>NC_085085.1:3137317-3377374 GCF_963422355.1 Corticium candelabrum
GTTGATTCAGAGAGGTAGCGTACATGATTGATATCAGTCAACTACAGAAAGTTAATAAACATTGTGTGTGTGTGTGTGTGTGTGTGTGTGTGTGTGTGTGTGTGTGTGTGTGTGTGTGTGTGTGTTAGACTGTCTGTCACATATAGTTCCATTTAAATCAAACATTTTTATTTACACCAACCATGAGCAACTAAGAGAAACTACCAAGAAAAAGTTTACAGCAACACTAATACTGCATTCACACGAGCATTTGTAACTGCGCCAGCATGGTACGGCACGGTGTGGCTCAGTTTCACTTTGTCGTGTGAATGCCTGCCGAACCGAACTGAACCGTGCCTCAAGTTGCCATGCCAGCACGGTTTGGTTCGGTTCGGTTGTGTAGTGCCTGTCAAAACAAAGACGACGTTGACGTCTATGCTCGGTACTTCTCCTCGATATTTCTGCAGACTTCAAGTGCCAGCGAGAAGTAAGTGCGGACAGCTTGTTTCATGACGACGTCTGTATCTAGCGTGCATACCGAGAAACACGCCTACTAAACTCGGCTGGCTCTCTTTGTCAGAACGTCGTGTGAACAAGGGCTGGCTCGATGCATTAGCCCGGGCTGGCTTGGCTCGGCTCGGCTCAGTTTGGAGCTCTGCTCGTGTGAATGGGGTATAATACAACAGGACCATTACGATCTGTCTGTTTTACTGTCTATCTGTCTATCTGCTTGTGTTATATCTCTGTCTGTCTCTATGTCTTGTTTCATTCACTAAATTTTCTAGCTAATACAACAGGTAAGCAACGCAAATAACTCATGTGTGTCCCAACTACTACGATGCCAAATTGTAATGGTAAAGTAAAACCATAGAACAATTAAACCTAAATGAACTATATTAACTACCACTATGATTCTAAACTATTTTAGTGAACAACTAGCTGTTGGATGTTTCTGTTGTCGATCCAACTTGATTATTCATCCAAAACTGAGCCTGTCAGTCTTTAAGTTTTCCCATGATGACTTGAGCATTGGCTTTTTGTAGGAGATGAAATCAGCTCTTGCACGTACACTTGAGCATCCTGGAGCAATTACTGCAATAGTGTGTCTGTCGATCTGTCTGTTTGTCTTCATTTATTTCAATACATTTTAAGAACAATTACAACACTAAATATACACTAATCCTTGTCTCTGTCTCAAACTTAAAAAGGCTAAAACCACCTATGCCATTTACATTAAATGCAAAGGTCTTAATTAACTAACTAGTGCACAGTACATTGTACATCCAAATCTTCACCCATGACCCCATCTTCCCGACCTCCTGTAATCCTCTTCAATTTTCTGTTTGCCTGTCTGTTTGTCTGTCTGTCTTTGTTTATCTGACGGAACATAAACACAATAAAATGACTTGCAACATGTGTCTAGCATTGACATTTACTAACATCACATTAGGAAATAAGGGAAGAGCGATATCAGTAAACTAAATGTTAGAATTGATTGGGGCTTTTTACTGTTTGTGTTACATGCTTTAGTTAATTCAGTCTGGATCATTTGCGTAGATCAAGATCAAGAAAGGTGTTCACTGTTGCCTCGGTGTCTCGAACTCTCTCGTTTCTTGTCACTTTTGTGTGAAGCAGCATTCAGTTTGTATATACTAACTCAATACTGTGTGTGTGTGTGTGTGTGTGTGTGTGTGTGTGTCTGTGTGTCTGTCTGTGTGTCTGTGTGTCTGTGTGTGTGTCTGTGTCTGTGTCTGTGTGTGTGTGTGTGTCTGTGTGTGTGTGTGTGTGACTTGTATATGGTGAGTGAAGGCATTTGTTACCTTTGCATCACAAGGTCAGGTTCAAGATGAGCACAGGCCTCATATTCTTGAGCAAAGAATTAACTCACAAGTACAAATGTACCCAGTCTTAGACTCTAGATGTGTGGATAAGATGAATAGGTTGGTTTTAAAGTAATGTGATAGTGTTAACCCTTGGCGTCCAGTTCAGAACAATGCCATAGTCATGCAGTGTCTTTGGATACTTCTGGCCAAGCTTCAAATGTATAGTTTGCACTGGTCCAGACACTCTGCATAGGTAATGAATGCTCTATCTGACACAACAGCCATCTGAATGATAGAGGGGCTCATCCGTTTGTCCATTTATTCGTTTGTATGCAGTTTATGTGCAAGCATTAACTCTTGATTTAGTTAAGCCACAGAAGTTGAGGAATCCCAAGGCTAGCTTTACTCTTAAATGGAAAACTTATTTGTGTGCTTGTTCATCTGTTTGCTTAGATTACCTAACAAACATCTTTCCATTAGGTGACCTGACTCTTCGTCTGTCCACCTGCATGCTTACTTTTGTCTATTTTTGTTTACATACCCATAACCTCATCTCATGTTAACTCTTTGCTACTAGTTTCTGTTGTGTTTAACGTCTTTTGTCATCATTTGTTGTCAGTCTGTTTACAAATGTCTTCTTTTTTAAATTTACTTTGTTGTTGTTTGTTTTTCATTCTTATTGAATTTTACGTATGTAGCATCTGGTGCACCTTCCAGCTCACAGAAGTTGTTTGGAGCTCCGCTTCCAGAGCCGAACGGTCCTACCAAGATCCTTCAACTTATTGAGTCACTCAAGAAACGTATTCTTTCCATCATGTCTTGTTTTGTTCACTAATAGTAAATGGTTGTCAATCACAGATGTGTGTGTGGACGGATTATTTCGAGTGTCAGGGAGTAAACGTCGTACCGATGCATTGAAAGTGCTTCTGTCTGAGTCTGGATCACATCCTGTGCATCTGCTTGATCTCTCCGCTGTGGAGTCGGAGTACAATCCTCACGATGTGGCGTCTGTGGTGAAGTGCTACTTTGCTGAACTGCCGGATTCAATTCTTTTATCGAAGCATTTTCTGGCTTACGAGCAAATCAATGGTATGTACATGTATGTCTTTGTTGATCGTCTCTGTCATGTGACTGGTTGTGTTGAGTGTTGTGTCAGTTTTCTTTTTTGTTCATCTGCATGTTGGTCTACTTGGTTACTCATTTGTTTGTATGTTTGTTGGTTTATTTGTTTTTGTTTTGTATTTTGTGTGATTTTCAAGTTGTTAGCAGCAGCGATAGTGAAATAGCAATCTGTAGACTAGTGGCATGGCATGTTGCATGGAAGTATCAAAAGTGGTATAGTGATATCAACACGATGACTTGACAGGAATCGGCAATACTAATCCAAGTTATGACTTTATCAGGGTTCTCGCTAGAGATTTTTGGGAGCGTGGTGGGATGGGCAGGTTGACGACACATAATTTGCTCTTTATAGTCAGACATGGGCACTGGAGCCAATCTCAAGTGAGGTAGACTTTGCGTTGTAGCAGACGTACATTCAAGTGCCCTGCTCTGCCCTTGCGAGGAAATCAACTTCGATCGTCAGTAAGCTCTTAGCGATGTTCATCAATTGCGCTTGCACAAGTTTCGTAGACGAACTACAGAAAGTTTGTCTAGTGGGGCGTTGATTGACGTGTACCACTGTTGTTGCTTTGACCAGTCTAGAGTAGATTCTAGGTGTACACTTGCCAGACAAGAGTGTGCTTTCCGGATCATTGGAAGGGCATCCGGGACTGCAATCAACAGCTTGTGTGTACAGTACGTTACAGAGCGAGGCTATCATCCCGTGTTATTTTGCAAGAGCCTAGATTTGTAGCTATTGTCACCTTTAGTATTGTCTACAGTAGTATGGAATTCTCAAACATTCCTTAGCTGTAGACTTTGGACTCATAGCTACCGTTTCTGAGCGTGGTGCACTCCTACTGGAGCATGGTGCGGCACCGTGCTGTAGCGAGAACCCTGCATTATAAAACGTTGATTTGCTTGCAAGTTTACTCATTAGCATTGATACCCAAATAAACACTGTTAGTCATTTATAACTTTTTACTAATTACTACAGTACACCCTCGCACATTCTACTCTCCCATATCCGACAGCTTTTGATAATTTGATGTCACCAGACCATTCGTGCAAGCGCAGCGACAACATGCCCTGACAGCGACGAAAGATTTGGAGGCTTCAAGGGTCAACTTAGTTTGGTGATTGTAGTGTACATATATACACATTACGTCTTCAAGCAATCATTTTATCACTAGTGTATTGCATGTGTACAAACTGAGACTCCAAAAAGTGGACTGAAACTCCCAGATATGGTTGAAAGTCTAACTCTTTGCTTATTCAGTCTTTTCACTATCCGACTTCTATTCCTTTGTGGCTTGCCCAAAGGGGGTTGGATATGTGAGGGTCTACTGTGGAACAAAAATGTCGCTTTATGACTTCCAGTTCTTCAGATGGCCTAACTAGACAAGACTCACGTTTGTGGAATAAATGGGACGTCGCAAAGCGTGTGCTGTTTCTCTACTATAGCATTCCAACTGTAATCCCATACTATAATAAGCCAACCCACGCTTCCGTCTGTTTGGATGGATGGATGTCTGGAATGCGCCAATTGACACCACGCCGCTCTCGGATCGTCGCAAAATGCGGCGGCCAGGTCGAGTTCGGCCGTCTGAGACGAACAGTCGAGTCGGATTTTGTCTGGACTGTCTCCGACGGCCAGAAATGAGACTTTGGCGTTCTGAAATGAGATGCGCCGGAGTTTGTTTGTTCAATAAACCAAGTATGCGAATGTGATGTACACTCGCCAGCCACTGTACGCCATTCTCACAACTGGTGGAGTGCTGTGCCGCTGCCAGACTTTGTCAGCCTGAAATGAGATGCACTGGAGTTTGTTTGTTCAATTATTCGAGTCTGCGGATGTAATGTGGGCTCGCCAGCATGCCATCCTGCACCCACTGCAGTCGGAGTAAGCCAGTGCGTCTTCTTCTCTGCATAACAGATGTGTAGCATAGGTAGTGGGATGCTATGAGACAGAACTCTAACTCGAGTGAATATATTGTTTGTTTGTGTGTGTGTTGTGCGTGCATGTGCGTGTAGATTTTGTCTCTAGAGTAACACGGGTGGACCTGCCCTACAGTGAGATTGTGAGATGGGGGCTACTCAAATACTGAATGACTGGAGAAAGTTAATTTTTATGTTTTCTTTGCCTGGGTAGCTAGTATCTAGGTGCTAGCGCAATTACTACCGCCCATAGGACGTGTGAGGCCTAGTATACTGTATTACCGGTTAGCTCTGACAAGAACAGTATGACAGAGGCAGTTGGTGACTTCAATTTTTTGTAATAAAATTGAGTTGTGATGTATGACATCATGATTGCTTACTGAAGTTTTAGACTCTAGATTTTTGTTTTTAGATTTGAGTGATGCAGCTAAAACGGAAGTAATACAGCTTCTACTCTTGCTGCTGCCTCCTGTCAATCGTCTGACTCTCGTCTCTCTCTTTCAACTACTTGGTCTCATCGTCGATCATCAACAAGAAAACAGGATGGGCTCTCACAATCTGGCAGTCGTATTGACGCCGAATTTATGTGGTCACAGCAAGGTGTTGTTTGAATGATAGAAAGACGTGGTGGTGTCTGCTGACATTGTGGATTTGTGTTTAGGGATGTTCGTCTTGTCAGTCGGCCATTACTGTTAGTCATATGACTCCAGCAGTTCAACATATGATTGAGCATTTTGAAGAGATCTTTCAGGTAAACATGCAGAGTGAAGCAAAAATATGTATAAAAATAAATACTGTAGTCATACAGTTGCTAAGAAATGGGCACCACCTCATCTGTTTGGTGAGGCATTTAGATTATTTGTGCAGATCAATTGTACTCTTCAGAGAGTATTATGATGGTAGGACATTGGGCAGTGTTCGACTAAAATGTGAGGATGTTTGAGCATAATGAAACGTGGATTCTGGCTTTGACCTTACTTGTGTTCTCACGCATGCAGCTACATTCATAAATACTAGTCTAAAGACCTGTCCACACTGGAAACTGGATTGCCATCTGATTGAAACAAATTCAATCCACATCGGGAGGTGGTTTCGATCACGATTCGTTGAATCCAATTAGAAGTAGTGGGTGTACGGTACACTACATGTAGTTGGAACATCTATCCCTCTTCACTCATCTTTGTTCTCTCACCTTATGTCACTGTATCAACGTTGTCCATAAGTAAGAACCCACACATACACACCAGTCATCAGTCACGTGATACCAAAAAGAGACGGAGGTATTTCATTAAAAAATTTTAAAAATTAGGTTTAAGATTCAAAAGTGGTGTCGTAATCATTATTATAGACATTTTATATTTTTACCGCTTTTGTGGAATGTCGATCCACTTAATCGTTACCTGTATAGTCTACTTTAGAAAGTGTACAGAACTATGGTTACTGTTGTTCTGAAATTGTTTGAGTATGGTGACGATTCGCTCTAATCTTGACTGCAGGAAGCTCAATACTTTGTGTTAGAGGTGTTCTGTAAGGCTTCAATCACACCCTCTTCTTCAGAGTCTTTGTGTGCTGCTATCACCAGCAGTTTCTCTTGATGAAATAAGTAATTACAATAGTAATGAAGCTTGCCCATCACTGAATCACAGCCATATGTATCTGAAATGCTAGTAACACTAAAAACATGTTTACAGACACACACACACACACACACACACACACACACACACACACACACACACACACACACAAACTAATCAACAGTTGTCCAATGTTGTGTTACGTTATTTATACCTTTAGATACCCAGTGAACTTCTAATACAACTGAGAATTCAGTCGACACGGAAAGCCAACGGTCAAGATGACGAGATACCAGTCATGACATCTAGTTACTGCAAGCAAGTGTCAATGGACGAGTATGAACAGAGAACGAAACAGACAACACAGATGGCGTTAGCTGCACTTTATCACAAAATTCAGGATATGCCCGATGGCAAGTCAAAGCAACATTTTACAAAACGCGTAAGGATTTACTATTGCATTGTATACGTTGCCGACTCAAAATGTCAACTGAACAGAAGACAGACAGACAGACAGACAATTAATTAAGTAATCAATTGAGTACAGTATTTCCTCAATTAGAATTAAGTCACGGTTTTCAGGATGGGAAATCTTGTGGCCTCTGAAGAATGATATCAATTGCATTGGGGTTTGTCTCCACTCACAAATGTCTACTCAATGAGCAGATAGGCTTACCGTGTTTTGTCAAAATGAGGCAGTAGCTTCTGTTTTAGCAACAGACACTAACTGTGTTTACTTGATGAGGGAGGCTCATATTTGAGGGTGGCCCTTATTCTTGATTTAATTAGTAGACACTAGGCCTTTTGTGGTGTGTGTGTGTGTGTGTGTGTGTGTGTGTGTGTGTGTGTGTGTGTGTGTGTGTGTGTGTGTGTGTGGCGATATCTGTCGGTTACATAAATTGTTATGAACTCAACACACATGCACAGCCTAGATACGGATATGAGCTTGATTAGTGCCTCTAGTGGCTCACGAATGTATTTTGTGGGCACTTTTCGAAACAGTTGTCACCTTCTATCTCACAACCTAATTCGAGCTTTGTCTTTCTTAGCACCAGCTGCTCGTCTCTATTTGAGGGCATGACTTTGCAATGTGCCTCTAAGTGTCTACAAATGTGGCCATTATTTGATGGTGGCTTTTTCAAAGAAATACTACATCAGTGTTTTTCTACTGTAAACATACAGCAGCTTTGACTGCTCTTGAATCACTACTGCTTATGACAACATTATTGTCTTTCGTTGTTATTGATTTTTCTTTGTTTTGTGATTCGACCCAACAATTACTGCCTGTTTTCTTCACATGCATGTGTTAGCATGTTACTGCATATGGATGGTTTACTTTAGGATGTAGAACCCTGCAGCACCCTGTCAATGTAGGTAAGAAACGGGCTGTCAAGCACAGTTTCTAATTTCTAATCAAGAACTCTGGTACACAGACACAGACACAGATTGGCAGGCAGACTGACTGACTGACTGACTGACATCATTTATTACAGACAAACCTCTACATACAGAACGCTAAAAGTAAAATATTATCCATGACAGTTCAGGTCAGTGGAATCACGGTTACAGCAAACTACAAGTTAAAACTATATGCATGCAAATAGTAGTTGAAGATCAGTTCTAATGAACAGCGCCGTGAATGGCACTGACTGACTGACTGTCTAACGAAGATGGTTTATTGACCACAAGATTCTACATACAAGAGACCACTAGATTTTGAAGTTTAAACATTGTGTTAGTGTTTGAATTAAGATTCCAGCAAATAGACACCATCAATTGAAAGGAAACAGACTGATTGATTGACTGCCAAGATCATTTTACTGTTTGTGGCTGTATTAAAGCCCATGTGGCTTAATTAATTAATAAGCCGTACGATCGTTCCTCCCTCCAGGATTTCTAATGTTAGTTAATATTAATAAAGTTAATGTGTGGTTGCTCATTGTCCTTCAACAGCAAATACATTTGATATGACAGACAGATCACAGAAGTAGCCAGTAGTGTGGAACACATAATTTTCAAGTTTGTATATGTACATATGTATCATTACTATTTCGTTTTCTAGCTCAACGTCGGTATGCCAGGCACGCCTCCATTTTTACCACATGCTAGACATCGTCGCCCACTAGAAGAGTACAATCGTGACATTGTTGTAAGTTTACATACAACAACACATCGCTGTAAATCTCTTATTTCTGACATCCTTTATTTTCATAGCCACTCAAGTGGTCACATGTGAAAGAAGTAAGTCAATCGGCTATTAGATTATGAAATTTATAATATCACTTAATCATATCTGCAGGCTCCCACATCATCAGATATTGAGCAAATGGACGTGTCGATGTCACTTGTATGATTTTATCACACACTTTTCTGCAATGTTGTAAGCCTTTCCCAGTGCAGAGTTTTTCCTGGCCGTAGGTAGTTCCCCTACTACAATGTAATTAGTTATACACTGTATGTATCACAGATGCCACTACATGCATGTTAGTGCATCACATGTCGGACAGTGAAGATTTTATACTTGACAAAGAGTACGTCTTAAGATCAGATCTTGTTCGGAGCAGTTGAATCGTGGTGTAGACATTTTACACGTGGGAGTCTATATATTCAATTTAAATGTACCATTGAACGTGACTACCCTCATCTACTTCAGACTCTTAGAGGTTGATTGATGTAGAGCCAGGCTGTGGGGTGAAAGTACTTGTATGTGCCACTGGCACCACATTATCAGTGTGCCTATGTATACCTTATCTAGCTGCCACAGGTTATGATGTCAGTGTGGGGATGGACCTATTGGCATGGCATTTGGTGATTTACACTCGTTCACGGTGCCTACATCTAATTTGGTTACCTAGCAAAGTTATACTTGTGGCAGTCCGATTTTGGTAATTTAATGTACACCTTTAATTTCTCCCTTTTCAGGGTGTCCTGTAACCTTACCCACTGGAAGTATGATTCCAGGTAGGGTCTGGCTATGCAAGACTATACGCAGAACGTGTGACAATTGTCTCCAAGTCAGAATAGTATTTTGCATGTACATAGTATACGCATGCACGACTATGTTTGGGCAAACGAAGTACTATAAATCCAGAAATTTTCATACTCATGAAATTGTAGTTATTTTTGTACAGATACCTGGTTGTACTAAAATAACATGAATAGTAAAATTTATAGATAGATGCACTTGAATTCAGCTACAGTACAGTACCGATCTCCCGTACTAACATAACATGTGTACGAACTACTTCATTGCAGAAGGACTAAGATTTCTGGATTTACAGTACCTATCGTTGTGTTACACCATCCCGTTGAATTGGATCAGTGTTTGGTAGACAGAAATACCCAGATGCTTTTGTAAAATTGTGAAAGTATTTGAAATGCCAATAGACAGGTGGGGTTCTGTTCAATCAACTATTCATATTGTGAGTAGCTGTTATTAGCTCTTATAGAAAGTTTGCAACGCTTAGACCAGTTATACCGGCTTTACACTAGACAATTTGACTCAAGCCTGCCCGCGCTAATTTGGCATGATTGGTGGCGTGTTTAGACTAACTGGACGTGGTTGTGTGTTTGGCATGCTTTGCACAAGCGCATGAAGAGGACGTTACTGTTTTTACTTCTAATGTTATTTTGTTGATTCTGGTGCAAAACCTTTCCAAATGATTCTTTGACATGTTCATCAAAGTCTTCAAGGTTGCAAATATGAAAAAATACAGGAATATGCAGAAGGAAATATACTATATGTATTGTTGCCCAGTAACACAAGAATATGTAACACGTTAGGTTTAGCTTGAGCCTGGCCCTATGGTTTAGCTCGGACTAATTTAGCACAGGCTAAATGCACTTAGCTCGAGCCAACATCGTTTACATGGGCCAAATTAGCACCGGCCAGTTTGGCTCGAGTCAAATCGTCTAGTGTAAACCCGGTATTAGTCACAACTAGATGATGGGAGGATTAACTCTGTTGTGATGAAGGGCTCATCTGTCGCAACAACAGATTAGTCTGACTTTGTGCTTTCATGATCCCCAATTGAGTACTGAAAGGAATAAGCACTTGATCATCATTGAATTATGCAACATGCAAGCACCATCTAGAGATTACACGTACAAACATGATTGCATCTCTCGGAATGGCTCAGGTGTGGACCTGTGATGTACTGGAGGGTTTTGTCTATTTATTATTTTGTCAAACAAGAACACTTTGATGAGAATTTTAAATTAATTAACACGTGACATTTACTGCCAACAGATTAGTGTCTCTAAGTCTTTCTATGACTTAATTAAAATGTACTGTCCAGTTCAACAGTAATGTACTTTACCACTGATCTGTGGAATGTCTCAATATCTAGAGACATGGCATATTGGATGAAGCCAGTCCTGTGCATTAGTTACGTATTGCATTGACTTACATCTCATTATTCCAGCTCTGGCATTGCTTGCTCTATTAGTCCAATTAAATCGCTGAATCTTGGACGATTTTTAGGTAGTTCGTTCCAACAGTTGACCATTAAACTGTATCTATGCACAAAGTGGTTTACTGCATGCCTCTTCTACATAACTTGATATTAATTATTTACAATTTCTTTGAACAGTTGGGTGGTTGCTTCATGCGGTAGTTTCTTTTAGTGAGCAGCTCATAGAGTTCCTCAATTGGGACTCCAGGGTATGGTAAGCCTCCTGAAAAGTAAAACAGTGAATGAGATATGGGTGCTTGTGAGGTCCTGTGGAACCAGGTAGTTACCAAGTGTGGCAATTTCCCATAGAAGAACTCCGAATGACCACCTGATGAAGATGAATCTTTGTTAGCTTGTACATAACATGCACGCACATACTGCACACACACACACACACACACACACACACACACACACACACACACACACATGTGCGTGCCCATGCAAGTCACTTACACATCACTTGCTTCTGTGTAAATTTTATCGATTAGAGTCTCTGGGGCTGTCCATTTGAAAGGAACAATTCCCTACAAAGCATGTAGTATTCACCAAATATCATGCATACATGTGCTTATTGTCTACACTTACAGGAGTCTTTCTCTTGTAAAACTCATAGTAATGGATATCTTTTGCAAGACCAAAGTCAGACACTTTGAGCACATTGCCTGCATGAACAAGAACATTGCGAGCAGACAAGTCTCCATGTATGCACTGAAATAACAGACAATATGTCAATTGATTATACAACGTAGGAATTACGGATCTTTTGCCTTTTGAGATGTTATATAGGTCATGCCTTTAGCGACTTGCAGAGCATAGAGAAATGCCTTCTGTGTTGGGCAACTGTGTGTACATTCTCCGGTGTTTGTGTTTCTTTGCAATAGCAGATGTGAACGTAAGTTGCCATGTTCTGTGTATTCCATAATCAGAAGAATTGAATCTGGATGTAACAAAACATGATGACAAATTAGATATAATATTATCAGTTGAAAGATATTTTGGAGACATAGATTAGTAGGCAAGTACATGAGAATGTGACAAAATGGTTGCTTTTGTAAACACTTTGAATCTGACAGGCTATTGTACAGCCAAATTTTACAAAATTGACAACGATTGACAGTTTGTTAACTTGGCTCAGTATTTAAAATTAAACTTTATCAGTAAAGAAAGAATGGACATACATGTAGCATCTCGTTATCTTGAGAGAGTTAGAATTTGTATATGGCTTCAGCTAGAATTTCAGGGCCAGGGCAGCTAGAGTGGAATATTATTATATCAAAGATATTCTGTGTGCAATGGCTGGAGTGGGACTTCTATGCCAGTTATCATGCAAGAATACCAGATGCTTGTATAAAACTAGAAGAGTCGGTTCTAAGCATAGCAGTTGGAACTGCTGTTAGAAGTTAAGGCAATGAGGGCAGAGCCTGGAACTTGGTTGTATACTACTACACCTTAGCTGCCAAATATACTTGTGGTCAAGTACTACCCCTTGTACTTGGGTGGTGCAGCTACTATGGGTATATCAGAAGGCTTTGTAAACAGCAGGTTAACTATAGAAATAAGTGAAGGAGACCCTGCCTTCAGACAGTGAAAGTAACAATGACTAAATGACTCATATATATATATATATATACAACAAGCCTTGTTTCTATTGCCATTCTTTACAAAGCATGAGCTAGCTGAGAAAGCAGGATGGGGTTGTTCTGTTTAGAAATCTCACCCCACCTTATAATTATCACGTGCTCTTGAATGATATGGGAATCAGCCTCATATTCTCTGAATTTATTAGATTCCTCAAGTAACTAAAATGAAACCAATGAAGTCAACAAGTCTTAACTTACCAAAAAAGCATGACCCCTGCCTCATAACTCACTTTAACTGCTGTAATGTTGTAGAAAGTATAGACAGAAGAGTGTAGAAAAGGAATTCAGAATTTGGGGCAGAGCTTCGATCAAATGGCCTATACCAACAATGAGCATGTACATGTATGTACACGGTAGTACTAGTTAAACATGCATGCTGCCATTGAGGTGAAATTTAACTTTGATATAAAAAGGCAGCATTCGCTTTATTTACAGTCAGGGTAGCAGGAGCATTTATATGTGTAGTCACCATACCTTATGTTTAACTTAAACACAAACAAATTAATGAAGAGAAGGAGAAGAATGCAGTTTACCTTTGTGTTGGCAGACACCTAGTAACCTGACAACGTTTTCATGGATGCCTATTTTTGCCATGATTACAGCTTCATTTGCCAAACTGATTGATCCCTCCACGTGACCTGTCGTCAATTGATTACTATAGTCAAAGAGACAACTTGGCCTGGGTCATACAACATCTTACTTTTTGAAATTTTGACTGCAACTCTAGTCCAGGATGTTTGCTTATCGTATATTTCACCCTCCATGACGAGACCAAAGTATCCCTCACCTACAATTAATCAAACAGGATCGTATTAGAGTTACAGATATGCACATGCACGTATAGACACACACACACACACACACACACACACACACACACACACACACACACACACACCAGATGCATATTATACCAATTGTTCTGTGCATTCGGATGTGATTTCTTGCTATTCGCAGTTCCTTCGGTATATCCAGTTTCTGTGAATAATGGACTTTTGAAGACATGCTTTCCAAGGGACTGTCTTTGGTCGTTACCTCTACTTCTTGTCTGGCATCCTTTCTGCACCGAATGTGTGTACGTAAACACAGTCTCCAAGGTTGTT
The DNA here is from genome assembly GCF_963422355.1 of Corticium candelabrum. Taxonomy (NCBI): domain Eukaryota; kingdom Metazoa; phylum Porifera; class Homoscleromorpha; order Homosclerophorida; family Plakinidae; genus Corticium; species Corticium candelabrum. The sequence continues at coordinate 3,150,936 of NC_085085.1, forward strand.
GCTGATGTCGTCTTGTAGCGAAGCAGACCAGTAGGACTGCTAGGGAACTTGCCGTCACTAAAGCTAAAGCAACAGAAGCAATAACAACAGTGTTTCTTGATGTTGTGTTGCTTGAAATGTTATAGGTAGGTTTGACTGATGTTGCAGACATGTTGACAGCAGTCGAATTGACATTGGGTGCGATTGCATAGTTGAGCTCTGCAGTCTCTCTAGTGTTTTGAGAGAACTTCTGAGTGGAAGTGGGAGGTTGTGTGGCACTGGACTCTGTAGATTGAATGAAGGTATTTAGTAACTAGAGAGACAGAAACAGACAGACAGACAGACAGACGTAGTTGAATATGTAACAACATAATAAATGCGATGGAGTACATTATACTTACGACCAAGAAAGCTTGCGGTGATTGGGTTGAAAGCAATCTTCACTGTCTTCAGCACTAATGATTGTAAATAAAAGCTTGAACTGGCAATGCATTGATACATTCCTTTGTACTCATGTACACTGTCAACACGAATCGAAAGATTCGCTTGCTGTTTATCAAATGTTTGACGCCATATAATCGACACATTGCCGGTGAGTTTCCATTCAACTTTAGTCTCGCTCAATGACAGTCTGCTTTCTTTGTACACGAACTGACATGGAATGACCAAATTGCCAGTTGAGTTTACAAAATCCATGTTTGAATAGACAAAATCTGTCTGGTTATCAATTGAATAAATGGGTGGAGTCGATGAGATATCTACAAAAGTGGTCTTAAAAATTGAAGACACACTCGCAACATGGCAGACATCTTACTGTATACAAGTATTGTCACTGCTGTTGCCACTGACTTTCCAACACTGGCAGGGACCGATAGACTGACACAACGGTATTTACCAACAGACAATTCTGAAATGTGGTAGAAACGCAGAACGAGCCGCGTGCCATCATATGATTTATCTTGCAAACACAAGTTTGACTTTCCATCACAGCTTCGCCCAATTCGATCTTGTTTGTACGTTGGCAACCAATTCAGGTGTCTGCTCCTAGTTCTGTTTGCTGTGCACGTCAAAGTGAAGTCTTCCAAATCATAGGGAACTTCAAATACGTGACGCTTACTTTTTCTAACTCCTGAAAGTGATGCTACAGAAAAATAAGCCAAAAAGAATTAATTAGCTAACAAGCAAACTCCACGTGGTGGCCAGAGACACAATCGATCATCATGCAAAGGCTTGCACTATAGCTGATGCTCACTGTCTGTCTGGATTGATGGAAAGTAGAAGGGCTTGCCTGTTAATTAAATGCATTTTAATATTGACAATTCATGGATTTGAAATTCATGGATACTTACCAGCTCGTCCGCCGTAGACTAGTGGCAATGTCCACAACAATATTAGTGTCCACAACATGGTGACCTAGAAGAGTGGCATGTACTAGTAGCTTGCAGGTGAGTGTATTGAAGGGTCACAGGACACTATATATATAGTTCAGAGATTTGAGCCGTAATGATTGATCTGTGTTTGTAGTAGAGTCGACTTCCAGCTTCTGCTGAATGATTCTCACGCTAGCACCTCCCACTGTATGTGCAAACGGTTTTAAAGAGGTGTTTGCGTATCGGATATACACAAACACCAGAGTAGATATGATGATGTAGATAAATATAGATACATGCAGCAAAGGTCTTTCACCTCTGATGCAAGACATACGAAAGCAGCAATTCACGCAGCTTGGTAACTAAAATGCCAGATCGTATGACTAGAGTCAAGATTTCGTTACTAACTCTAAACCTAGACGAAAGTCAAAATTGTGGACGGGATTTAGATTGGTGCTCAGTTTCTAGTTGCACTGAATTCGATCTAAATTTACATTCTAGTTCCCACGTGGTGAACTCGGGAGTGAGTAATGAGCTAGAGGTCACACCAGCAGGAGTGCTCGCTCACTACTGTCTGTTCCCCATAAGCGTGAATTTTGAAAATCATCAATATCTCTGCTGTTTTTAAACTTTCGCGATGATCTCGGTATCGTTAGAAACCGCTAGGTCTGGCATTTCTGTTTATCAAATTATCTAAGCCTTTCCTACAAACGAAACGAAAGGAAGGTACTTGTGCATATCAAACACAAACGGGTGGAGTAATGGCAATTATCCAATTATCTTGTAAGACCAACTGTTCAGCAACTGGAACCATTTAAGATAATTGGTATAATGTGCTCCCCAACTGCTCTAATGAGCACACCTGGTGTGACCTCTACTTCATTCTCACCTCCGAGTTCACGCTTAGGGGTAGACTCGTACCCAGTCCTCCTCCTCGCGCGCGCTCCACGTGTTTGGCACGTGCTTTTTGTTCCACTCGCCAGGAGAAGGACTGGTAACATCTTATGTCACGTGAAGAACTAGTTCTTCACATTAACTTAATGAAATAAATGGTCACATGACATAATATGTTACCAGTCCTCCCCCTGGCGAGAGGAACAAAAAGCACGTGACAAAACACGTGGAGCGCGCGCGAGGAGGAGGACTGGGTACGAGTCTAGCTTAGGGGAACAGACACCTAGTAAATGGTTCCAGTTTCTTTGTAGGAAGGGCTTAGATATTAATTAATTAATAGATGAAAATGCCAGGCCGTACGGTTCTAAGATCATCGCGAGGGTCCGAAAGTTAAAAACATGATTTTCAAATAATTAATGAAAGACAAAAAACAGCTGATTTTTGAAGTTACTTAAAACCTCTAAAGTTATAGTAGACAGTAGCAACACGTTGGAAAAGGTGATGGATATAACGTTTTGACCAAATTTGGATTTGTCATTAATTTCAATTTCAACAGTTTATCTATGAAAAGAAATACAACGAACTCAAACTTTATCTTGACGACAGTCTGCGGCCAGTGAGGAAGCTGCAGGGGGGATTAAAACTAACAGAAGTGTCTGGAACTCACAAAATTATAGGAGTGGTTCCGGTTCGAGTACCTCCTCTCACGTGCAAGCAAGCGAACAGCACGTGAGGTCGCACAGCTCGCGAGGCTACTCCGACAAATTGTCAATCTCGTCCAGCAGGATCGATTCCTACGAGCTCGAGGCGAAGAAACTGTCGAGGAAAAACGCCAATTTTCGGATCTTTCAACCAGAGTGCACGTCAGGTTCAGTGTTTGTACACATCCACGATAGGGTGGGCAGCTTGGCATACAAGAAGACTACTCTAGCACAGTGTACGTACACCAGCACAAAAATTCTCCCATCTAGATGGCAGTCTGGAACAGCGAGGCTAGTTGACATGTGGGTACAGTGTACATTTACAATTGTTACTGTTCTTGATAAAAAGTCTTTTGTAAAACATGACAGTTGTTTATACTTTTGATCAGTGCACTGACTGCAGGACTGAAGTCAAACTCTCGACTTGTAACTACAGTGCTAAACCCATGCACGTGGCTAGCCACGTGCCAGTTACGAAACAGATGGGTCTGCTGCTGCACATGTAGCCTCGCAAGCCAGGCTCTTCCGCGCAGAGCTAACCGCACGTGAATCACACGACGAGGAGGAGCATTTACGGAATTGCTCCAGCGCGAGAAGAGCCTGGTCGCTTTCGAGAACGTCATAGTGACGTGGGACCCCCGATCCGGTTTCATAGCTTGATAAAGCTAATTCTATTAGGTATGCATGCAGGTATGAAAGTTGAGAACACGCGACATCGCTTCACGCACTTGCTTGTTTTGCACGAGGTACGTAGTTGACATCATCGTTCGCTTCTATTACGTATGTAGACAGCTCAGCCATGTAATATTCTGCAGTGTCACGACTCCTTTTCAGCATTCAGTTTCGCCAACAGCACACCGCCGAATCTAGATCTGCAGCGCGGTAGTTTGAGAAATGAACTCATTGTACGCGGTTAGTGTATCTAGGTAGCAGTCAGAGTCCGTGCATTGAAACAAGTCGCACGTAGTACACGTGCAACTACGAGTCAACTCTACACTTCCTGAACATGGTAGGTCCACTGCACTGCTGTTTTCCCATGCCTAGATGTTTCCAGTTCACCGTGAGGAGAGCCAATATCGTACAAAAGTGCTGCTTGCTGAGTCGAAAGTACCGTCACATAGACTGCGTTAGCAATGCACGCCAATCTGATCATGACGTGGAGAGGTCAACAAGCTCTAGGCCACTGTTTTCATGAACCATTGAGTGAAACTGGGCCTGCAGTTCTCACACCATTTCCCCTACAGACTATAGATGTCAGAGTAGACGCGCAAGAGTGGTGAACAGTTCTACGTCGGTTTCAATTCGCGCAAACCTGCAAATGAGTTCAGTAGAAAGAAACGTTGCTGGAGAGTGTAGGTTCAGCGGACCAGTCCCATGTAGGCCATTCCTACGCTCATTATTTACCAGCACTTTGTCCATCAACGGCTCACTGGATTTCGTGTTCAAGCGCTCTCCGTGGAGGGCTACTTACCTCTCTGCTTCATGTATCAGCGCAATTACATTAACGAGCTCTTTAGGAAATAGAATTAGCCTTATGCAAACTATGAAACCGGATCAGGGGTCGCACGTCACCATGACGTTCTCGAAAGCGACCAGGCTCTTCTCGCGCTGGAGCAATTCCGGTAAAAGCTCCTCCTCCTCGTGAGATTCACGTGCGGTTGGCTCAGCGACTGCGCGGAAGAGCCCGTCTTGCGAGGCTACTGCACATGTACATGTGTACATACGTACGTACATGGATTGGCACCTTCTATGTAGCTAACATTTACCGTGCCAACCCTATTGGCACTCGGGATGGCCAGACCTGCCAACCTACTAAAAATTTGGACACGCCTACAATAGCATTAATATTGCAATTGGCCGTCCGTCCGTCTGTACACTGTACTGTGACACATAATCGTAACCCATGCGCGCCTCGGGTTAATTACCCGAGGCCCGGATTTCCGGGTGGAGGGTATAGCAGTCGTTCGACGACCCGACGACCCGGCGACCGTGTACATAGTTGGTTAGCGGAGATGCAAATGAAGCTATTCCGACCAATAGACGAGAAGTGATACCATTACCGACCAATAGACGAATGTGATGTCATCATGGGGCTGCACCTCTCTTTCTTTGGTAGCTGCTTACTAGGAGAATTCGGCCATCGGGCGTCCGTCCTGTACATGGTGTGTAGTCCTTTGCTTAGGGGGTTTAGCACATACATTTGTACGTGCATATTTCCCCAACAACAACCAGGAGCGAGGGTGTCTGACTTGTAACATTTTGCTTGTTCCACGGTGTTTCTGCATAGTGGTTCTGCAGTCTGCCAGCTTGAATTTTGGGTGTGCATGGCTGAGCGGCCGTGGTGTTGTTGCAAAGATCACTAGTGTCGTCTGCAACAGAAATTTGACGTTTGACGGGAATTTGCGAAGGAGAACGTGTATTATCCATGACTGCATCTGTTTGTCAGACAAAGCAGCTCGGCTGACCTGTAAGTACGCTAGTGCGTCTCTATTCATTTTTGTTTTACGGTATCCAAAGTCAGAGCGAACAGACGCCTAACTAGTGTACATGAGCACGTGCATGTTTTCCCACATTGATGTTTTGTCTTGGCTCTGGGGTCACCTCATTACAACAACCAAAATTGCGGCTAGACGGATAGTTGTGTACATACGGTACAGTGCACAGTAGGCGACGTCTAGCTAAAGAATCGGCACAAACAACAAGACGCCTAGAGAAGCTGCACAAAGAACGAGACTTTTACATTCTTGTGAGCTGGAAAATCGGTGGTGAGCTGCTTGTTTGGTCTACATTTGTAACAAGGTTTCCCACCAACAAACTGAACAATGATCACGCCCGTTACTTCATCACGTAAGGCGAAGATTGCCCGCCGGCTTAGCGTCTAGGCTCCCCGACTTGTAACATTTGGCTTGTTCCATCATTTGGAAACAACTGCATTTGTATCATGCATTTAGAAATAACGCCTAATCTAGCTGCATTTGTAACGTTCCCACATCTAATTTTGTTTTGGCTCTGGTACCTATGCCACGCCTAGCTAAAACCGCCCGTAGTTACGACCTCAAAAGCTGCACAAACGACATCAAAAGCTGCACAAACAATCACCTGCACAAAGAACCGACGAGCGAAGGTTGTAAAAAATAGAAGCGAGGTCCTACGGGATTTTGGCTGACGGACTGCGCAGCTACCCGTTGTACAGGGTAACAGCCAGTCACGTGACTTACCTCAAGATCGACCTGTGACTATTTCAATAATGCTTCCTAGTTATTACCCACATCATACGATTCTGTCATACGATTTTGTCATAGCGCGACTAATTTACCTTCAAAGTGCATACCGGCCAAGGGTTTGAACTTCCAAGGGCTTCTTCATTTTACCTGGACAAAGAACTGGCTTATTATATGCGCATGCGCGCTCGACTTACTAGAGCTTATTCCAGTTCACAGAAGATACGCTGGCATCTGCTAAATAGCACGTTGTCGTCAGACGCAAGTGGAAGTGTGAAACAGGCGGCTGTTGAGGACTACATCAACTAGTGTCGTTCGGAAGCGGAAGCGGTGAGCACGCGTACTGTAATATACATGGAACTACTGATACACAAAGATATGTACAGACAAACACAAGGCAGATAGTGCTGGGAGGCACACACACACACACACACACACACACACACACACACACACACACACACACACACACACACACACACACACACACACACACACACACACACACACGTGTGCGCACATACATATAGATAGTTAGCATGAACGATTGTGACACACAATCATTCATAATAATTTATAGAAGAAACTGTTTTAGTTGAAGAAAAGCACTGAATCACCTTTGAACGATTTACTTGTGCTTGGAACAAAACAATGATTTAACTTGGCCACACTGCATCACACATTTTTTATTATTTAAGTTTTTAAATGATTGGTATATAGATATGCTGTCACTTAATTAATAAATAAATGAGAGGTGTGACAAATGTCCTAATTTGGCAAATCAGAATTAGAGCACTTTAAATGTACATGTATGTATATATCAGCAAAAAAAAGTAAATATTGTGTTGCACCTTCATTGAATTGGATCACAGTAGCGTCGTCCCCAGACTCACGTAAGCCTGGCAGTGTCTGGTTCATGGGAGGCTGAAAGTGTCATACGGCAACTGGACACTGCCAGGCTCACGTGAGTTTGGGGATGAGGCTAGATCACAGTGTTTTGTGGACAGAAATGCCCTGATGCTTTTGTAAAATTGTGAAAGTATATGTAAAATGCGTCTGTGGCAATTGATTTGTGGAGTTTCTGTTCAGTCAGCTATTCATATTATTGTATTATGAGTTACTGTTATTAGTTATTAGTGTAGTTGTCAACTTGTTACATTTTCTAATTAAAATTATTAGCTCTTGAGATGAAGGGCTCATCTGTCACAGTGATGGATTAGTCTTAACGTTGTGCTTTCATGATCTCAAATCGAGTAGTCATTGAATTTCATGCGAAATGCAAGCACCATTTAGAGACACATAAATAACAAGATTGAAAATTTCTGAATGGCTCTGCCGCTCAGGTGTGGATCCTTGATGTACTGAAGTTTTATTTCACCAAACAAAAACACTAATGGTATGCATTTTAAATGAACATGTGACATTTAGTGCCAATGGATTTGTGCCTCTAGGTCTTCCCATGACGACATTAAAACGGATTGTGCATCCAGTTCACTCAGTAACCACTTCACCACTCCTCTGTGCATCTTGCATTAATGTCTAGAGACATGACATATTGGATGATGCCATCTTGTGCATTTAGCTATTGCATTGAACTTACATCTGATTTTTCCAGTTCTGACATTGCTTGCTGTGTTTGTCCAACCAAATCACTGAATCTTGGACGATTGTTAGGTAGTTCATTCCAACAGTTGACCATCAAATTGTATCTATATACAAAGTGGTTTACTTTTTGCTTGATATGCGTAACTATAATAAGTTTAATTGAGTTATAGTATACGTATTACAATTTCTTTGAACAGTTGGGTGGTTGCTTCATGCGGTAGTTTCTTTTGGTGAGCAGCTCATAAAGTTCCTCAATTGGGACTCCAGGGTATGGTAAGCCTCCTGCAAATCAAAACAGTGAATGAGATATGGGTGGTTGTAAGGTTGTGTAGAACAGGCTAGTTACCAAGTGTGGCAATTTCCCATAAGAGAACTCCAAATGACCACCTGATGAAGATGAAGCATTTTTAGCTTGTACATAACATGCATGCAAACTTGTGCAGGTGCAGACACCAATGCACACCACTTACACATCACTTGCTTCTGTGTATATTTTATCGATTAGACTCTCCGGGGCTGTCCATTTGAAAGGAACAATTCCCTGTAGAGCATTCATGTTGTAAATACTCACTGAACATCATGCATGTATGTGCTTCTCATCGTTTACACTTACAGGAGTCTTTCTCTTGTAAAACTCGTAATAATGGATATCTTTTGCAAGACCAAAATCAGACACTTTGAGTACATTGCCCGCACCAACAAGGACGTTGCGAGCGGACAAGTCTCCATGTATGCACTGAAATAACAGACAACATGTCAATTGATTCTACAATGTAGGAATTACGAATCTTTTGCCTTGTGAGATGTTATATAGGCCATGCCTTTAGCAACTTGCAGAGCATGGAGAAATGCTTTCTGTGTTGGACAACTGTGCGTACATTCTTCGGCGTTTGTGTTTCTTTGCAAGAGAAGATGTGAACGTAAGTTGCCGTGCTCTGCGTATTCCATAATCAGAAGAAGTGAATCTGGATGTAACAAACGTGATGACAAATTAGGTAGAATGTTATCAGTTGAAAGGTATTTTGGAGAGATAGATTATTAGGCAAGTACACCAGAGGTTGCTGTTTATAAACAGTTTGATCAAATCTGACAGGGTAATCTGTCTTCTTTCTTACTTATAATAATATAAACTGCTGATCTTTGGTAACAAGGAAACAGATTCATATTAAAGATATTTCAGTGTGCAGTGGCTGGGGTGTAGATGTGGTTGTCAAAGCACTGCCTCCTTGTAAGTGGGTGGTGCGGCTACTAGTAAAATGACAAGAACTAACACGTACAACAAGTCTTCTTTGTATTCTGTGTCCCAAGCATCTAGTTTGAATTTTATGGCTTGCGAATTGTAAGAAGCATGTGCTAGCCGAGTAAGCAGGATGGGGTTGTTCTGTCAGAGATCTTGTCCCACCTTATAATTATTACGTGTTCTCTAATGATATTGGAGTCAGCTACATACATGTTCTACTGCCCTGACTCTAGAGATTTTCCCACTGGCTGATATTCTCTGATTGGACTCTAGATTCCTCAGGTAACTAAAATGAAACTAATTGTGTTAATTGGTATTTCATGTTACAAATATACTCTTACAAGTCTTAACTCTACATACCTAGCATGACCCATACTGGCTGGTCAAATTGTTATAGAAATTGAGCTTAGTTCTATTGACTGCACTCATTCCGTCATCAGAAAGTAGATAGTAAAGTGTACTGGGATTCAGAATTCGGGGCAATTGGGTCAGGACTCCTTTCAGATGGTCTACTACAACATGTACAGCTGTAGTAGTAGCTGAATATGTACACTGGCATTGTAAACTGCCATTGAGTCAGTGAGTGAAACTAATGTAAAGACAGCCCTGGCTTTATTACTGTCAGTTGTGACACCAGCATGGCATGAGTGTATACTAACGTAGATCATGTTTAACACAAACAAAATTAATGAAGTGGACAAGAAGAATTCAATGTACCTTTGTGATGGCAGACACCTAATAACCTGACAACGTTTTCATGGATGCCTATTTTTGCCATGATTACAGCTTCATTTGCCAAACTGATTGATCCCTCAACATGACCTGTAGTTAATTGATTATTATAGTTGAAGAAACAACTTGGGTTTGGTCATCGAACATCTTACTTTTTGAAATCTTGACTGCAACTCTAGTCCATGATGTTTGTTTTTTGTATATTTCACCCTCCATGACGAGACCGAAGTATCCCTCACCTAAAATTATATTAGAAGTTACAGACTACACACACACACACACACACACACACACACACACACACACACACACACACACACACACACACACACACACACACACACACACACACACCATGCAGATGCATATTATACCAATTGTTCTGTGCATTCGAATGTGATTTCGTGCTATTCGCATTTCCTTTGGGACGTTCAGTTCTTGTGAATAATGGAATTTTGAAGATATTCTTGCCAAGGCACTGTCTTTTGTCATTACATCTATTTCTTGTCTGACATCCTTTCTCCACTGACTATGGTCACGTAAACACAGTCTCCAAGATTGTTGCTGATGTCGTTTTATAACAAAGCAGACCAGTAGGACTGCTAAGGAACTTGCCGTCAGTAATGCCAAAGTAACAGAAGCAATAACAACAGTTTTTGTTGACTTTGTGTTGCTTATAATGTTAGATGTAGGTGTGACCGATGCTGCAGACATGTTGCCACTAGTTGAATTGTCATTGGGTGTGATTGTGTAGTTGAGATCTGCATTATCTGTTCTGTTTTGAAAGAACTCTTGAGTGGAAGTGGGGGGTTGTGTAGCATTAGACTCTGCAGAATAAAGAGTAGGTTTAGTAGCCAGAAAGACAGAAACAGACGGACAGAGACAGACAGACAGACAGACAAACAGACAAATATAATAAATGTGATGGAATACAATATACTTACGACCAGGAAAGCTTGTGTTACTTGGGTTGAAAGCAATCTTCACTTTCTTTAGCACTAACGATTGTGAATAGAATCTTGAACTGGCAATGCATCGATACATTCCTCTGTACTCGTGTATACTGTCAACTTGAATCGAAAGATTAGCTTGCTGCTTATCAAACGTTTGATGCCATAAAATTGACTCATTGCCAGTGAGTTTCCATTCAACTTCAGTCTCACTCAACGACAGTCTGCTTTCTTTGTACACAAACTGGCATGGAATGACCAAGTCGATCGATTTTACAAAGTCGATGTTTGAATAGATAAAATCTGTTTGGTTATCGATTGAGTAAACGGGTGGAGTTGATGAGATATCTACAAAAGTGGTCTTAAAATGTAAGAGACATTCGTAACATGGCAGACATCTTACTGTATACAAGTATTGTCACTGCTGTTGCCACGGACTTTCCTATACTGGCGATGGGTCGACTGACACAACGGTATTTACCAACAGACAATTCTGAAATGTGGTAGAAACGCAGAACGAGACGAGTACCATCATCTGATTCATCTTGCAAACACAAGTTTGACTTTCTATGTGCATCACAGTTTGATCTGATTCGATCCTGTTTGTATGTTGGCAACCAATTCAGGTATCTGTCCGCAGTCCTGTTTGCTCTGCACGTCAAAGTAAAGTCTTCCAAATTGGAGGGAACTTCAAATACATGATGTTTACTTTTGTGAACTCCCGACTGTGATGCTATAGGAAGAAGCCAAACAATGTTTTACTTTAACAAGCAAACACTACATGGTGACCATAGAGACACAATCGATCATCATGCGTATGCCAAGGTGGTGCATTAAACTGATGCTCACTGTCTGCCTGGATTGATGGAAAATAGTAAGGCTTGCCTGTTAATAAACGGATGTTCATAGAGAGACAATTCATGGACGTAAAATTCATGGATACTTACTAAGAGATTGTCTGCCGTAGGCTAGTGGCAATGTCCACAACAATGTCCACAACATGTTGACGTAGAAGAGTTGCTTGTTGCACACAGCTAACGCGCCCTGGCTTCTAGGAAGGTCACACAACTAGGTAGTTCACTGTAGTATTGAAGGGTCACACAACGAACTATGTATATATGACACTAAACAGCCGGAATAGATCTATCTGTGCTTGTGCGAGTGGTGGTGTCTACTCATATGCCCCACGCAGAACTCACTCTAAGACGATGGTAGATTCGACTTACTGCTTCTGCTGAATGACTCTACTTCTTCTCACGTTTCTTGTAGCCTCCCGCTGGGCGTATGATTGGTGCAGTGGTCGCGACGACCTCCAATGTTATTGGGTAAGCACCAGAGGGATATGTCATATATACATATATAATGATATCTAGACTCTGGAGATGCATGTAACAACAATCTTTTCACCTTTCACTCATGACGTACGGAAGCAGTGACACTAGAAATAGAAATTGCGTAGGCGACTTGGTAAAGCGCATCAATTCTAAATCGCATGACTATATTGTCAATTGCAAGATTTCATTAATTAATAATTAATTAACATAATATAATATTATCGTCAAAAATTGTGCGCTCGATTTTTGATCGATGCGCAGTTTTTAATTGCAGAAACTGCACTGAATTCAATCTACAGTGCCCGTGTTCACACTCTGTTAGAAAATCCCGTTTTGCACTAGAGTACAGTACATTCCAGAATTAGAGGCTGCTGAGGTTTTCACTGGAAAGCCCATCTTGTGCCGGTTCCGCGTATGGTATTTGCCTGGGTATTTGCAAAGTTATCCAGAAAAAGTCAATATACACCCGCAATGATATTACAGACATGGACATAATTAAGGAGCCACCCCCATATCAGCTGAATCATGGAAATCAACAATTGCAGATTTATGAATATGCCTGCGGACCCGCTGATTCTACATCAAATCGTGCTATTTGGTATTTATATTGTTCTGATTGGACGTCTTGACAATCTGTAGCAACAAAAGATTAGAGTATGGCCAGACTAACCACCGCCACTATACAATACCATGTCTATACCATTTATGTTATGACGTCACAAGAACAGACTCACAGTATTCAAGTAAACTGAAATGTATAGTCTGCTCTGACATAAACAAAGTCATTTTATTGTTTAGAAGCTTTTTGAAAACGATTTTCATTATTAACTTTCAAATGATGGAACTGACAGCAAGAAGCAGTCATGTAGGTCACACATGATCACCTCCAATCTCAGACATGTGAATGGCACAATTAGAGCCATTACCTCACCATTATGACTTGTTTTAATTTGCTAAAAAGTGCAGCTGTCGCTGTAGATGCATGTATGCTCGCACTGTCTGAAAAAGTCCAATAATTTTTAAATTTAGGTCACATGCTCAGGGTGGTTCCATAATTATGCCCATGTCTGTATTTAGTCGCTGTAATGGAGCTACTCTGGGAAAACATGCACGTGGGCAAAGCAAACAACCTTGCACCAAAAACCTTTTAGGCAGCCGTCATTGTTATGTATTCCCTCTTCACTTTCAATAAACAAGGACGTCAATGTAATTTTGGTCGATACACCCGCCTATTAATACACCTTGGCATTCATCGCTGTCGAACATACTGTACACTATAGTTAATCCTAACACCCTGCTGTGCTATTCCCACAATGGACGAGTAATGAGATGTCCCACCAGGCCTAGGAGTGCTCAGCTGTTTAGTTGTACCAGGTTCTTTACACCTAAATTGTTTCTTTCTTTGTAGCGAGTGCCTAGCTAGACAAATGGGCGTAAATACGCTCGAAAGAAAACCGCCCTTAGAAGAACGCCGCCCTTGAATAAACGCCGCTCGACAAGTAATTGATACTCACTAGACATACCTCACGCATTGACACGCGCCTCAATCGTCTGAACCGCACGGCTAAAGAGAAACTCTCGTAGGAGGCTGCCAAAGTAGTACAGTACGTACTAATATTTTTTTAGATCTAAAAACATGCAGTAAATCGTACATATAGATCGATATACGTAAAATATTGTATTTTGACCAAGTTTGAATTATTGTCATTAATTTTGATTTCAACGGTTTATTAAGGTTAATTAATTAAACTGTTTTCTTGACGAAGTCAAATGCTTGTGAGGAATCTACAAGGGCATTGCATGCATGCCCATGGTTAAAAACTGCAGTGCCAAAATTTGCTAGGTTTAAATTGGTATTTTTTCTTTGACTGAAGTGTGTGCAACCAATTCAGGTGTCTGTGCTGTGCATGTCAAACTCTAGGTTTCCAAATGGTTGGTTTAGGAACTTCAGAATGCGTCATGTGTTTACTTTTTCCACTCCCGACAGTGCAGATTAGAACAATGTTGTATACCTAGTAACTAGCAAACACCACATGGTGACACAATCGATAACAAAGATGTTGCATGCGTAACTAACTGATACTCACTGCCTTGGATCACGCATCTGTATGATTGCAAGTATGTAAAGTATGTATGACAGCTGCTGTGACAAAGTAGGAAAGCAGTAGTTGCAGGTGCGGATCCAGGATTTTGGTAGACTCGACCCAGTCTCTCTGCCGTCGTCATTCCCCGGATAGTCAGTCCGCAGAGAGAGACTGGGTGGAGTTCGAATTTGGGGCTGCTCCGGGTCTCCTACTGCCACGTGTTTTACCACGTGTCTAAGTTGTGCCAGAGAACTAACTAGGTAGACCAGTTGGCATGTAGATTTGACAAATTATTACCTCTGTCTAGACAAACTGTTGTTGGTCGAAAAATTCTCGTTACTAATTAATTGGCTTGTCATCTAAGTGCGCATGCGCAGCGTAGCGGATCTCATGCTTTCAGGTGCACAGAAGATACGCGGACATCTGCTAAATAGCACGTTGTCGTCAGACGCGAGTGAAAGTGCGAAACAGGCGGCTGTTGAGGACTACATCAACCAGTGTCGTTCAGAAGCTGAAACGGTGGGCATACGTTGGACATGGAACTACAGATACACGACAAGACAAACGCAAAGCAAATAGTGCTGGGACGGTTGGCAAGCACACACACACACACACACACACACACACACACACACACACACACACACACACACACACACGCACACACACACACACACACACACACACACACACACACACACACACATGTAAAGCTAGCACTAGACTGCAGACAATAGTTCTTACTGATTGTAAAGAAAATTGTTGTAGTTGAAGAAAAACACTGAATCACACTTGAACAATATACTTGTACATGAAACAAACTAATGATTTTTTTCGGCCACCACAGAATTAAATTTGTGCCTAAATTAAAATTTAAATTATTGTTATACTTGCTCTAATTGCACAAAGTATTTCTGCATGAGTAATGAACTTTATTGCAATTGGACAACTTTATTCTTGCACAAACAATTTGTATGAAATATCTGGCAAGTTATCTTTATACAAAACCAGAATACTACATTACTAATTAATTAAGAATATTTTAAGTATTTTAATTACGTGTTTAAGCTATATGAAGGATACCGTATAAATGAGCATGTTACATAATTATCAATGAGATAGTGTTTTATGCCAACTGGCCATTGCAGGAATGCTTTAATGGCTTTCCCGATAGTCTGGATTGGTTCAACTGCTCTGCTCTCTCTCTCGACGAGCACTTGCATCATAAGCTCCTGATATTGGACTTTTTCACGTATTGCTGCATTAACTGCATACACGTCTTGCCTGACCTTCACGCTGTCGAGCATCAGTACAAACATACAGATGGTCTGGTTGTCGTCGGAGTTCACTCAGCCAAGTTTGATAACGAGAAAGACTCTCAGAATATTTTAAACGCTATTTTACGATACGACATTGACCACCCGGTTGTCAACGATTGCGATGGTATTCTCTGGAGTCAGATGGGTGTATCCGGATGGCCGACGATGTTGGTTGTTTCTCCTGATCGTCGAGTTCTTCATCAGTTTGTCGGAGAAGGTCATCGTGACAACATGCTCACGTTTGTCGGAGCAGCTCTGAAGTACTATGAACGTGAACGGTTACTGGATAAGTCGGCTGTTACTATGTCACTAGCTAAAGATCAAATTCTAACATCACCGTTGAAATTTCCAGGGAAAGTATGTGTAGACGTGGTTGGTGATCGACTGTTTGTGTCCGACACTGGACATCACAGAATTGTTGTGATCAACATGGATGGGCTGGTTATTGATGTGATCGGTGGGCCAATACGTGGATTTCAAGATGGAGACTACAACTCGACACGTTTCCATGCACCTCAAGGATTAGTGTGGTGCGATGATATATTGTATGTAGCTGATACTGATAATCATGTCATTCGAAAGGTAGAAATGTTAGTTTGGTTATATTTGTGTGACCATTAGTAAGGATTGTGTGAAGGTTGATTTGAAAGCTCGAAAGGTGACAACATTAGTTGGGACTGGACAGCAAGGTGGTGATCATCAGGGTGGTAAGATTGGTGTCGAACAAGCCATTAGTTCTCCTTGGGACGTCTGCATTGCTAGTTTACCAGGCAAGTGGAATGTACTACAGTAATGGAATGAAATGCATGTATGCTAGCAGGTTTGTTGACTTACTATGACTTGTGCAGTCAAGTAGCATCGAACACAACAGTTTGCATAGAAAGACAAATGCAGGGCCGGTGTGGTTGTTGACAAGCATGATATTATGTTGATATTGTATTGTTTATTATGTTCGTATTTTTGTAAAGTTTTTTGTTGATGTTTGTGTGTGTGGATGTTCATAGCTGTATGTCGTTTGCACTAGATTTCTGTCTGTGATGCAAATAAATAAATGAATAAATTAATTATTGTTGATAAACTAGGACATGGAGTTGTTCGTTGTATATTTCAGGGAGTACGGGAGAATGCAAGCATGGTCTCTTTATTGCAATGGCAGGGACTCATCAAATATGGACATATTTTCTTCAGGATGGTCCGTGGCTGAAACGCAGGTTAATAAATCAGACAATTGCAGTGCCGTGACTGAAATATTAAAGCCTGAATGTTTAATGTTATCTTATTAATCTAATTTGCAGGACATAGTTTATACAAAATCAATTTATTGACGGGTAGTTGTAACTGATGCTAGTGTTTGTTACAACTTTGTAAATTTGTGGACTTGTTGAAATTTATTGCAAGTTTTCTACACTTGCTAGTACTTTACTACCAATACACAGAGCAGAGGAAAAGTTTAATTAAATAAACAAAACATTTTGCTCAACTGAGAGTTTCTTGTAAGCAGAAGCAATATACTATTTTAGTCAAAGTTTGCTACAACACTATCGTCTATGAAGTGCACTCAAACTCTCACTTATCCGGACTCCTTTTATCCAGGCACCTCCGTTTACTTGACACCTAAGCAGGTCACATGTTTGTAGTGTGGACCATGTTGCATAAAGAGGGAGTCTTTCCAGCAAACGTCGATTACTTGTTTTTTTGTTCCAAAATTTAGTTTATATATATATAGTGACTTTTTCTAGTGACACAGAGTGAACATGTAATGTATGTATGATATTTCGTAGTACACGCTTTCAAATTAGGATTGAGACCTAGAGGTATGGGTACAATAAATAACATTTACTTTGACAAATTGTTTGAGCGTAACTGTTACAAGAACCTGAAAATTTCGAATCAAGGACAGTGCCTGGTCCCAAGCTGCCTGAATAAGGAAGTGTTCTTGTCATATCGGTTCCATTATGTAACCGCATTGTGTAGGCATTTAGTGGTATTGATTTGTTATTTAGTGATTTTTTTAGTATTGAAGAGTCATGCACACTTGGCATGTGGTTCAATGCTTTTACAGCATGACTACAATAAAAATTATTGCATTCAGTGATGGATGGTCTATCATCAATTACCAGGAAATGTGATACTCATTAGCATGTGCATTTGCAGTGACATTTAGTTAAGCAATGAATAGGTTCTTGCTGTTGACAGCACATGCATTTTCATATTTTATTATTATTTTTGCATACATATATCATCATTGTCACATACAGCTTGTTCACAAATCTTGTATTGCTGCACTGTGTAGCTCGTATTCAGCTGGCACGTGTGTTCGGTTTGCGGGTAGTGGGGCCGAAGAGAATCGCAACAACTCATATCCTCATAAAGCTGCATTTGCTCAGCCGTCGGGTCTTACAGTGGCTAGTCAGGATGGCCGTTGTTGTTTGTATGTGGCTGACAGTGAGAGCAGTAGCATCAGGTCTGTGAGTCTTCAGGATGGAGCAACGAAAGCTGTTGTGGGAGGAGCACTGGATCCCATGGTAATGTTGTAGCATCCACGATTTCGTTGTCACACACACTCATGCACATGCACACACACACACACACACACACACACACACACACACACACACACACACACACACACACACAAGCATGAATGCACCCATTCACTAACAAATCTTATTGGTTTGTGTAGAATTTGTTTGCTTTTGGTGATGTTGATGGCAAAGGTGTAGATGTCAAGTTACAGCATCCTCTTGGAGTCTCATATAACAGCGAAGACAATCATCTATATGTCGCTGACTCCTATAATCACAAAGTTGCTCATGTTTCTCTTTCTAGATTTTGTAAACTAATTGTTGACATTTTAGATTAAACGTGTTAATCCTTTGACTCGTGAGTGTGTCACCATGTGTGGAAATGGAGCGGCAGGTGCAGCTGTTGGCTCGTATGGTAGTGCACAGTTCTCTGAACCGGGAGGTTTATGTGTATCACACGACAGCTGCAAGCTCTATGTGGCTGACACCAACAATCATTGTATTAAGATTGTAGACCTAGAATCGAAACTTGTTTCTCAGGTTTGTCATATGTATTGTGTGGTATTAGACGTTGTACTAACTGGCTGTTTGGGATCAGTTGGTTGTCAGAGAAGCTGCTGTTGTTAAGCAAGTCAAAGAGAAACGTGTGGCTCCTAGAGGAACTGCTGTCACTCAACTGCCTCCATTGTGTATGAGAGATGGGATTACAAGGAGCATTCGGTTGCACATTGAGCTCCCTGCAGGCTGTCATTTTACTGAGGGAGCTACGAGTTGTTGGAAAATTGTTATTCCAGAAGGTAATGTTTGGAAATGTATTGAGAGTATTATTTGTATTGAATGTACTTGATGGTGTGTGTATGTGTGTGTGTGTGTGTGTGTGTGTGTGTGTGTGTGTGTGTGTGTGTGTGTGTGTGTGGGTGGGTGGGTGGGTGGGTGGGTGGGTTGGAGTTTGTGGGTGGGTGGGTTGGAGTTTGTGGGTGGGTGGGTTGGAGTTTGTGGGTGGGTGGGTTGGAGTTTGTGGGTGGGTGGGTTGGAGTTTGTGGGTGGGTGGGTTGGAGTTTGTGGGTGGGTGGGTTGGAGTTTGTGGGTGGGTGGGTTGGAGTTTGTGGGTGGGTGGGTTGGAGTTTGTGGGTGGGTGGGTTGGAGTTTGTGGGTGGGTGGGCGGCTGGGTGGTTGTGGGTAGGTGTGTGTGTGTGTGTGTGTGTGTGTGTGTGTGTGTGTGTGTGTGTGTGTGTGTTTGTGTGTGTGGTATCTGCAGCTCAGGTAGTTGGAGAGTTGTATTTGGAGAATGGAAACATCCGGGACATTGAGGTTGTAGGTTCTCAGACGAGTACAGACGTAATTTCCTTGGGCAAGAAATTCACAAACAGTTGCTTCTCTCAACTCACGAGTATCAATGAGTACCTGGTCTTTGACTGGGGGTGGACTAGACCGCTGGCTTGGCAGAACACCGTGCAGTATATATGGGTACATGTGGACTTGATGTCCAGTCCCGTGGCTGCGCCAGCGCCATTTGATGTTCTGGCCACGCATCAAGGGGTTCCTCAGTGTGGCCTAAAACTTCGCGTAGCATCGGGGTCCTTACCTAGCAATAGGCTATCTTTGGACCTTTCCAAAGGGCATATCCATTGTCCATTTGTGTGTGTGTGTGTGTGTGTGTGTGTGTGTGTGTGTGTGTGTGCGTGCGTGCGTGCGTGCGCTCGTGACTTTCAATGCTAGCACTTGCTTATCTCAGTCATATTTGATGTAAACTCTAGTTTTTGATACAAACAATTTGATTACTAAACAATTGCTTACATTATTTATCCACATTCAACTATTATTATTAATTAAAACTACATAAAACTTTAGTTCAGGTCTATTTCAAGTAAATTAACTGCATTGTCAAGTGTTTTTCCGATTATACATGCAAAAGGTAAGTTTACATTACATGCATTGGCTTTTCAAACGTTGAGACAAATTAGTATTTAATGAATTTTGTTATTGTTGCAATCACTAGGTAGTATTTGTTTTACACCGATTTGTAATGAATGTTTATTCTATAAACACACCAATTATGAATTACTTGTATTGGTCTTGTTTGATTTTTAATGGCATTTCT
This sequence comes from Corticium candelabrum, assembly GCF_963422355.1. Lineage (NCBI taxonomy): Eukaryota > Metazoa > Porifera > Homoscleromorpha > Homosclerophorida > Plakinidae > Corticium > Corticium candelabrum. The sequence continues at coordinate 3,170,991 of NC_085085.1, forward strand.
TGTCTTATACATTAAGTCATGATTGTACATTGTTATTTCTAGGATGCCCCATCAAAGTGTTGGGTGACAAATCAGGTTCAATCAGTTCTATCCAAGATGTTTGTATCTCTCTTTCTTGCACTTCAGCAGTCCATCTAACTGAATCATCATTTGAGGTAAAATCTATTTTAGAATTAATTAATTAGTTTAATTATCTTATCATATGTCTATGTTAGGTTGAAGCTGTGGTATATTTCTGTGAGGAGTCAGGTCTGTGTCGTGTACAGGGTGCTAAGTTTCAGGTTCCAGTCAATATTTTGGAAAGCAGTGAGATATCGGCAGGTTTGCATGATGATTATACGATGACTATTGAATGTAAAGTGTAAGAATGAGCTTTGCAGTAGAGGAAGCTAATTTGTATAGGTAATGAACTTGACTGACTTTGTTTTTAGAATTGCCTAGAAATTTATTTGTTAAATGAACATAAAATATTTGATTGCATGACTGTGTCAGTTCTCTTGCCAAATAGTGGTGCCTTCTTTGTATTTTGTTATTGTATTTGTATCTGTTACAACGCTACTGGGTTCACCACCTTTTCATAGATCATATGCTGCCATGTTGCAAGTAAAACCCAGTACATGCCAAAGTCCCGTTTGTTGTCAATTATAGAATGCATCATTGTAAGGACACAATAGTGTTTTTACAGGAACTACAGTACTTTGTGTGTTGTCCATAACGCGATTTCACTTCTGGTTTAGACAATGGCCTATAGCTACCCCCTAACCAAATATTTTTTGTTTTTGTGAAATGGCGACAGAAAGGGCAGCCTCATCCGTAAATAGTGCACTAGGCAGATGGACTGTCCTAAACCATATATTTCCAACAACACATTATCTTTTGATGTAACTTTTGTTTCACAATTTGTTTTTCAACATGCATGGTTTTGTGATAGGAAGTTTTGCTTAATAGGAGAATTTGAAATAATCTTAACATTACAAAATTGATATTTTACTGCACGTCTTATAGTCTTGCAGGGGTTAGAGTAACTGCTGTTAGTACAATGATAGAACTTGTTTAGAGTGTGTACAGATTTTGTAATACGTATGGGTAAGTGTGGTTTGCACCTTAAATGTAAAGCCTAGGGAATATAATACAAATATTAGGATAGTTGGCTCATTGTCAAGGCTTTAGGGCACCTTGGTGAAACATTTTGTTCTCCTATTAGTATTCATACAGTCTATGAATGCTGTAAGCATTAGCGAATGATTAGAACTGGCCTGCTTCCTGGCAATCTGCCAGTATCTTTGATTTTAACCGTCAGCGAGCATGCGCTGTAGCATATCTGATTGTTCGTCTGTGTGGATGTGTGTCTACAGATTTGTGTTTTATTATGCTGGTTTATTCTGCGAGTGCATCACCACCAAGCTTTCAATTTACAACATAGAGTCGAATCACACGAGGGGGTAGATTATCGTTATTTGTAACGACATCTTTCATCTTTGTTCGAGAGATAAATTATGTACACTGTTGAACCCACCTGATTCAAATATAGGTGGGTTAGTGAGACTTCAGTGTTCTCCCCAGGATCATTTGACAGAGCGGGCCGCTTTGCGTAATACCCCGTATAACATAAGCTCGGTCAGCTTGGTTTGTAATCGTCGTGTAAACGCGGGCCGAGCCGGGCCAGCTCGGTTCGGGTTTTGTAGCCGGGCCAGTGCGCACCAGCGCGGGCTGGCTCGGGTCAAATACATCGAGTAAACTGATAGCTTGCTGGAAAACGGGCCGCGCATGCTCATGTGGTAGTCTCGCGTAGCCAGACCCCTTTCTGCACGTCATACATCTGCGCGAAAACGGCACAAATAGTGTGGAGCGAAACGAAGACTCTGTTGGGGAGCGACCAAGATGAGCAAGAAGTTTAGTGTTTGAACTCCGTTGCTGCATGTGCGCAACAGTCGCCCGGCGATAGATATGTCCTACGCATTCTCGATATGACTGTTGTAAAGCTATAGAGAAAAAACGAACAGCTTGGCTTCTGTTCGTAGCAAACGTGAGCTAACGGAGCAACTAACGCACGTTAGTGACACGCATTGGCTTCCTTCTACGGAGTGTGTCGTGTAAACGCGGGCTGGAAAACTGGGCTGACACGAGCTGGCGCGGCTCGGCTCGGATCGCTATGCGTGCTCGTGTAAACAAGGTATAATTCTAGGCAATTGAGCTTTTATGCAGTAGATCATCCAGATGCCAAGACTTGAGGATCTCAAGGTAAGCTTATTAATTAATTAACTAATACCCTATTTACACGAGCACGCATAGTGAGCCGAGCTGAGACGAGCCGCGCCAGCTCGTACCAGCCCAGTATACCAGCCCACGTTTACACGAAACACTCCGTAGAAGGAAGCCTATGCGTGTCACTTACGTGCGTTAGTTCCTTGAGCTTGACATAGCTCGCGTTAGCTCACGTTTGCAACGGAGAGAAGCCAAGCTGCTCGTGTTTTTTTCTCTATGGCTTTACAGCAGTCATATCGAGAATGCGTAGGACATAGACGAGACGTTGTAGGTCTATTGCCAGGCAACTGTTGCGTACATGCAGCAACGGAGTTCAAAACGGTAGCTAAACTTCTTGCTCATCTTGGTCCCTCCCTAACAGAGTCTTCGTCTTGCTCCACGCTATTTGTGCCATTTTCGCGCGGAAGTATAACGTGTCAAAAGGGGGTCTGGCTACATGAGGCTACCAAATGAGCATGGGCGGCCCGTTTTCCAACACCATGGGAGTTATCACGATGTATTTGACCCGAGCCAGCCCGGACTGATGCGCGCTGGCCCGGCTAGAAATACCAGTGGCGGATCTAGGGTAGGGTTGTGGCGGTTGCAACCCCCCCCCCCTTTTGTTGGCCTCGGAGATAAAGCACAAGGTCTTGAAGCCGCATTGTGCTCATTTTCAGTATTTAATTAAAAATAACTAAGCGGATTCTTGACGAAGTGAGACATCTGGCAGCGGAACTCCAGACTCGTGACCAGGATATCTTTGTTGGGTAGGGAATGGTTCACTCAGTACATAACTGAAAGAATGTAGGCAACAAGGCAGGATATACGCAACCTCTTTGATATCTGGTATCAAGATATTCTGCGACTCGCAGACAGGATTGGATCCATTGAATCTGTTCCAAGAAAAACGAACTTACAGCTAAACCGGAGCAATACACCTACTAGTAATCGGAGTCCGATTGAGTAGTACAAACGATCCGTTGCGATACCCCTCCTAGACTTCTGCCTATTCAGATGCGCAAACGATCTAAAAATGGTGAGCAAGATAATATCCGAGCATTGTTGTGTCTAGTGCTTGCCCTTCTGGTTCGTTCTGACGTTGACCCAATAAATGGAAAGCCGATCTTCCATTCGCAAAGTCTCTATGAGGTGAAGTGAGAAGGCGGCAGTCAGTATGGCAAAGGAAATACCAGGAAATGCAGAAAGCAAGGAAAAGAAAGCAAGAGTGCAAGAAGGCCATACCCAACAATTAGGTAACCCTCTCCTGGCATGGAAGCCTGTGACTCTCGGTTGTACCCGAATGTTCATCGTCTGCTATTGATAGCATGTATACTGCCTATCACAAGTGCAGAAGCAGAGAGGTCATGTTTTCTACTGAGGAAACTGAAGACTTCAGCAAGGTCTACCATGGCAGAGGAGCGTCTTGCACACCAATCAGTTATCGCCATGCATTACAAAGACCCGGTACCAGCAGACGAAGTTTGTACAAAATCATCCATGGAGATTGTTCATAGAATCTTTGTTTGAAAGAGACATAGTTGCACCGTAGTTTACTTAACATTTATTTAGCAGTAGTCTATGCATGATGCAGTTAGATTCTGTTAGACAGTTTTGATGATTTAGGGAGTTGATAACATGACACATTGCTAGAGATATGTTGCCATAGTTGTTGCTATTTACTTAAGATAAGCTGTAAGAAGCCTGGGACATTTGAACCTCTAACGATGCAAATGTGTAGACTGAAGTGGGCGTGGCCTATCAAAATTTGCAACCCCCTCTTTCAAAAATCCTGGATCCGCGCCTGAATACCGAGCTGAGGTCCTTTTCCAACCTCTACCAGCTCCTGCGCTGGTGGAGGTTGGAAGAAGGTGTCTTCCAGACTCTTCTAGAAGAGGCTGGAAGAGCCCAATCGAACGCCCAAGAACATCTGCATTGTTGAAAGAAAGCGAGCGGCAACTGATGAAACTCCTAGCAGCTCTTCCAAGCTCAGGACAACAGGAGTAGATCGCCAGTGGCTAAATGAAGACAAGATAAGAACATTTACAGAAGAGGTGTATAAGCTTTACCTGGCTGCTTTGTCGTGACATCTAGATGAACGCTTTCCCGGTGTTTCTCTGATCACAGCTTTTAGCATTCATCCAAATCCATCTGCATGTCTTTCACAGTCTCAGATAGAAAAAGTTCAGAAATTGACAGCACACTACGGACTCTGTAATGTTATCAGTTTGGAAAGTACACTCTTGGAATATAAGTGGCCACTGTAGGATCAGATAAGGATCTCAAGAATGAGTCAGGGTATTACTTGATGTGCAAGTTGGTCAGTGTAGAATCACAGGAGCTAAAAGTCATGTTTCTTAATCTGTGGAAACCAGCATGCATAGCACTTGTTCTGCCAACATCAACATCGACAGCAGACTGTGAACGATATGTATCTAGATAAAATCATTTGCTATATATACGAACGTCCAATGATAGCTTGTGTAAACAAAACAGCTTTGCTAATTGGCAACACGTCTGTATGTCTATCTAATAAATTATATACACTATAGAATTTCGGACGCCATTTTCAAATGATTGCAACGGCAATTGGCAATGTTAATCAAATTAAGACAGCTCCAATCTTACGTTGAAATGGCCTCGTTCTTGGCTACTTTTGCAGCATCAGAATCAGCTCCTAAAGGACACTAGTAATTGCTATTCACATAAGTGTCTGTAATCTGAAAATAAAATCATCGAAATCGTATAGGTAGTTTACCTTCCAAGTTCTAGAGCTACACCTTTATTACCCCACAATTTTCTGAATGTCATGATGATTGCACCTTACGTATTACAGAAGACAATTTATGTAGCAGCGTGAAAATTATAATGACCATTGTTATGTTCTTCTCATAGGTCTCACAACAGCAGAGCATGAGACGTCAAGAAGCCGAAATCGATTAGTCGCTTTAGTTAAACAAATAGATCCCGCTGTTACGGGGACTTCATTCTTCTTTGTTCAGCTGTGAAGAAAGTAGCCTCATGGCATTGAACAAAACAGCCTCAGGGCTGTGAACAAAATAGCCTCAGGGCTACGAACAAAATAGTCTCATGGCTGTGAACCAAATAGGGCTGTAAACAAAATAGGGCTGTACGTGAAGAAAATAGGGCTGTGAACAAAATAAGGGTTGTGAAGAAATAAGGGTTGTGAAAAAATAAGGGTTGTGAAGAAAAGAGGAGCTGTGAACTGAATAGGGGCTGTGAACCAAATAGGGGCTGCGAACAAAATAGGGGATGTGAACAGAATAGGGGTTGTACGTGAAGAAAGCAGAGGCTGTGAACAAAATGGGGGCTGTGAAGAAAATAAGGGCTGTGAAGAAAATAAGGGCTGTGAAGAAAATAAGGGCTGTGAAGAAAATAAGGGCTGTGAAGAAAATAAGGGCTGTGAACAGAATAGGGGCTGTGATCTAATAGGGGCTGTAAACAAAATAGGGGCTGTGAGCAGAATAGGGGCTTTACGTGAAGAAAATAGGGGTTGTGAAGGAAAAGGGGCTGAGAAGAACATAGTGGCTGTGAACAAAATAGGGGCTGTGAAGAACTCAGGTGCTGTGAAGAAAATAGGGGCTGTGAAGAAAATAGTGGCTGTGAAGAATATAGGGGCTACCTGTGAAATAATAGGGGCTGTGAACAAAATAGGAGCTGCGAAGTGTAGTAGAGTGAGTGGTAAATGTGCATGCGCAGTCGTAGGCAGTGCAATAGAATACAGTTCAGTGTTACCACACTGGCGACGAAGATGGCGACGTTCTTAGGTTTGGTATCGGTTTGGGACTTGACTGCGTACGTTGAACGGGTGGAGCAGTTCTTCGTAGCTATAAAGGCGTCGCGAACGAAGCGCGCATTCCAATTGCTCTCGTGGGTAACCAGACGTACGGGTTGCTGAAAAGCTTAACGACACCGACCAAGCCATCTACACTCAGTTTGAAGAAGATTGCTGACATTAAGATCGTTTGCTCCAAACCCCTGGTACTAGCAGAACGCCTTTGCCGTCGCTTTCACAAGCGAAACCAAGGTTTGGATGATGTCAGTACTTACGTTGCAGCTTTGCGAAAACTTACACAGCATTGCAAACTTGAGACATTCCTGAATGAAGCGTTACGCGACCGTTTTGTCGTTGGTTTACGCCTAACGCATATGCAAAAGAGCTTGCTTTCTCAGGCGAAGTTGACTTTGAAAACAGTATTGGAGCACTATCCATGGAAGCTGCCGCGAAAGATACTCTTCAAATGATCACGCCTACTCTACTACCTATTACGTCAACAACAGAAGAGGTGCACCAAATGGCGGACAGGCAGTCGACTAGGAAACAAGGTACAAAGTTTTGCTACCGCTGTGGCAGTCCCAATCATCTAGCATCTGCGTGTCGTCATCTGGAAACCGTGTGCAAGTCTTGTACAAAGAAAGGGCATCTAGCTGCAGTATATTGATCAAAACCTCATAAGTAAACTCCTGCTACGCAGACAAAGTCCATGAAAGACAGCTCAGATCCTGATGCAGAGGCACTTGTCCTTACTCCTTCCAGGCCTCGCATGCCTTCAATCAGGGTCTGTGTGAACTTGGCGAACTCAAAGGGAAGTGTTGTTTCTTTCAGCCCTCTGTTAGGTTCCTGGAACAGTAGATTGATGCTCAAGGAGTTCATGTTAATTCAACTACGGGAATGCATTACAAAATGCCCTCAGTCGGAAACAGTGTCCCAACTACAATTATTCTTGGGCATGGTTCAGTATCACAGCCGATTCACTCCGCATGTGTCAACATTGCTCCATCTACTTACCAGATTCCTACAAGAAGGGGTTCTTTGGAATTGGACAGCTCAGTGTGAACAGGCTTTTACAGCAGTCAAACAACAGTTTACAGGTGCCACAGTTGTCACTACATACAATCCTGACTTACAATTACGGCTGGCAACAGATGCTTCGGCTATGGTGTGGGAGTTGTGATAACACACATTATGCCTAATGCAGCAAGGCGTCCAATTGCTTTTGATTTGAGAAAATTGACAGGCATTGAGAAAAACTATGCTCAGATAAAGTGTGAGGTCCTGGGCACCATACTTGGTGTAAAGAAATTTTACTAGTTTTTGTAAGACATACCATTCGTGCTAGTCACTGACCATAAACCTTTGCCTGCGATTTTTGGCCCGAAACATGGAGTGTCCACTATGGCAGCAGCTCGTTTACAGAGATGGGTCCTTACTCTGTCGTCATACTCATACTCTATGGAATTCAAGTATTCTAAGGAGAACGCCACTGCTAATGCTTTTGTGGTGACTGCCTTATCCAAAGTTAGAGAGTAACTTCATTACACAGAGTGAACGGGTCTGCACTATTGATTACCTGCAAGGGTTTCCTCTTACTGCCAAGCAACTAGCAATAGCCACCAGGCGTGATCCAATGATCTCAAAGGCTCTTCAGTGGACTAAACTGGATACCCACCCAATGTCCAGATGAAGACTTACGCCCCTATTTTAATAGGAAATGGGAGCTGTTATAGTCTCTCAAGATTGTCTTCTTTGGGGAAATCGAGTTATCATTCTTACATTCTCTCGCTCCTGTCTACTTTGGGAACTGCATGCCGACCATGATGGGGCCTCTCGCATGAAAAGCATGGCCAGAAGCCACTTTTGGTGGCCCCAGCTGGATGCAGCCATTGAGAATATTGCCCGGTTTGGCAACACATTTCAACAGTCACAGCCAAACCCAACCAGGGCTACATTACATGGCTGGTCCTGGTCCAACAATCCCTGGAACCGGATCCACATTGACTTTGCTAAATTAGATGGTGCCGATTTTCTGATTCTGGTACATGCTCACTCTAAGTGAATGGAAGCAATTCACATGTCTCACTCCGCAACGGCGCGGTCCACCATTCAGGCATTGCGCAAAATATTTGCCACACATGGCTTGCCAGCAGAGCTGGTTTCAGACAACGGGCCACCTTTCTCGTCTGAGGAATTCGCAACATTTATGAAACAAAATAGGATACGTACGGCATATTCGGAGCCCATCTTTTCATCGAGCTACCAATGGTTTGACGGAACGGACAGTGCGATCTCTTAGGAGCGGAATAAAAATCAGCCGTACGACCCTTACAGCACAAGCTGGCAGCATGGCTTTCACATTACAGGACAACTCCGCACACCCTAAAACAACGGGACAACAACCATGCGAGCTCCTCATGCGCCGCACTCTTCGCACACGATTTACTCTCCTGCATCCTTCTCCAGCTGAAACGGTTTCCCAACGGTAGGATGCTCAGAAATTTTTCCATGACAAGCGTACCCCGTTACGCTCATTCTCATTGGGAGATACAGTCTTGGTACACGATTACCCAACTCAAGAGCCAAGTAGAGCTCGGGTATCGTTACACAGGTTTTAGGCCTTCTCACGTACCGTGTTTGCCTGCCTCAATGGGGTATTACATGGAAACGCCACATTGATCAGCTAAGGGCGCGTGTAGACCCACCTTCATCTACTGACCATTTTGGTATGGCCCGTCAAATGGTACCAGAAGCTAACGACGATCTAAGTCACTGCATACAATCACCTTCCAGGGCTGTTTTGTCTGGAGAAACCTTACATGAGATTGACAATTATCATGGTACTCAACCGCCAGCCGTCAGCACTGACGAATCTCCTGTTCTTGACAATCAGCTTTCAGTGGTCAGCATGGAACAGCCTTCCACTGATTCTGTTGCTCAGATCTCTTCCATTCAGAGCCTTTGCCCAGGCAACACCACTGATAGACTTCCGACCACACGAGTAGAAGACTTAATTAATCTTACGTTGATCCAAGAGAGAAAGAAAACAATCAGATAGACTGGACCTGTAGGTCGTTGGATACAGTTGCTCTTTATGTAATTTTTTGGCTGTTTGGGTATGATACTTGTAGTTACAAGACAATGTGTTGAGTTGTGTTGAATTTTAAGGGAAAGATGTTGTAGAGTGGGTGGTAGATGCGCATGCGCAGTCTTAGGCGGTACAATAGAATACACTTCAGCGTTACCACATGAAGAAAATAGGGGCTAGCTGGGCTGTGAACAAAATAGGGATGTGAAGCAAATAGGGGCTATGAAGAAAATAGAATGTGTACAAAAGAGGGGCTGTGAACAAAATAGGGCTGTGAAAAAGTAGGGGCTGTGTACAAAATAGGGGCTGTGAAGAAAATAGGGACTGCTACAGAAACCCCTATTTTGTTCATGTGTACTATTTTTTCGCTTGAAAATCGACAGGATAAGCAACTTGCTGCCCAGAACAAGGTTACTTTTCTCTACTTTTATGTAGTTTGCCGTGTCTAGAGCACATTTGCTAGGAGAAAGAAATTTGTGACACGAAACGCGAATAGATAGAGAGGAAGAAATGTTCGTGAACAAAATTAGGGCTGTAAATAAAATAGGAGCTGCTACAACGGGTTCGATCAGAACGCGTAAACAAAATAGTACCCGGTGAAAAAATAGGAGCAAATATGAACAAAATAGGGGCCGTCAACGAAACAGTAATGTAATACGGGGTAACTCCGATCACGTGACAGTAAACCGTTCAGCGTTGTTGATGAGAAAACCGTACGCCTTTCCCATTACAGCACGTAAGTAGACGACCCTTCGTGGTTTTAGCAGGCAGTGACATAACCACTAAGTCCTTGCCGTTGTGTCTCAAACGGCTTGTTTGTTGTGAGAACGACTTAGGTAGCGGAACTTGCGGTCCAAAAACTTTCTTGTTAGAGACAATCCAAAAGACTAAATGCTATTTTGTGCAACCCACTCTACCACTAAATACGTTGATGCAGACAAAACGCACCGTTGCCCTTCTTTTAGAGTCCAAAATTCGATCACATCAGGGGCGTACGCAGGATTTCTCTAGAGGGGGTTCGTAACAGTACTACTTTATAGATTTATATTATTTTTTACAGATAATTTCAATGTATCCAAAATCGGGAGTCTCGTTGTGTCTTCTGCTGTCCCCATATGTAATGGTGCTGTGTAGTTGCGCTCATGCGGCATTGCCTAATTCGAATTCCGCCATTACCTAGCGCCTAGAGGGGGTTCGTCCGAACCCCCTCGAACCCCCTCTGCGTACGCCCCTGCACATTGTCACAGTCGTAGACTTACTTCGCGCGCGTTCTGATCTGCTTTATTCGTTTACTTTGCAATAATGGTACGACATTATCAACCTAAAGGAATTAAGAACAAGTTCTCTGACGAAGCCCTGAGAAAGGCACTGCAAGATCTTGCTGAAAACCAGGACAGCATAAGGAAGACGGCAGCTGTGTACGGCATTCCCTACTCAACCCTTCGCGATCATCACAAGGGAGTCAGTAAAACGCGATATGGTGGACGGCCAACAGTCTTGACTTACCAGGAAGAGAGAGAAATAGTGCAATGTTGCATTGTGTGCTGCAAGAGATGGGGTTTCCCCTTGATAGATCAAGTCTCAGCAACGTCATCTCAGATTACCTTAGAGCAAATGCTAGAGAAAATCCTTTTCCTGATGATTTACCTGGTCCTGACTGGTTTGTTGGCTTCTTTAAGCGATGGAAGAGTGCACTGAGTCAAAGGAAACCACAACATCTGTCAAAGAAACGTGCTAAGGCATTGACCAAAGACAGAAGTGAGGGTTGGATAGAATTTGTCAAGAAGATCTACAAGAAGGCTGGGTTGTTTAAACTGAGTAAGAAAGAGCTGTCCAAAAGAATTTGGAACTGTGATGAAACCGCTTTTGCTACAGCCTCCTCATCTAGAATGGTCCTAGCTAGGAGAGGAGCTAAGTCTGTATATGAGACCATGGCAGGGAGTGGACGTGAATACATTACTGTCCATTGGGGTGGAAATGCCAATGGAGACAAAATCCCTCCCTATGTTCTATATAAAGCTCAGCACATGTATCATACCTGGACCCTTAGTGGCCCTACTGAAGCAATGTATGGAGTATCAGCCAGCGGGTGGATGGAAAAACAAAACTTTTACAGCTGGTTTGTAAAAGGCTTCATACCAGTGCTCAAGAAGATGAAACTGATTGCAGAAAATGAAGAGCCATCTACTACACTGACGACAACAGAACCAAGTCTTGTCAGTGACAGTAGTGATGACTCAGACTTCACAGATGATACTAGCCCCAGCGTGATCTTGTTTTTCGATGGACACTATTCACACATCAACTTGGATGTCATCAATGTGGCAAGAAAATACAACATCATTCTCGTAACCCTGCCTCCAAATACCACGCACGCATTACAACCTCTGGATATAGGCGTGTTTGCTCCCATGAAGAAAAATTGACAGAAAATTCTGACCGACTACAAACGAAGAACAAGGGGACAAGGTGTCCATAAAACAATTTTTCCCAAATTACTAAAACAGCTGACAGACACATCCATGAAACCACACCAATTTCAAGGTGCATTTCGAGGAGCTGGTTTATATCCAAAGCCATCAGCTGCAGCCATTCCTCAAGCAAAAATTAGTCCAGCAGATGATGTTACTACAGAACACCGTGCAAGAGCCCTCGTTCTCCGACAGCAGCTACCACTCCTGCAATCAAACTTCAGCTTAGACACCACTTCTCCAAGTTGTTCCAGAAAACAAGAACGCCTATTCCACCACCACGGCCAAAGCCATCTGCTCGTGTAGACTTGGCATACTATGGAGAAGTCATAACAAGTCATGAGGCCTACTCTAGAATAAAAGCACAAGATGAAAGAAAACAGCAGAGACTGGCAAAAGCAAAAAAAGGAAAGCAACCTGCACGCCAAGGCAAACGAAAAACTGCAGTAACAGAAGAAAGAGATGAAAACAAGTGCCAGGGATGCGGAGGATTGTTCGACAACGACAGCAATGAGAGGCAAGAAGATTGGGTGGGTTGTGAACACTGTTGGCGGTGGTATCACTACGATTGTGCTGGGCTTTCAGAGCTTCCAGAAGACGAGGACCCTTGGACATGCTCCAAATGCAGCTAAATGTACATATATCAGAATCAATCAGAGTAAGGCTAGCGCGAGTAGATGCACTGTACGTAGCACGTCCACACGTTACCCTGCACATAGCTACTAGCTCAGTTTCTGATTAAGAGTGTTCAGAATAACTATTAAATCATAATCATGTAACCAACGCGTACCTTGCAGCAGCAGAAATGACGCGCAGAGGAGTGATCGGAGTTGCCCCGCCCTTGGAGATATGCATGCGAGTAACTTCCCGAGTCTACTGTATAGTAACTAGCAGCTGTAAGTCCATTGCAACGCAAGAAAACAATAAGTAGAAGTAGCTCTTCACGATAACAGTGTTTCACATCCAGAGCCTAGTTCTTCGTGGCTACAGCCGGGAAACTGTCAAAGTGTGGTCGGAGTTACCCCGGATTACCTTACCCGTGAACAAAACAGGGCTGTACAGCATGTAACTGCATCTAGAGCGGCAGATCATATTGTGATCTAAAAAGGCACGTATCTGACTCATTCCTCTTGTCGGTTCTTTTCGGTGTTCGCGCGGGTCTGGAGCGACTGCATTCAGTTCCAACTGGCACATCGGCGGCCGTGCTGTGCGGATGGCTGTCCACTATCGACCGCATGTGATCTAGCGCATAAACAAAAAACAAGAAAATACATAGATTTGGCAAATCACCATGAGGAAAGCCAAACCTTAGGTATAATACACTTTGTACGTACAATAACTCGTACACCGTGTCCCCAGATTTGTTGTGAGGGACACGGTTTGAACTGTCCATTTAATCTATTTATGTATGGTTAGTGATGGAAACTTAGACTTGAGGGTGACACTACTTTCTGACGTACCTTCTAATAATCGATGAAGCTCTAAACCAAGCTTCAAAGCGCTAACTACAAACGTGAAAATTTTATTAACTATGTGGGGTAGCGTGAATAACCAGCTGTTTGATTAGACTCAAATTCTCTTGACAGCTGTAATAGATTACAAAAACCAAAATAAGAGATGCCAATCGTTTACCCATGAATTAGCTAGACGCTGTGAGTTAAGATTTGTGCGAGAACATGAAGAGTGATACCGATGGCGATATCCCTACAGGCTACATACCACGTGATCATTGTCCACTTTGCACGAGTCATTTGCCAGGATTGACAATCCGGGGAATGACGAAGGCGGGGAGAGACTGGCTCGAGTCTAGGCGCATCATCTGTTGGTAGTGGAGTGTCTGTACTAGGTACTAGAGGTGGTATCTCCGGGATTGGCACTCTAGTGACTTCATCTCTTACCAGGGTAAATTTGGATTCAGTTTTGATGCCTTTGCGTATGCTAATATATTGTGAGTCTACAGTGACCAAAAATTTTGCTTTTCGAGCCCTTGAAAGCGCGTAGAGCGAAATGAATCTAATTGACAATCCTGGGAATGACGAAGGCAGATAGAGACTGGCTTGAAGAGTAAGACCCAACTTTGCAGTGGCAAACAGCCTCCGCAGTCTCTGTCATGACTCTGTCCCGCTATTTTGAGTGATGAGATAACATTAGACGTAACAGACGTGAACTGTGGAAACAAAGTTGGGTGCGTACAGTACCAAAATATATACGTGTGCACTTAGTTGGATCTTATGGCCGATGATGTTGGTTGTTTCTCCTGATCGTCGAGTTCTCCATCAGTTTGTCAGAGGAGGTCATTGTGACAACATGCTCACGTTTGTCTGAGCAGCTCTGAAGTAGACTATGAACGTGTATGGTTACTCGATAAGTCGGCTGTTACTATGTCACTAGCTAGAGCTCAAATTCTAACATCACCGTTGAAATTTCCAGGAAAACTATGTGTAGACGAGGTTGGTGATCGACTGCTTGTGTCTGATACTGGACATCTGGATAGATTGGCTGGTTATAATATTGATGTGATCGGTGGGCTGAGTCGTGGATTTCAAGATGGAGACTACAACTCGACACGTTTCCATGCACTTCAAAGATTAGTGTGGTGCGATGATATGTTGTATGTAGCTGATACTGATAATCATGCCATTCAAAAGGTAGAAGCGTTGATGTGGTTATATTGGCGTGACCGTTTGTGATGTTTGTGTGAAGGTTGATTTGAAAACTCAAAAGGTACAACGTTAGTTGGTACAGACAACAAGGTAGTGATCATCAGGGTGGAAAGATTGGTGTCCAACAAGCTATCAGTTCTCTTTGGGACGTTTGCATTGGAATGTACTTATGCAGTCGTGGAATGAAATGCATGTGGGCTGGCAGATCTGTTGACTTACTATGACTCGTCAGTCAAGTAACATCGAACAGCAGTTTGCTTAGAAATGTGAGGATAATAAATGTACAATATCAACAGGATATCATGCTTTCAACTATCACACCTGCCGTGCATTTGTCTTTCTGTAAAGTTGTTTGTGTGTGTGTGTGTGTGTGTGTGTGTGTGTGTGTGTGTGTGTGTGTGTGTGTGTGTGTGTCTGTGTGTGTTTGTGTGTAGATGTTCATAGGTGTATGTTGTTTGCACCAGAACTATCTGTGTGATGCAAATATATTAATAAATACATAAATTATTTAATTAATTAATTAGTGTTGATAAACTGCGGCATGAAGTTGTTTGTTGCTTATTTCAGGGAGTACGGGAGAACGCAGCGATGCTCTTTTCATTGCAATTGCAAGTTTGGACATATTTTCTTCAGGATGGTTCTTGGCTAACACGTAGGTTAGTAAATCAGACAAGCGAATGCATGCAGTGTTGTGACTGCAATATTAAAGCCTAAATGTTTAACAGTATCTTAGTAATCTAATTTGCATAAAATGTTTTGTACAAAATGAATTTATTGACGGGTAGTTGTAACATATGCAAATGTTTGTTGCAACTTACGGAATTTGTGGACTTGTAAGCAAAACAATATACTATTTAAGTTAAAGTTGACTATGACGACATGGTCTATGAAGTGCACTCAAACTCGCACTTGTTCGGACTCTTTCTATTTTGGCATCTCCGTTTACTTGACACCTAATCAGGTCACCTGTTTGTAATATGGACAATGTGGCATAAGGAGGGAGCCTTTCCAGGAAATGTCTCAATCACTCCTTTGTTTTGTCTCAAAAGTTAGTTATAGTGACTGTTTTAGCGACATAGAGTGAACATGTAATGTATGTATGACGTTCTGCAGTGCTCGCTTTCAAATTAGGATTGAGACCTAGAGGTGAGGGTACAATAAATAACATTTAATTTGTGAATTGTTGAGTGGGTAACTGTTGCAAGAACCTGAAAATTTCGAGTCAAAGAAGGGGAGTACCCTTGTTATATCAATCTGCTATGTAACCGCATTGTGTAGGCTTCAAGTGGTATTGATTTGTTATTTAGTGAATTTTTAAGTACTGAAAATTCACTTGGCATGTGGTTTACTGCGTTTACAGCATGACTACAATGAAAATATAATTGAATTCAATGATGGATGGTCTATCATCAATTACCAGAAAATGTGATACTCATTAGCATGTGCATTTGCAGTGACATTTCGTTAAGCAATGAATAGGTTCTTGCTGTTGACAGCACATGCATTTTCATATTTTATCGTTATTTTCACATATGTATGTCATCATTGTCACATATCACATACAGCTTGTTACACAAACCTTGTATTGTTGCACTGCTTAGCTTGTATTTGGCTGGCACGTGTGTTCGGTTTGTGGGCAGTAGAGTCTAAGAGAGTTACAACAACTCATGTCCTCATAAAGCTGCATTTACTCAGCCATCGGGTCTTACGGTGGCTTGTCAAGATGGCCACTGTTGTTTGTATGTGTCTGTCAGTGAGAGCAGTAGCATCAGGTCTGTGAGTCTTCAGGATGGAGCAACGAAAGCTGTTGTGGGTGTAGCATTGGATCCTATGGAATGTTGTAGCATCTACAATTTCGTTGTCACACACACTCATGCACATGCACACACACACACACACACACACACACACACACACACACACACACACAAGCATGAATGCACCCATTCACTAACAAATCTTATTGGTTTGTGTAGAATTTGTTTGCTTTCGGTGATGTTGTTGGCAAAGGTGCAGATGCCAAGTTGCAGCATTCTATTGGAGTCTCATATAACAGCAAAGACAATCATCTATATGTCGCTGACTTCTATAATCACAAAGTTGCTCATGTTTCTCTTTCTAGATTTGTAAACTAATTGTTGACATTTTAGATTAAACGTGCTAATCCTTTGACTCGTGAGTGTGTCACCATGTGGAAATGGAGCGGCAGGTGCAGCTGTTGGCTCGTATGGTAGTGCACAGTTTTCTGAACTGGGAGGTTTATGTGTGTCACACAACAGGAGCAAGCTCTATGTGCCTGACACCAACAATCGTTGTATTAAGATTGTAGACCTAGAATCGAAACTTGTGTCTCAGGTTTGTCATATGTATTGTGTGGTATTAGACGTTGTACTAACTGGCTGTTTGATGTCAGTTGGTTGTCAGAGAAGCTGCTGTTGTAGAGTCTGAAGTTAAGCAAGTCAGAGAAACGTGTTGCGCCTAGAGGAACTGCTGTCACTCAACTGCCTCCATTGTGTATGAGAGATGGGATTACAAGGAACATTCGGTTGCACGTTGAGCTCCCAGCAGGCTGTCATGTCACACAGGGAGCTATGAGTCGTTGGAAAATTGTTATTGCAGAAGGTAATGTTTGGAAATATATTGAGAGTAGTAGTTGTGTTGTACGTACTTACTTGATGGTGTGTGCGTGCGTGTGTGTGTGTGTGTGTGTGTGTGTGTGTGTGTGTGTGTGCGTGCACGCACGTCTTTAAATGTGAGCACTTGCTTATCTCAGTCATATTTGATGTAAACTCTAGTTTTTGATACAAACAATCCGATCACTAAACAATTGCTTACATTATTTATCCACATTCAACTATTAATATTAATTAAAATTACATAAAACTTCAGTTCAGGTCTATTTCAAGTAAGTTAACTGCATTGTCAAGTGCTTTTCTGATTATACATGCAAAAGGTAAGTTTACGTTACATGCATTGGTTTTTCAAACCTTGAGACAAATCAGTATTTAACGAATTTTGTTATTATTGCAATCACTAGGTAGTATTTGTTTTACACCAATTTGTAATGAATGCTTATTTTATAAACACACCAATTATGAAGTACTTGTATTGGTCTTGTTTGAAATTTCAATGGCATTTCTTGTCTTATGCATTCAGTCATGATTGTACATTGCTATTTCTAGGATACCCCATCAAGGTATTGGGTTACAAATCTGGTTCAATTAGTTCTATCCAAGATGTTTGTATCTCTCTTTCTTGCACTTCAGCAGTCCATCTAACTGAATCATCATTTGAGGTAAAATCTATTTTAGAATTAATGAATTAGTTCAATTATTTCATCATATGTTCATGTTAGGTTGAAGGTGTGGTATATTTCTGTGAGGAGTCAGGCGTGTGTCGTGTACAGGGTGCAAAGTTTCAGGTTCCAGTCAATGTTTTGGAAAGCAGTGAGATATCGGCAGTTTTGCATGATGATTATATGATGACTATTGAATGTAAAGTGTAAGAATGAGCTTTCAGTAGAGAAAGGTAATTGGTATAGATAATGAACTTAACTGACTTTGTTTTTAGAATTGCCTAGAAATATATTCATTAAATGAACATGAAATATTCGATTGCATGCCTGTGTTAATATCTTTTGCCAAATAGTGGTGCCTTCTTTGTATTATGTTATTGTATTTGTATCTGTTACAATGCTTCTGGGTTCACCACCTTCTCATAAATCATATGCCACCATAATGCAACGAAGACCCTGTAGGTGTCAAAGTCCCATTTGTTGTCAATTTTGAGTTGATCATTGTAAGTACACATTATTGTTTCTACAGGAACTACAGTACTTTGTATGTTGTCCCTAACGCGATTTTCACTTCTGGTTTATTTTCTTTCTGAAATGGTGACAAAAAGGGCAGCTTCATCCGTAAATAGTGCACTTGTCAGATGGACTGTCCTAAACTATATATTTCCAACAACACATTATCTTTTGATGTAACTTTGGGTCACAGTTTGTTCTCTGACATGCATGGTTTTGTGATAGGAAGTTTTGGTTAATAGGAGAGTTTGAAATAATCTTAACATTACAAAATTGACATTTTACTGCACCTCTGATAGTCTTGCAGTGGTTAATTAAGTAACTACTGTTAGTATAATGATAGAATTTTTTTTAAAGTGTGTACCAGTAAATGTGGTAGTTGCATCCTCAAGTAAAAGTAATACAAATGTTTGCATAGTTGGCTCATTGTCGATCCTCTTTGGCACCTTGGTGAAACATTTGGCACTCCTAATGGTATTCATACACTGTATGAATGCTGTAAGCATCAGTAAATGGTTAATAGAACTGGCCTGCCTCGTGACAATTTGCCAGTATCTTTGATTTTAACCTTCAGCGAGCGTGCACTGTAGTATATCTGATTATTTGTCTGTGTGGATGTGTGTCTACAGATTTGTGTTTCATTATGCCTTTTTTACTCTGCGAGTGCATCACCACCAAGCTTTCACTTTACAACATGGAATCGTACACACGCGGGTTGCTAGATTAGCATTATTTGTAAAGACTTCTTTTATCTTTGTTCGAGAGATAAATTATGTGCATCATTGTGATTCATATGTAGGTAGGTTACTCAGACGGAAGCAGGATACTTTGCGAACTGAGACGGTTGGTATGAATTAAAAGTTTCATAAATTTTATTTATTAATATTTATAATGCCACAATAAGAATATTTGAGCTTTATTATAAATATTTATAAATGACAATAGGTTTACTATTCGCATGCTTTCGATAAGGGCACTACTCAATGTACCAATTAAAGTTAGTTTTTTGCAAATACAGATTGGGAGTGTAGCCATGTGCTAGATCTAATATCTCTTGATCTTTTTCTCTGATTTGGTTTGCAAAGCATGGCAAGTATTCATCTGTACATGACATTGAAGATTTTTGTATGAAATTTGGATGCTACTGCTGATACCATAAACAATAACTGCCAGTTGAGGTAGAACGATTAGAGCCAACAATTTTTCATATGCTGTAGTGCCTTTCTAGTTCTTTGGCTCTGTCATCAGCTATCTAAACCATTTTCTGTCAGCAACACATTATCTTTTGTTTGCGCGTTGATTACAAGTTATTATATAATATGATTGCTGTTCTTTCGGGTTTTTATAATAGAGGAAGATTTGGTAGTTGAAAGAATTTGAATAATCATAGAAGCAATATGAGTTAGGCGCTTAATAACACATGCATCTAAGAGTTTGCAGGATTACTTGCAATGACCTGTGTGATTGTACACTTTGTTCATGTGGTACTTTTAAATAAAGTCTCAAGCAAATCGTAATACAAATATGAGGTTGGTGCCAATGCAACTGGGGTGCAGGGTTCCCTCTGTATGCTGCCCGCGTCTCGAGCACGTCCGGGGTACGTCCGCCGTCCGACCTCGCGCTTGCGCGACTTCAGGCGTCTTTCCGCTCACGGACATGCACCGAGGCCCGGTGCACAGATAGATGGAACTGCATTTCCCACCAGGTACCACTGCTTGCTATATGGCGATCCGCCGGTATCTTTTTCTCATATTCAAGCAAAATACATTTTGACATCGTGTGCCGTCGCCAAAGCCCAGGAAATCAGACGTGAGTCTCCAAACTATGTCAGTTGGCGTAAACACAAAGCAATCAAACCAACAGCAAGCGTGTAAAGTGTTATTAGACGTTTGTACTTAGCTTGTTGTACTGTACTAGTTATAGCTAGAGCATGTGAGTTTGCTTGCGTGCGTGCGTCCGTGCGCTCGTCCCTGTGTTCGTGCTTCCGAACGTTTCTCTAAGTAACAGGTTCTAGATATACTAGACACATTTTCTTAGGATATCTGGCTCGTTCAGTCAGATTTGCTAGGAAATCTGTCGCTACGCTGTCAAATCTGTCACGCGCCGTCTCTACGTTCGTGCGATTGCCGATTCTCCTAACAATGTTGATGATCTAGGTCCCTCGGAAAGCGAGAAGAGCGGTGTCCGCTAGAAATACAAACTGTCCCAGCTAGATAAAGGGATTCTCTATTTCCAAGACAAGAAAAATCGAGACGCAGACAATTACGTAATTACGTAAGCTATTAGAAATCATACGACAAAAAGGCAAGTGAACTCTCTAATTTCTCGAAGTTACGGGTTTCACTTCTAGTTAGCCATATGCATGCATACCCTAAACTGGTGCGTAGCAATAATTTTTAAATTGTTAGGACCTATCACGCGCTAAAGGGGGTATCACGGCACGTGACAGAGCATGACTAGCGTGCGCTACCATGCAAGCTAATGAAAAACAGTGTCTCCGCCAATTAATCTGCTTGACGTAACTGTACGTCCCCAAAGTTATGTTTTTGACTCTGCCACAAACTGGTCATGAATAACTATAATATGATCCACATTATCGTATATTGTAATAGGAGTCCAATGATAATTATGGCAAGTATGTCTTAGTGGCAATTTTTGACTTGAATGGCTTAGGAAAAGATTGATTGAAAGCAACTAAAATTCTCCACACATTGTGGATATCAATCATATTTTGCTCTAACATTCTAAGTTGAAGGTGAAACACCATGGAATGACTCAAAGTGTGGGTAATCGGTTTGAACAGCTGTGAGTACAGCAGCTTGTTCTTATAATTGGTCTGTTTCCTTGCTTTAGAGTTTAATGTTTACATATGGCAACTTATCCACTTACAACTCTAACGGTCTATATATAATTGCAGTATGTGAAGGTTTCTAGTTAGGTAATGTGTTTGCTGTCTGGTTTGCAAGGTCGCAGCCATGCATCAAAGGGAAGCACTCAATTATTAGATGGAAAGCACTGGACTATACTACCTTACATTGAACATTTCTATATAAAATTTGGATGCTACTTCTGATGGGTTCTCTTATACCATAAACGCTAACTGCCAGTTCAAGTTGGAGCCAACAATATTCCTTAGATCCCGTAATGTCTTTCCAGTTTTATAACTCTTGTGCTGCTGTCAGCTTCTAAACCATTTTTCACGTTATGTTTTGTTTACGCGTTGATACATTTCTTAAAAGATTGTTGTTCTCTTCATTTTCTCTTTGTAATAGGAAAATTTGGTAGTTGGGAGAGTTTGAATATAATCATAAAGTAATTGCGAGTTTGACACTCTAGGACACATCTAGTTTGCAGGATTAACTGCAAAGACATGATTGTAGGCATTGTCTAGAGTGTTGCAATTGCGCCCTCAAGTTTACCGTCTCTAAGTAAATCTAATAGAAATGTGAAGTTGTGATCTTGCATTCAGGTTGGTTGCGGCAGACGGACGGCCCTGCGGAGCTCTAAACAGCGACCTTTCAAAAGTGAGCCACCGCATGAGAGGCACCGCATGAGAGAGTCACTGTATGAGAGCTCCGTATGAGAGGACGCTCGTTTGACCGTCCCATGGAGGAGTGTGCAAGACACGCCCAGAATGCGGTCCAACCAGATACCGTTGCCTGCCTCATGACGATCTGCCGGTATCTTTTTCTCAAATGGAACTGTAGATATACGTAGTAATGTCAGCCCTCTACCGTTTCTAGCCTGCAGGCTAGGGTTTGCGTTATATTTTTCCTTTGAATGTGTTTTTTCTGACCATGGTTTGTCTTCCTCTGGGCTTAGAGATGAATTAAGGACCTAGGCTCTTGGTTCGGCCCGTCTCTTTCTCTTGCATAGTATTTCTATCACATGCATCAATTTTCTTTATTGCTATTTGAATGACATTGACTATGGTTGCCAAGAGATACTCTACGTTGAAGTCTACCACAATCATTTAGAGAGATTTTCTTGACGTGGCCTGCATCGTTGATGCAACGAAACTATAGTACTAACAGAATGTCCTTCAAATAGGTGTTTGCATTCATCATGTTTCTCCAGATATAAATACCACCACACTGTGTAAGCATTGCATGGCTGCGTTTAAGGTCACAATATCACCACCTGGTCCTGTCATGTTTGTATCACAACTCTGCTTAGATTTCTCAAAATTTTATGGCAGACATATTCGTCATATTTTGGCAACCTTACAAAATTTAATTTTAGTTGTCAAGGAGCATATGAGTTTTACATCTAGATTTCATAAATATCAAATAATTACACTAATTATTGTGGTAAACGAAATTCCAGAACTTCACAAGTGTTACTCTCAGGCTGACCTGATTAATTTCACTAATCAATACGAACTCTATAGTATACAGCGTTGAAACAAGAATTTAGGCATTGGATCAACCATATATGAGTGACATTAGTCGTTAAGATGTCAACCTCGTAGGTATAATTGGTTGTCACATGAACTCAGTTAGTAGTCAAATGACAACTTGACGACCGCTTTTTTAAAAACTGATTTGCTGGTGACATGCAGACAGACCTTACGAAGCAGTCTGATTTCTTACTGAAGGAAGTTTTCTTAATAAAGTAGAAATAGTGTTAATGAGATCAATTATTGTTTGTTGGATATATTCAATTACGCAGAGCATGTTACCTATACTTGGTACCTATACATTGTAAGGTTCAACCATATACCAATTAAAGTGCACTGAACATGGAGCTTTATACGAGGAGCGTAGTACGCACGCAACGTTGCTCCCACAAGTCACGTCTGTCAAGTCTAACTATATCTCATTACTCAAAATGACGCGACAGAGTCATGACAGATATCAGAAAGAGGTTGTTTATTATGCAAAAGTCGCATCCTGGTAAGGCCTCACATGATTCAATGCATCGCTGTATATTCTCCAGTAAATGCTAGCAAAGAAGCCAGTCGTTCTAATTTTACTGTAAGCTCGCGCGGTTAGCAAACGCGAAGATATCAGGTGCACTCAAGATAACTCGTGGGAAGAGATGACATCAATAGTACCACGCCCGGAGTTATGGCCTAGATAAAACACACGACTACCAATACAGATAATGTGCCAGCTCATTAGTTAATTGTTACGAGCAATTGTATGCACCTCCAGATCGCGATGTTTTCGCAATGAATCTATTCCATGCGAACGGCTCACTGCAAGCCGTGAGTGCTCACGTGGTATGTATATGTACCGTACTACAGAAATCGAGAGAAATCGCCATCGGCCAGTATCTAACACTCTGTTCTCGCACTCATCTCAACTAACTCGCAGCGTCTCGTTGTGAGAATTTTTCCATGGATAACAATTCGCATCTTTACTTTTGTTTTGCTTTTGTAATAGCACCTGCATGTGTGTGAAGAGAATTTGAATCTAATCAAATAGCGGACTTTTACGTTACATCACCTATAGTCACAAATTTGCACGCTTTTGTTTAATATTTTATAAGTTTGTTCTAGATCTAAATCAACATAGCATAATTAGCTACTAGAGTGCGTCAGACAGTAGTTACACCCTCAATTTTACATCTGTGTTGCAATGCGACCGTAAGTAGATTTGATGGACAACAAAGTACGAGGCGAAAGCCAAAATGGTCTGAAAAAGGTCAACACGATCTGGCTTGCCTCATTGGTCTGGAAAAGGTCAACACGATCTGGCTTGCCTCATTGGTCTGGAAAAGGTCAACACGATCTGGCTTGCCTCATTGGTCTGGAAAAGGTCAACATGATCTGGCCTGCCCCATGGCGATTTGCCAGTATCATTTTTGTTTTCCTTTTAGTACTAGGTTTGTGCATGTGGGTATTTGGTTGACTGGACAGGTCCATGCACAGCGCAGTCGCGTTGACGTGCGTAAAATTCTAGTTGGATCTGCATGCAGTCCCTCTAGACATACATGCATGACAGCATGGGTGAAGTCCACTTAAACACTAGAGAGAACCGACCTATATAGGTACGCGCCTGTTTATTTGTTTTAGCTCGTAACAAACACATTTGTGCGAGGACTAGGCCCTAGGGGTATACGTAGAATGTGATCTGCTGTGTATAATATCTACATCTCGTAGATGTGGTAGCTGACTTGGCTGATTCGAGTGAAGACTGACGTCACCCAAGTTAAGTGAAGTGAATCCATTGGTGAGTTCTATCGTTTGTTACTAAACTCCTCGCGTTGCAAGACCCGTCTATCTAGACAGCGCACTTGCAATTTACTAGCGAATTACTGTTTGCACATGTCACTGTACATGTGCACGTAGGTGCTGTTGCGTCTAGAATATGTAAAGCTAATTGATTAATCAACTTAAACAACTCTTGTAACAATTACGTTTAAAAACTGATTAAGATATAATTTTGCAAACTAGATTAGACAGACTGTCATTTTGTCTCAAATTGAATGACCTGGATTTTGTAAAGGTTTGGAATTTGTTTGCAAGATGCAAAATGCAAGTATTGGAATGCAGTGATGTTCCTTCTTGGGTTTGTATCCAAGTAAAATTCTTACATCAGAAATTGACAATTCTAAAATTGGAGCTTGCTTGCGTTTCATTGGCTGGCTTTTACGGTAAGCAAGAACTGCATGGTAGCTTAGCTTGAAAAATTCACTGAACCAACAGTTGGTATATAGGTCTGATATAGACGGTGTTTCTATACACCTACCATACTGCTAATTGTCTTTAGCCTGACGACAAGGCGGGTTAAGATCTTTAGTTAAATACCCTTCAGAGTTCCGTCGGTTTACCAAATTATGTAAAAAATTCTGTAATTTACTTAATTAATTAAATATAACTACAAATGAATAATACCGTTTGTGTAAACGTGTCCAAAATGGTACATGTATAATTTGTCTATTATTAATTATAACCGTTTTGTCCTTTGTCAAATTGATGCAAACAGTTGATGCAAGCAATACAGCAAATATTATGCAAGTTTGCCGAGGCAATTTGACAGAGGACTGGACACAAGTTATCGCTCCAAGAGACATTTGGTACCGTAATTGTTGATATTAATATATTATTGATATTAAACATGGTTAAGTTTTAATTGTTTATAGAATTGTAGCCTACTTAATATCCAAATGCATGTATCTACCCTATGGATATGTGTACTACTCTGACCACGGTTTCTCGAAAAGAAGGTTCTGTCTAGACTATTAATATTGAGCATATGGACATTAGCATATATTTGAACCCGGATGAGGATGTTTTCCATTAGCGTATATCACAATAACTGATTCAGGATTCCGCAGAAGGGGAAACCTAGTGTAAAAATTGTGCCACGCCCTTTCAGTCCATATAATTATCATCGAAGTTTGAATGGAAAGATTACAACAATTTGTATCTAATGACATTGAAACACCCTTAAGTATTGGTGTCATTTGAGTACGTATGCGATCATCCAAAAAGAAAGCGCTTAGTATTAGTTCTACTCATACTTTTACTAGAACAGTGCGTAGCAGCTAGCAGTCTACTCAGTAATAGTCCTCGACGAGTCATTATCCCAGTACTTCATCCAATTGGGTCTTTCAGTAACATACGCCTAGGAAACAACAACGCAAAACGGTGTATGACTGTTATTGCATTCAATCTAAAGCCTTTTGCGTCCCTGGCTCCTTGCGCCCCCTTCTGGATCCGCCACCGCTTCCTTAGACTGCATGGAGAGACGCTCTGGCTTTATAAAATGTGCAAGACGCTAATTACAATTATATAACGCAGCAGCGCTAGCTTGATACTTTTCACTGTGTATCTATCTATCTATCTATCTATCTATCTATCTATCTATCTATCTATCTATCTATCTATTTTTTTTTGAGACACGGGTTGAGTGCACCAGCACGTCAAAATCACCCGGGGACAGAACCCGGCCATTCCGCCAGCTACAAGAATTTCTTCCTGTGACTCCTGTCTGAGTCGTATTTGGACAGGTCTCATGTATGATAATCATTAATGTTGCACGAGAAGTAAAAACTGACTAAGTGAATGCGATCTATGGTGCCCCGGCCCGACTCACGCCGAGGTGCGAGGTGTACATGTTAAGTCCATCACGACCGTTTCTATGAAATGTGGACATACACACAGACTGACTACACGGTTATAAATGACTGACTGAGTGACTGACTAGATCACATGGGTTTTTTTGGTTTTATATTGGTATACCCAACAGAGGAGACAAGCAGATGTCAAGGCCGCCGTCGCCATCCTCAAAACACAAGGCGCACGGCCTATCCGGTGGTCTCCATTGGCGAGAAAAGAAATCAATTCTCGGCGGACGGTGAAGGCGGGCTTCGTGCCACTCCTCCACGATCCGACGCCTGATGCCCAACGCTGTTACACTCAATATGCTATTAGAATTTAAAGAATTACGATGTTGCCAATAGGATGCGATGAAGGTCCAGACGATAAACGATGCTGGTGATGATAGCGATAGACCACACAAAAACGGAGCAGTCAAAAAAGTCACATCGGACGGAAGGTCAGACAGGAAGCAAGTGAGAATACGTCGTAAAGAAGGCTGGAGAGACCTCGCCGACGGACAACGAGCGAAAATATGCTCGAGATCAGCCCGACCGTCGCCACACGAGTTACAAGAGGTGTTGTGAGAAGGTCGGAAGAGTGTCAGACGGTCTGGAGTCGGAAAAACGCGATGCAGAAATTTGAAAGCAATATGGTTGGAATACGGGGTGTCCAGTCTTGCATCCTGAAGAGCGGAGCAAGCTGTCGACCAGCCCTCCGACCAAGAAGGGAGCGTCCACTTATCCTCGGCTAGCGGTCTGACATCTCTGCATTTTGCCATCTAAACGTACATTCTCTTGGAGGAAAGAGGAATCGGCGTCTTAGGTGGAAAGGAAATCGATAACAATGACGGAGTGGCTTCGGTGTCGGGCAAAGTAAACAAGACGGCTGGTATGGCAGTGTGCAGCTTACGCACAAAGCCTTTAAGAAAATACGGTCCGACTTGATATCGTCGTTGTAATTGTGCGATCTCTTTCCACCTATCGTTCTCTCGTAGATCACCGACAGTGCACAGTCCCGCTGTCGCCATGGAACGCGAATAGAACGGTCTGCCGCTCGGATCGGTGATGTTTGGGTTGCCGAACAGAGACTGTGAAGTCACTTCCGACAACGTAGACGGGCTCGTCCTGTCGGCACCGTTAAAGCGTCGATAGGTTTTAAGCAAGAAAAAATAGAAAGGTGGTATGACCGAGGAAACGGGAGATCGGTTTCCTGACATAAGGCCACGATGGTCGGTAAAAGGACTGGCTGCTCGATCTAGCCAAAATTGCGCGAAGTACTTCCAACTGTCGTCGCCGGTGCTCGTCAATCTAGAGATCCACTGTAATTGTATAGCAGCGACTTTGCCGTGGATTACGATTCCGGCCAACCCTCCGTTGCGCCTGCTCCGACAACAGACTCGTCGGCTTACGAGTTCGGCGTGATCTTTCCAGATAAATTTTCCCATGACCGTGTTGATCTCGTCGATCATTCGTGGTGGTGCCGGGACTACCTGAGCCACGTACCACAATTTGGACGCCGCTAGCGTACGTGCCACATACGAACGTCCGGCGAGGGAAAGATCGCGTGGTTTCCAAAAGTGTAGTACAGCCCGCATCTTGTCGATTGCTCATTGCCAGTTCGTTTCGTTTAGGGAACGAGCGGCACCGACGTGTATGCCTAAAAGTTTGAGGCTGTCTGTCGTCCACGACAGAGACATGGGCCGGTCTGTGCGCTCTCTCCAAGAACCCACAAACAGACCGCGGGACTTGGAGATATTTAGTCGTGCCCCACTGCCGTCTTGATACAAAGATAAACACTCTTGAAGGATACGGAAGTCGCGGTCAGAAGTCGTGACTACGGTAGTGTCGTCTGCGTACTGTGGCACTTTCAATACTCTGTGGCTCTGCGGCAATTGCAAGCCAGTGATGGCAGTACTTCTGATAGTAGAAGATAGCGTCTCCACGACTAACACATACAGAATGGGTGATAAGGGGCAGCCCTGACGCACTCCTCGTGTCGGGTCGATCTTTCGTGAAATCCAGCCGTTGACAATGACACGACTCGACACGTCTTGATACAGTGTCGAAATGTATGAACGAAAGATCTCGCCAATATTCATGGCTACCATCACTTTGTCGAGAAAGGACCATTCGACTCTGTCGAAGGCCTTCTCCTGATCGAGACTGACGAGTCCGGCTTCCCTGTCTGTCGCCTCGCAGTATTCGACCGTGTCTTGTAAGACGCGACAGCTGTCTCTGATCGATCTCTCCGGTACGCAACACGTCTGGTCTTCGTGGACGATTGTCTGTAGAACGCTCGTCAGGCGAGACGCTAATAGTTTCGTTAAGATTTTATAATCGACCGATAGCAGTGATATCGGGCGCCAGTTCTTGAGGTCCCGCCTTTCTCCTTTTTTGTGTAACAGTCTGATCACGCCTGTCCGCTGACTCGTGCCGAGTCCACCGTTACTTAGAGCCGCATGATACACATCGAGAAGATCTGACTCGAGCAGACTCCAGAAGCGACGTTAGAATTCCAGAGGGATGCCGTCGACGCCAGGAGATTTATTGCTCGCCATTGAAGCCAGCGCCACACGCATCTCTTGCACAGTAATAGGTCTATCTAAGTATGCGCTGTCTTCCTGGGTCAGTCTTCGATTGAGGCTTGCGGTCAGTCGATCGGCTGATTGTTGGCAGATAGAGGAGGCAGAATACAAACGTTCATAAAAGGAAGCCGCTGCTTCCAACATGCCCTCCGTCTCGCTGTAAGTGTTTCCTTCGTGATGCAGCTCTGTCATCGTATTGTTCGTCTGTCGATGCCGTTCTAAACGGGCATAGAAACGTGTCGACTGTTCTCCTCGTTCGGTCCATTGTAGACGAGAGCGCACCCTGGCACCAGCGGCATCCAAGCGGTCCAGAGCTCGCAACTCGTTTTCGGTTCGACGCAGACGATCACGTGTGTCTATATTACAATCCTCTCGTTCGGCCGACAGGCGGTTGTGACACTCGAAGAGTGTAGCTTGGAGATGTCTCCTTCGGCTTTGCCTACTTCTCGCACGTTCTTCACAGTGAGCGCGAGTAAGGTCACGCAAGTAACACTTACCCACCTCCCACCAATCGACGATCGAAGGAAACCGTTCTTTTTCAAATCGCCACTCAGTCCAAAAGCTCTCGACTTTGTCTACAAATTCGCCGTCTGTTAATACGTCTACGTTCATGTGGAAGTAGCCAGGACCTCGGTTCGTATTGGTTTCCTAAGGTATGGAAGCGCACACCGCTAAGTGGTCCGACCACTGCCATGGGTCCATGCAGACCTCGCTGACGTTGAGACAATCGTCGCTGCAAAATATTAAGTCCAAACGACACATCTGTGTAAACCGATCGTTATGTCGTTTCCACGTGAAATCTCTACCCTTCTGTCTGTTGTGCCTATGTCCTTCGCACGGACTTTCTCCGACTGATCCTTCTTCTCTACTCTCCTCTTTCTCTCTCCTCTCTTCTTCCCTCTTTCTCTCTTCTCTCCTCTCTTCTCTCACTCTCGCTCACACTCTCGCTGACCGGCAACTGCAACTCAAATTGACTGTTTCTAAAAATATGTTTAGTTCTTCCCCTGAATCCCTAGTCCTTTCCAAACTCCATATATATATATATATATATATATATATATATATATATATATATTGACGTGACATATCTACCCATTTGAAGAAAAAAAATCCTCAGTAGTTTCTTGCAACTCAAACACGTCTCAGTCGGTCGCCGTTAGCACGCTCTACTGAGGAAGTCGGCCCCGACATTCTCCGAGCTTTTGATGGCCTGCACCATGCAGCGGTAACTTTGTAGATACATGATCTATCTCATAATTCTGTTGTTCTTGAATTTTGCTTTTTGCAAGTATGCCAGCGGTTGGTGGTCCGTCTGGAGAGTAAATTGTATTCCGTAAATAGATCTTATGAACTTTATGATTCCCCAAACAACCGCTAAACAATCTTTCTGGATGGTAGAGAATATTTTCTCTCGGTCTCTGAGTTTCTTACTTGCTTAGGCTACAGGGAATGGTCTTTCTCCGTATTCCTGCATCAACATCGCTCCTACTCTTACATCTGACGCGTCCACTCAAAGGAAGAAACGCCTATCATGTTTGGGCAACTTGAGTATGGTTCGAGCGGATAGTGTCGTCTTCAACGCCGAATGCGCCCTCTCCTGCGCTTCTTTCCATTCCAGTTTGTTTGGGAGTCCTTTCTTTGTAAAGTCGGTCAGAGAATCTGCTATGGCCGCGTTGTTGGGTAGATATTCTCTATAAAATCCAGTTAGTTCTAGAAATGCGCGCAGTTCTTTCTTTGTGCCGGTCTCTTGGCCTTCCTAATTTTCAGGACGTTTTCTTCGCTCGGGTGAATGAGGCCGTGCCCGATCTTGTGGCCAATAAATGACAGTGTGCGCAATTCAACGACACATTTAGAAGGTTTAATTGTCAGGCGGGCTTGTGTAATCCTCTTCATACTCCCCTAACAGCGGCAACGTGTTTTCTCAACGTAGGTGTGTGAATGATGACGTTGTCCATGTAGTGGTTTGCATACTCCAGTCCCTCCAGTAACTTTCTCAATCCTCTCACTAAAGTAGCTGCAAAGTTGACTAATCCAAATAGCATTATGAGGAACTCATAGATGCAATTATGTACCACAAATGCAGTTTTGTGTACATCTTCCGTCTCCACGGGGAACTGCCAATAGCCTTTGGACAAGTCCATCTTCGTAAAGTATCGGTCTCGGGCAAGGTCTTGAACTACGTCCACCACAGGTGTATTGGATCCGCATCGCATATGGTCAAACGACTAATGTTTTTATAATCCACGCAAAGCCTGTTTGTTTCGTCAGGTTTTCGAACTATAGCTGCTGGAGATGCGTATGGCGATTCCGATGCTCGAATGATATTCATTTTCAGCATGTCTCTGATTCTAGTTCAGACTTCATATGAAATGGTATCGCGTATGGTCTAGACTTCACTGGATGATCAAACGTTAGCTGACTCTGATGCATGGCCAAGTTGGTGGAGCCAGGAAGATCGGTTAAAACGTTTCAAAACTCTCCAATCACCTCTTGAGCTTCTCTTCTTTCTCCGTAAGTCCACTCTTCACTTATCTTTAAGTCGCCCTCGGTCTCTTTGGGTTGACAGGTTCCTAGTTCGAGAAAGCTATTTCCATTTACTGTGTCGTCTTAATCCCATTCATCTGCTTCCAATATCGCTACAGTTGCTACCTGTAAAAGCAACCCTCCCGTAGCTCTTTCGCAGAGTTTGCCGTCGGTGTCATTCCTTGAGTGGTACCTTTTCAGTAAATTGGCGTTGTAAACCTTTTCATTTCTCCGTACTTCGACTTCATAGTCATTGATTGCGATAATCTTGGTTACTCGGAATGGTTCCCTCTAAATGCATTAACAGCTTGTTATTGTCTGTTGGTAATAGCGCTAGCACGCTACAGCAAACCGTCTCTCCTTTGATCTTCTGTCGAAGTATCGTTTGTAGCGTCCGTGGAACCTTTCTAGTTTCTCACGTGCCACTTTCATAATCTCCTCCAATCTCTCTCTAAGTTCGAGCACATATTGGTAGCTAGTTGTTGCTTCTGTCTCGCCCTCTTCCCCTGTCCATATCAATCTTAGAATCCTTATCGGTTCTCTCACGGTCCTCCCGTAAAGTAGTTCGAAGGGAGAGAATCCCGTAGACTGTTTCGGAACTTCACGGTAAGCGAACAAGAGGGCATTGATATAGCGGTCACACTGACGTGGCTTCTCGCTACATAGCCTCTTTAGCATAGCTTTCAACATGGCATTGCATCGTTCTACTAACTCGTCACACATAGGGTGATAAGAGCTAGTAGTTAGATGTCGGACGCTGAGTAGACGTGATACTTCTTTCATACACTCTGAAGTGAACTGAAGTCCCATATCAGTGAATATCCCCTCTGAAACTCCTACGCGGCTATACATATTTACGAGGGTCTCCGACACATCATCTGCGGTAACTTTCTTTAGCGCGACGGCTTCGGGGGACCCCGTAGCGTAGTCAACCAATGTCAGGATGTATCGGCATCCGCTGTCACTAGGAGGATAAATGGGTCCAACCAAGTCAACGGCTACTCTCTTGAACGGAGTCTCTATCGCATGCATTCTTTGAAGAGATACCCGGGGTACTGTGTCTATAGGTACGGTCTTTTGCAATACATCGAATAACCTGCAAAACCTGGTCACATCGTTTTGGATCTCAGGCCACCAAAAGTCGTTGAGGATTCTGTCTCTCGTCTTTCGTATACCGAGGTGTGTACTTATCAACGACTCGTGTGTGACCTCCATAATGTGCTTGCGGAGTGTCTTCAGAACGATCATTTGACGTATCTGCTCTCTCATATTTACTTTGGGGTGCTTATAAAGTCGAAACCACAGGCCATGTTTGAGTTCAAACGTCTGTTCTTGCTATTTTTTCTCTGTGTTCTGGTTTCGTCCCGGTACCTGTGCAGCAATGTATCTTCCGATCGTAAACTCGACAGTTGTGCTCTGTCAATATTCATCCATTTTCTCCGAATGCTAGTCAAAAACGGATTGCTTCGGTCGGTCCTTTTCTAAGCCTCCCTGGTTAACGCACCATTCTTCCACTGATTCACTCTCGAATCGTTAGAATCTTTGGCTTCGGGGACGTTCCCTATAATGAGATCATAAATTGTGTCGCGCGGGCACAGAGCTTCCACGTTTCCTGTGAGGTATGGAGTGTCGACTTTTATCTTCGCTAATGGAACTTCTCTGACCGTACAGTCTGCTAACTTGATCAATCCAAACATCCCCGTGTATTGATCTGGTTTGACCAGCTCTTGCTTCACCAATATGCCACTGCATCCCGTGTCTCTCAACGTTTGTACGACTCTGTTATGTACTTTCCTTCTCTCACTGTTATCTCTCTATCCATTGCAAATGCTCGGTTGCTGTAGGCGCTCTCTATATACGACATGTACGGTACCTCGGTGCCGTCAGCGAGGACTAGAAATCTGTTTTTGGCACGCACTGGCATCTCCAATAGACATCCGCTTGTTTCAATGCCAGCGTCACTCGATAAACGACTGTTGAGTTTCTGTTCTCCGATTCACGTCCATTTTTATGATCTTTTGTCGTCCCAGCTCGATAAGGAGCCTTCTGGTTGCGTTCCTACCTCGAAGTACCGATGAGGTTCCAACAGTCTTTGGCTTCGTGTCCAAGTTTCTAACATTTGAAGCACCGGCTCTTCCTTCGAAGTCGACAGTCTTCTGCTCTGTGGCCAGGCTTGTCACAAATATATTGTTCCTTCTCGTAACGTTCTCTCTACACTTGAAGCCGTACCGGTACCATCACTAATCGTAGTCGGTTGACTGGTCGGAGCGTTCGACACCGTGCAAACCTTCCGTTGGTGCGCCGTCATGTAGCAATCAGCTGCGTTCGCGAGGTCTTCTAGGCTTGATATCTCCCTCTCCTTTAGATGTACCGCTAGATCCTTCGGGCACACTTCCAAAACTGTTCTCTTATAACATGTTTGTGACCTCCTCGGCTGACTTGTGATCGAACTTCGAAAACATCATCCATTTCTTTAGGTAGTTCTTCAGGCGGTGAATAAATTGATCGGGCTTCTCTGCTGGCTCTGGTCTGCTCTTCCTAAACTTAAGCCGGTATCCGTCTTCCGTCAGGTCGTATCTCTTCAAGAGGGCCTCCTTTAATTGCCTGTAATCAACGGCTGCCTCTTCCGATAATCGGGAATATACATCTAGGACCTTTCCAGACAACAAGGCACTGAAAGCGCCAGCCCATCGTTTGTCCTCCAATCTATTCGCTCTAGCAAATCTCTTGAATCTCAGTAGACAACTATCTAGTTCGACCTTACCATCTTGAAAGGGTGCGATCTTGGGTAGTTTCGCTGCACTAGTATGGTCTACTCTGACGGGCGTGTCTTTAATTCTCGCCGCCTCTAGTTTTAACCTTTTTATCTCTTAGGTATGTTGTCGTTCTCTCTTCGCTTCTTCGGTCTTTTCTTTTCTGGCCCTCTCCTCTTCTTCGGCCTTTTCTCTTCTGGCCCTTGTTGCGGCTTCTTGTTCTTCTCTCTTTAATTCTCGTTCCTTTTGTCTCTCTTCTCTCTCAGTCGCCTGTTAATTCGTCACGAATTGATGCAAGTCCGCTCCAGTCAACCCCATCTTCTCCCCAATCGCGACTAGTCGCTCCATAACAAATTTATCTACGCTTTCACCTCTCGACTGTGTTGCGTCTTCTGTAATCCCGAATCGCTACTTTCCCGCCTGAGCCCCCACTGTTGCGCGGGAGAATACAAGAGCCTTCGGCGTGCACGGAAGACGACGTAGTTTGACTCGCGGTAAATGAGTAAATTATTATTACGGACTATACATGAATACATTCATGCACATACGCGAGCAAGCTCTTCAACACCACGTAGATAACAGTTAATAATTATAACGGTGAGCACCAATTCTCTCTGTCCCTTCTGTCTGTTGTGCTTATGTCCTTCGCACGGTCTTTCTCCACCTGATCCTTCCTCTCTCCTCTCCTCTTTCTCTCTCCTCTCTCCTCCCCTCTTTCTCTCTTCTCTCCTCTCCTCTCTAACTCTCGCTCACACTCTCGCTGACCGGCAACTGCAACTCCAATTGACTGCTTCTTAAAATATCTTTAGCTCCTTCCCCGAATCCCTAGTCCCTCCCAAACTCCATATATATATATATATATATATATATATATATATATATATATATATTATAAATATAGAACTCAGAAAACAGACTGTCAGTTGCTCTTCTTCTAGCTTTGTCTTTCATTGTTCGTTCACTCTTGTATTTTTTACTGAAATAGTCGCGTAACAATTAATGGTCGCGTAGTCATGTAATAATGGTTGCGTAGCAATAATTTGTGTCAAAATAAGCGCGGAAACTCAAAAAGACTCTTCCCTTTCTCTAGCTTAATATAATTTTCCTTTAAATTCCGTTTGTTACGCATCAGTCTTCTTCGCTCTTTAGTCGCGTACGGAAGCGAAATCTGGAGTCTTTTCACTTTTCTCGCCGAGAAATTGTAATTGTGTCGAGCCCTCGAAAGGGGATCCTTCATTCAACTTTTAGTGCATGTGTTACGTAGTCAAAATTGCATTCATCCAACTCTTTGGTTTTGCCGTAAATCCATATGACAAGTGCTGACACGCGTTTACACATAAATATATAAATATGTAAATATAATATATCTCGACCTCAATTGACATAACAAGAGAAACGCTCGCTTCACTCGCCAATTATATAGACCTTCTCTCCGGGCGTGACACTATATTGACGTCATTGCTTTTCAAGACCAATTAAAGTCTTGCTTGAGCGACAATTCTCAGAGCTTTACTGGCGCGTTTACCAATGCGTTGAATCAGGTGTGGCCCCATTGGGACTCGGCTTTTTGTGTGTTTTGAGAGTTTTGTAGTAATATATGAACAAATGTTTTTTGATCTCTGTTGTGATGACTCTGTTGCGTCAGTTTGAGTGATGAGAGAACTCTGGGACTGGAAAAACGTAAACTGCGCAAACAAAACTAGCTTTGTACCAGTACATAAATACGCAGTAGGATACGTGCGTTCTGTGTGGTGCGTATAGATTGGATGGCGTGGTTCTTACTTCCTGAATAATTCCTAGAAAGTGCATATTTCCAAGTCGTTTAGGGAATATAACTGACGCGAAGAAGAAGTCTGTACACTTATTCAATGCATCCCATAGTAGCGGACTAGTCTCTTTAATTAATTAAACGTTTGAAAGGAAAATGTGTCGCTTTCAGTGTAGCCAAACGCGGTTAGCAAACGCAAAGGCATTAAATGTGCACCCAAACTTTCCTCTTGGAAGCGATTGACTTCAATAGTGTGATGTATACTCTAGACTGTCTGCATCTATGCACTACAACTATAGAGTGCCACGTGCACGTCCGCACAAAAGTTTATATAATAGCTATTACAGACACTAGACCATGCATTAGATATGCTCATGTCCTCTCGCGAGCAACTGCATGCAAGTCATATCGCGATCCTTTCGCAGTCCTATCCCGGTGAAACGACGACTCACTGCAAAAGTCGCCATTGCTCATGCACGTGCACGGTACTTTAAAAATTCGTCTTAAATTGATTGTTGTGTAAACTAACGACAATTCTAGCTATGTGCTCGGTTTAAAGTCCATGCATACGAGAAGTACGGTTCATGACTTTCAGTGGCGGATCCAGGATTTGAAAGGGGCTCTCGATCAAGCAGGGCACTATCTTCCTACAAACTGGCAACTTTAATTAATTAATAAGTTAATTAAATTAATGTAATTGTTTAGAACCGCAATATCGGGTTTCGTACGTAACGTTGGACGTGTTGATAGTTCAGACATATTCTAGCGTTAGCCGTACGTGTGAAAAATACAAGTTGTGTTCTAAGAAACATTGAGTGAAACTGGAACGGCAGTTATCACACCATTTCCCCACAGACTATAGATGTCAGAGTAGACGCGCAAGAGTGGTGAACAGTTCTACGTCGGTTTCAATTCGCGCAAACCTGCAAATGAGTTCAGTAGAAAGAAACGTTGCTGGAGAGTGTAGGTTCAGCGGACCAGTCCCATGTAGGCCATTCCTACGCTCATTATTTACCAGCAATTTGTCCATCAACGGCTTCACTGGATTTCGTGTTCACGCGCTCTCCGCGGAGGGCTACCTCTCTGCTTCACGTATCAGCTCAATTACATTAACGAGCTCTTTAGAAAATCGAATTAGCTTTATGCAAGCTATGAAACCGGATCGGGGGTCCCACGTCACTATGACGTTCTCGAAAGCGACCAGGCTCTTCTCACGCTGGAGCAATTCCGGTAAAAGCTCCTCCTCCTCGTGTGATTCACGTGCGGTTAGCTTAGCGACTGCGCGGAAGAGCCTGGCTTGCGAGGCTAATGACAACATGCTCACGTTTGTCGGAGCAGTTCTGAAGTGCTATGAATGTGAACGGTTACTCGATGAGTCAGCTGGTGCTATGTCACTAGCTAAAGATGAAAGTCTAGCATCACTATTAAAATTTCCAGGAAAAGTGTGTCTAGACGAGGTTAGTGATTATTGTGTATTAACAGAACTACCGTACACGTGTCTAGCTCTAACCAATGTAAACCCTGTATATCAAGTTCCCGGTATCCTATCTAACATCGTTCATGTAACACCAACACAACATTTTCTCCCCTCCTCAGGTTGAGTATGATTTAACACAGTCCTCTAACCAATGCGGCTGAGACCTGACTCTCTGAGACTTCCTAACACCACGGGTAGCCCAAATTGTACCATTTTCTTCTTGGCGTCGTTGTCTGACGTCCTCCTGATCAGTAGTCTCTCTCCTTCGAAAATTGCCTCCAAAAATTGCCATTCTCGTAACCCATCCCCATGCCCTTTGTCACCCCTCTTTGCTGTGCTTTGACAAGTCGGTTTGCATGCCACTTTTTGCCATCGCTCAGCAAGAAGGTATCAGAACCTATTTTTCTCAGCACCTGAAGTGGCATTGACAATACACCCCTCAATTTGTGTCCCTGGGATGGTCGCTTAATCCGAACCCAGGTACCAGACTGAAACTAAGAGAGTACAGCTCTATGCCTATGATCCTCATACTGCTTTGTTTGCTGCTGACGCTGCTCCACCTTCGTGCCATTTCTTCTCTCCTTTTTTTGTCTGCTGGTCGACTCTGCTCTTGAGTCCTCTTTCCAGTATGGCAGTACAGTCACCCTACCCCTATAACGATATCTTCGTTTCACGCTAACATACCGTTATAAGGGTAATATTGTTATAAAGGTAATGCAATCTGAACCACTGTCTGTGCACAAGTTCTTACTTTAAACTATACTTAGTGACATTTAAATGTTCCAACTGTTTAGCCTAATTAATTACAGTACACTAGTCATCGATCCACTGGTCCAAGGTCGCTTGTTGATGATGAACAGAAGTAACCATTCTGTCTAATGAAGACTTGATTCCATCAGCTGCCTGCAGAAGTTCCTTGTTCTTTAGTATAGTTAAGTTCTGTGATAGGAAAGTGGAAATGGCTTGAATATGGCAACGGGCATCTCAAACAGTGATTACAGGAGGGTCTATGTGTCTTCTGGGTCTTCCGCATCCCCCGCAGCAGCACTTGATTCCATGTGTTGTTGCAATGCACATGCGCAGCTCGCATTTTTTAAGTGCCTTGCAGTACTGTGCGCACTTTTAGCACATTAATATCAATGAATATCATTATACAACTACTACAGACGCGTTTCGTTTCAGCGGCAGAAATCGGAATAGGGGTAATATCGTTCTAGAAATATCGTTATAGAGGTAAAGTTTTGTATTGTACGGTATCGGGAAATTTTGGTTTCAGCAGCTTCTATCGTAATAAAGGTAATATCGCTATAGAGGTTATCGTTATAGGGGTAGGGCGACTGTAGTAGCTGCGACAGCGGTTGTCGTAACTTATGTCCCACAATTAGCTCTGCTGGAGATTTTCCTGTGACTGAGTGAGCTGTTGTTCTGTAAATAGTATGCACTCCAGTGCGTCGACCATAGATTTCCCACCTGCTAGTTGTGCCTTTAAGCATTGTCTAGTCACCTGGTTAACCCTCTCCACACCTGAATTACCCTGTGGATAATACAGGGGGTGGTAATGTGCCAAACGCTGTGACACTTCAGCCATTGCCCAAACTCATGAGATCTAAATTGGGGTCCATATCTGTGGTGATGGACACCGGCAAACCTCATCTGACAAATAGATCCTCTAGGTACGAAATCACATCCAGTGCCCGTACCTGCGCGTTTGACCTCTTTGCCGGAAATGGAAACGTTCCACCATGGCATTGACACGATCGCTATATCGCGAGGTTCGAACTCCTGAGTCAACAGCGTACGTAGTTTCTCATATAGGAGGCCACCGGTCTGACCGTGCCCAGAATTCTCAGGCCTTTGAGACCAAGGCAATGCATAACCAGAGCACGCAATCGTGGCTTACCTTTCCCCTCGTCGACGATTCCCGCCGTTAAGACCTAGGGTAAACTCGCTAAACCGTGGACACCTTTCGAAGCAATTAGAATAGCTCCGATCAGAAGTCTTACGACAACCTCATTTAGAAACGCAATTTACCCTTGGCCCTTGGTGATCACGCAGGCTCACTCTCCAGTCTCTAGCTATTCGTTGAGATATTATTATTCAACTAGAATGTGACGTCCTAAAGAGGTTGATATTAACGCTACTGTCGCTAATGGTGGACAGTGGAGTTTTCGCACTAAGCCAACGAATCGTCGATCTATTACGGTAAACAGAACTGGATCTCGAAGCTACGCTTGCAACAAGCTTTTCGCGTCTCCTAGACGTCTATGCAGTCAGGACAGCTGCAGAATTTGCTAGGTTCTGGCATCTCATCAAGCATGGCGCACCCGAAGTGGAACCAATGACTACAGCCGGGATTTTCAATACCTATCCATCCTTCTTTCTCTTTCTTTAGGTCTTGGTAGTACGATTGACCGTAACTGCTACAAAAGGAGTCATTCTCATCGCAGCTTGAACCAGCCACTCCCATTGCAAACGTTGTCTTGGACTTCTCTGATAGGAGGCGAGTTTCTTGACGTTGTAGCTTTAATTTTCCTTCTTGCTATTTTCTGTACGTTTTTAACCTTCCGCTTTTCTGTAAATCAATTTGCAGAAAGAATTTCACCTGCTTGAGATGGCAGCAGTCGTCTGTCTCTTGTGTTCTGTCATAGTGTTAGATCTGAGTCCTGTGCTGCAAAGAGATGTGCAAAAGTGGCATATCTTTCTCTGCATGTATGTTGCGGTTTAGAGTGCAACTTCCCAGACCCGCCCACTTTTGATTACAAGTTGGTTGATTATAACCGTTGCTCGTAGAGGTGATTAAAGAAATCTGCATGGTACTGTAGAGTAAGGCATAGGCTGTGCAACCAACGTACAACAGTGACTTCTTGCGTTGAATATGTAACGCTGCACGATTGTTATGATTTCGTATTGGCAGGATAGTCGAGGCTACTGTCTAAACATACGGGAAAAAGTAAGAAAACGCGGCGTCAACTGGAAGAGCGTACTGTCCCGAAAAGGTACGACGCAGTGCTTGCTACTACAAGAAACCGCGTCGCGGTTGATGACCAATTCGTTCCGTGGTAAGACGTGAAACACCTTTTTAACCAACATAACCCCCGTATATCAAGTCTCCCGTATCCTATCTACACCATTCATGTGACACCAACACAACAACAGTGATCGACTGTTTGTGTCCGATATTGGACATCAGAGAGTTGTAGTGATCGACATGGATGGGCTGGTTATTGATGTAGTCGGTGGGCCTAGTCGTGGATTTCAAGATGGAGACCTAGTCTGACTACAACTCGACACGTTTCCGTGCACCTCAAAGATTAGTGTGGTGCGATGATATGTTGTACGGAGCTGATACCGAGAATCATGCTATTCGAAAGGTAGAAACGTTGGTTTGGTTATATCGGTATGACTGTTGGTGACGTTTGTGTGAAGGTTGATTTTGAAAGGTACGTCGGAAGGTGACAGCGTTAGTTGGGACGGGACAAAGAGGTAGGTGGTGATCTTCAGGGTGCAAAGATTGGTGTCGAACAAGCCATTGGTTCTCCTTGGGATGTCTGCATTGCTAGTTTACCAAGGCGAGTGGGAATGTACGTACTACAGTAGCGCATCGAATGCAAAAACTGCATGTAGGTTAGCAAATCTGTTGACTTACTATGACTTGTCAGTCAAGTAGCATCGAACACAAAAACAGTTTGCCTAGAAATATGAAAATAATAAATATACAAATAGGAACATGATATCATGCTTGTCAACTGCCGCACTTGCCCTGCATTTGTCTTTCTGTAAAGTTGTTTGTTGATGTTTGTGTGTGCGGATGTTCATAGCTGTATGTCGTTTGCACTGTATGCGATTCAAATAAATAAATAAATAAATAAATTAGTGTTGATGCTGCAACATAGAGTTGTTTGTTGTTTATTCAGGCAGTACAGGAGAATGCAAGAATGGTCTCTTTATTGCGATGGCTGGGCTCATCAAATATGGACATATTTTCTAAGACGCAGGTTAGTAAATCAGACAAGCAAGTGCAGTGCCATGACTGCAATATTAAAGCGTAAATGTTTAATGTTATCTTAGTAATCTAATTTGCAGAAAATGTTTGATACAAAATCGATTTATTGACCGGTAGTTGTAACATATGCTAATGTTTGTT
This sequence comes from Corticium candelabrum, assembly GCF_963422355.1. NCBI lineage: Eukaryota > Metazoa > Porifera > Homoscleromorpha > Homosclerophorida > Plakinidae > Corticium > Corticium candelabrum. The sequence goes on from NC_085085.1 coordinate 3,212,357, forward strand.
ACAACTTACTAAATTTGTGGACTTGTTGAAATTTATTGCAAGTTTTCTACACTTGCTAGTACTTTACTACCAATACACAGATCAGAGGAAAATTTTAATTAAATTAACAAAACAGTTTGCTCAACTGAGAGTTTCTTGTAAGCAAAAACAATATGCTATTTAAGTTAAAGTTTACTATGACAACATGGTGTATGAAGTGCACTTAAACTCTCACTTATCCGGACTCCTTTCATCTAGGCATCTCCGTTTACTTGACACCTCATCAGGTCATGTGTTTGTAGTGTGGACCACGTGACATAAAGAGAGTCTTTCCAGCAAACGTCGATTACTTGTTTTTGTCCCAAAATTTAGTTTTATGTATGTATATATATATATATATATATATATATATATATATATATATATAATGACTTTTTCTAGTGACATAGAGTGAACATGTAATGTATCTATGACGGTCCACAGTGTGTGCTTTCAAATTAGGATCGAGACCTAGAGGCAAGGTTACAATAAATAACATTTACTTTGAGAATTGTTCAATGTATATAACTGTTGCAAGAACCTGAAAATTCCGAGTCAAGGCCAGTGCCTGGTCTCAAGCTGCCCGAATAAGGGAGTACCCTTGTCATATCGGTTCCACTATGTAACCGCATTGTGTAGGCATTTAGTGGTATTGATTTGTTATTTAGTGAATTTTTAGTTCTGAAGAGTCACACTTGGCATGTGGTTCACTTTTTTTACATCATCACTACAATGAAATTAATTGCATTCAATGATGGATTGTCTATGGTCAATTAGGAAATGTGATACTCATTAGCATTTGCATTTACAGTGACATTTTGTTTAGCAATGAATAGGTTCTTGCTGTTGACAGCACATGCATTTTCATATTTATCATTATTATCACATACATATATCATCATTGTCACAAACAGCTTGTTACACAAATCTTGTATTGTTGCACTGTTTAGCTCGTATTTGGCTGGCACATGAGTTCGGTTTGTGGGCAGTAGAGCTGAAGAGAATCGCAACAAATATCCTCATAAAGCTGCATTTGCTCAGCCGTTGTGTCTTACAGTGGCTTGTCAGGATGGCCGTTGTTGTTTGTATGTGGCTGACAATGAGAGCAGTAGCATCAGGTCTCTGAGTCTTTAGGATGGAGCAACAAAAGCTGTTGTGGGTGGAGCATTGGATCCCATGGTAATGTAGCTAGCATCTACGATTTTGTTGTCACACAGACTCATGCACATGCACACACACACACACACACACACACACACACACACACACACACATACACAGACATTCACACATACACATGCACACACACACACACACATCACATCACACCACACACACACACACACACACACACACACACACACACACACACACACACGCGCGCGTGCGCACACACACACACACACACACACAAGTATGCATGCACCCATTCACTAACAAATCTTATGGTTTTGTGTAGAATTTGTTTGCTTTTGGTGATTTTGATGGCAAAGGTGTAGATGCCACGTTGCAGCATCCTTTTGGAGTCTCATATAACAGCAAAGACAATCATCTATATGTCGCCGACTCCTATAATCACAAAGTTGCTCACATTTCTCTCTCTCTATTTTGTAAACTAATTCTTGACATTTTAGATTAAACTTGTTAGTCCTTTGACTCGTGAATGTGTCACCGTGTGTGGAAATGGATCAGCAGGTGCAGCTGTTGGCTCATATGGTAGTGCACAGTTTTCTGAACGGGGAGGTTTATGTGTGTCACGCAACAGCTGCAAGCTGTATGTGGCTGACACCAACAATCATTGTATTAAGATTGTAGACCTAGAATCGAAATTGTGTCTCAGGTTTGTCATATGTATTGTGTGGTATTAGACGTTGTACTAACTGGCTGTTTGATGTCAGTTGGTTGTTAGAGAAGCTGCTGTTGTAGAGTCTGAAGTTAAGCAAGTCAAGGAGAGACGTGTGGCTCCTAGAGGAACTGCTGTCACTCAACTGCCTCCATTGTGTATGAGAGATGGGATTACAAGGAACATTCGGTTGCACGTTGAGCTTCCTGCAGGCTATCATTTCACTGACGGAGCTACGAGTTGTTGGAAAATTGTTATTCCAGAAGGTAATGTTTGGAAATGTATTGAGAGTATCGGTAGTGTTGCACGTACTTACTTGATTGTGTGTGTGTGTGTGTGTGTGTGTGTGTGTGTGTGTGTGTGTGTGTGTGTGTGTGTGTGTGTGTGTGTTTGTCGTGTCTACAGCTCAGTTGGTTGCAGAGTTGCATTTGGAGGATGGAAACATCCAGGACGTTGAGATTGTAGGTTCGCAGACAAGTACAGACGTCATTTCCTTGGGCAATAAATTCACACACAGTTGCTTCTCTCGACTCAGGAGTATCAATGAGTACCTGGTCTTTGACAGGGGTGGACTAGACCGGTAGCTTGGCAGAACACCACACAGTTTATATGGGTCGTGTGGACTTGAGGTCCAGTCCCGCGGCTGTGCCAATGTCAGCACTCGTTGATGCTCTGGCCACGCATCAAGGGGTTCGTCAGCATGGCCTAAAACTCTACGTAGCACTGGGGTCGCTACCTAGCAATAGGCTATCTTTGGAACTTTCCAATGGGCATATCCATTGCCCTTTGTGTGTGTGTGTGTGTGTGTGTGTGTGTGTGTGTGTGTGTGTGTGTGTGTGTGTGTGTGGTGTTTGTAGCTTAATTGGTTAGAGAACAAATTATAGAGATGTAGAAACATCCAGGACCTTTGGGTCATGAGTTTAAGTATAGGATGGGCAGAGGCGTAATTTCCTTAGCAAGAAACTTACACACAATTGCCTCTTTTGACTCAGAAGTATGTATGAGTACCTGGTCATTGACTGAGGGTGGACATGACCGCTGGCTTGGCAGAACATCACGCAGCACGGGTACATGTGGTCTTGAGGTGCAGTCCTGAGTGTGCGCTAAAGTCAGTGCCCTTGGATGTTCTGGCCATTCACCTAGGGATGCATCAGCACGGCCTCAAACTCTGACTAGCGCCAGGGACGACCTAGAAATAGGCTGGGGTTCTTTGTTTGTAGCCTCGAAGTTCCAGAGCGTCTCCCAAAAGAAATGGGAGACGGTCTGGATCAACTTCTGATCAAACCGAGTTTGGAAGTAGGCGTAGTTACTTAAGAGAAATGGAAGGGTTGTAACAGTCAAAAACACCTCTTTAGATACTAACGCTATGCCACCTGATGTGACAATAGGAGATCGATTACTACATTTAGAGGTGTGTTCAAACAAGGTGGGTGGTAATCAACTGCGATGGCGGCTAATCTGCAGCGGTCTGCTGTTTGAGATGCATTGAATCAATTTCGAGAGCCTTGGCATTGTTTCAAAGGCACGGTCCAGTGCAGTTTTACATCACGAAAGATGCATACGTTCATGCAATCAATTACGAGCTGTCTTTACACACGATTATTGTCGAACGCCTTTCCCATAAGCTGTACATGTCATTACAGAACTCTCGACGTTCATTGGCCGCCAGTTTAGTGGCGGCAGCTTGCTGATTGGCTGACTTGAATCACTTTCGAACTCGGTTTGATCAGAAGTTGATCCAGACCGTCTCCCGTTTCTTTTGGGAGACGGTCTGGAACTTCGAGGCTTCTATGTTTGGTACTGTCCTGTAGGGCACATCTATTAGTCATGTGTCCATTTTTGTGTGTGTGTGTGTGTGTGTGTGTGTGTGTGTGTGTGTGTGTGTGTGTGTGTGTCTGTGTGTCTGTGTGTCTGTGTGTGGGTCTGTGTCTGTGTCTGTGTCTGTGTCTGTGTCTGTGTCTGTGTCTGTGTGTGTCCTTGAATGCGAGCACTTGCTTATCTCAGTCATATTTCATGTAGACTCTAGTTTTTGATACAAACAATCCAATTACTAAATAATTGCTTACATTATTTATCCACATTCAACTATTAATATTAATTACAACTACATAAAACTTCAGTTAAAGGAGAACTCTCACCAAATACTAAAACTTGTTGAAAGATACAAGGCCTGGTATCTTCCTGCAGGAAACCTAAGGTCCAGACAGCCACAGAAGCAGAGAATCGGCTGTTTAGATGATTCCCCGTATGTACACAAAGTCTACTCTCTCGAAGTAACTACTTTAGATTTAACCATACCAAGTGCTCCTAACTCACCCAAAATTCAGCGAGACATGATCTATGAACTAATCTAAGAAGGGTCTCCTTCTGAGGTTGTATTGCCACAGTCGATACTTCCGTGATAACATTGGAGTCCCAGTGTGCTTTAGTCAACAAATCACAACCTGACACCATATGTCTCAATCCGTACCTTGAAATGTGCACAGGTATTGGTCTTCCTTGCTAACCAACAATCAGAGTTACGCTTATGCTACATACGGGTACTAAACACGCTTACGCAGGTAATTTCAATGCTTTATTTCTTTGTTACGGTAAACTTCTGCAGTAAACTGTTGCAAAGGGTTGAGTCATTAAGTGACAGCTTTCATCTGAGAGATAGTTGATTTTGGTGAGAGTGCCCTTTAAGTAAGTTAGCGGCATTGTCAAGTGTTTTCCTGACTATACATGCAAAAGGTAAGTTAAGGTCACATGTATTGGGTTTTCAAACCTTGAGACAACTTAGTATATAATGAATTTTGGTATTGTTGCAATCACTACGTATAATATTTGTTTTAAACCATTTGTAATGAATGTTTATTCTATAAACACACCAATTATGAATTACTTGTATTGGTCTTGTTTGATTTTCAATGACATTTCTTGTCTTATGCATTCATTCATGATTTTACTTTGTTATTACTAGGATGCCCCATCAAAGTGTTGGGTGACAAATCATGTTCAATAAGTTCTATCCAAGATGTTTGTATTTCTCTTTCTTGCACTTCAGCAGTCCATCTAACTGAATCATCATTTAAGGTAAAATCTATTTTAGAATTAGCTAATTAGCTTAATTATTTCATCATGTGTCTATGTAAGGTTGAAGCTGTGGTATATTTCTGTGAGGAGTCAGGGCTCTGTCGTGTACAGGGTGCAAAGTTTCAGGTTCCAGTCAATGTTTTGGAAAGCAGTGAGATATCAGCAGGTTTGCATGATGATTATATGATGACTATTGAATGTAAAGTGTAACAATGAGCTTTTAGAATAGCCTAGAAATTTATTCATTAAATAATCATGAAATATTCGATTGCATGCCCATGTTAATTTTTTTGCCAAATAGTGCTGCCTTCTTTGTATTATGTTATTGTATTTGTATCTGTTACAATGCTTCTTGGTTTACCACTTTTTCATAAATCATATGCTACCATATTGCTTCTGCGCATGTCAAAGTCCCGTTTGTGTCAATTATTGAGTGCATCATTGTAAGTACACATTATTGTTTCTACAGGAACTACAGTACTTTGTATGTTGTCCATAACGCGATTTTTATTTCTGGTTTAGACAATGACCTATAGCTACTCCCAAACCAAATATTTTTGTTTTTCTGAAATGGCGACAAAGGGCAGCCTTGTCCGTAAATAACGCACTTGGCAGATGGACTGTCCTAAACCATATGTTTCCAACAACACATTATCTTTGATGTAACTTTTGTTTCACAATTTGTTTTTCGACATCCATGGTTTTGTGGTAGGAAGGTTTGGTTGATACGAGAATTTGAAATATTGTTAACATTACAAAATTGGTATTTTACTGCACCTCTTATTGTCTTGCAGGGGTTAGGTGTAAGCTGTTAGCACAACGGTAAATTTGTTTTAGAGCGTGTACCAGTGAAGTGGTAGTTGCATCCTCAAATGTAAAGTCTAAGGAAAGTAATTTGAATATTAGGATAGTGGGCTCATTGTCGAGGCTCTACGGCACCTTGGTAAAACATTTGGTGCTACTAATAGTATTCATACACTTTATGAATGCTGTAAGTATCAGCAAATGGTTAGTAGAACTGGCCTGCCTCATGGCAATTTGCCAGTATCTTTGATTTTAACCTTCAGCAAGCGTGCACTGTAGTATATCTGTTTATTAGTCTGTGTGGTTGTGTCTACAGATTTGTGTTTCATTGTGCTGTTTTGTTCTGCGTGTGCATCGCTACCAAGCTTTCAATTTATGACATGGAATCAAATCACACGAGGCGTTGTTAGATTAGCATTATTTGTAGCGACATAGTTTGTCTTTGTTCGAGAGATGAATTATGTGCATCAGTCTGATTCAAATAAAGATAGGTTACTCAGAGACAAAGGCAGGATATTTGCCAACTAAGACGGTTGATATGAATTTTATATAATGACAATAGGTTCACTATTTGCATGCTCTCGATAAGGGCAGCAGTCAATGTACCAATTAAAGTTAGTTTTTGCAAGGACAGATTGGGAGTGTTGCCATGGTCTACATCCAAAATCTCTCGATTTTTTTCTCTGATTTGGTTTGCAAAGCATAGAACACATGCAGGTATTTATCTGTACATTACATTGAACATTTCTGTATGAAATTTGAACGCTACTTCTGATAACACAAACTATAACTGCCAGTTTAGGTTGAACGATTGGTGCCAACAATTTTTCGTATGCTGTAGTATCTTTCTAGTTCTATGGCTCTGTCATCAGCTATCTAATCCATTTTCTTTCAGCAACATGTTTTGTTTTGTTTGCGCATTGATTACAAGTTATTGATGTTCTTTCCGGTAGTTGAGAGAATTTGAATATAATCGCAGAAGTAATTACGAGTTTGACACATAGTGACACAGCTAATAGTTTGCAGACACACGTAATAGTTTGCAGGATTAATTGCAATGATTTTGTTCGTGTGGTAGATAACCCTCAAGCGTAAAGTCTCTAGCAAAACATAATATAAATATGAGGTTGTAGTGTACTGCTGATCGAGGTGCGAAATTACCGTCTATGTGTTGCGCTCACCTCGTGCACGTCCCGCGTCCGAGCTGATCAGGCGGCCGGGACGTGCACGAGTTGTGTCGTTGACACATAGATAGTAGCTACATCTCCCAGGTACCTGGCCTGCCACATGGCGATACGCCGGTATCTTTCTTTTCCTCACACACAAAATGCGTTTCGAGTAAGGGGCCATTTGTGCTCGTTGACTGCGGACTACGACGCCACACAATGTGATGTCCTACCACATGTTTTCGTCTTTATGTTATTACTTGTTAAGTAAAATGTGTGGCTCCTAGAGGAACCAAATGTTTCTTGCAATCTCCTAAGCTAAACACAGAGGACGTAGTTGGGCTGCGGCTGCGGCTGCGGCTGCGACAGCACTTCCTTGTTGAGCTTCCTGCAAAATGTCATTTCACCGAGGAAGCTACAACTACCTAGATCGATAAACCGTATTACTTTTTTTCAATGACCTCAGAACATAGGTTACTAGATATTCGAGCATGGGCTAGTATTGTTTCGAGCTATGAATCTTGTTGTGTTATTACAGTGAACGTACCTTAACTTAATGATCTGATGAATGGTTAATTTGCTCAATTTTAGACTTATATTCGTATAAATATCTAATAAATATGCTAGGTTAACCATAATACAGATTGAAGTAAGTTGGCTGGTTTCGTAGGTCATCTAAAGTCCTGTCCACACTAGACTAGAATGGATCACGATCCGATCGAGATCCGATCGGGATAGCGAGCGTCCAATATTCTCTTTGAAAACGATACCTCCGCCTCATTTCGATATCACATGACTGATGACCGATGTGTACGTGTGGCTTCTTTGCTTGTGGAAAGCGCTGATACAGCGACGTAAGGTGAGCAAGAACAAAGACGAGTGATCAGTGATATATGTTCCGACTACACGCGTAGCGTACGTGAAGGTAACGCCCACTCTTTCTAATTGGATTCAACAGATCGCGATCGAAACCACCTCGCGATGTGGATCGGACTGATCGCAATCCGATCACGATCGAGTTGTTAGTGTGGACAGCGTTGCGGTTGGATCGCGATCGCATCGCGATCCAGTTGCCAGTGTGGACAGGCCTTAAAGATTTAGCTGCTATGGGGTGTGGCTAACAACTGAATCCCTTCTATCTGCGCCTGTAGTATGTACTACTAGATAGTTAGTATAGTTTTCAGCCATGTCAGCGACTACTGTGCATGCACGTAAATAGCAAAACCTATAGCGGCAGATCATATGTTGATCCAAAAAGGCACGTACCGAGCTCATTCTTCTCATCGGTTCTTTTTTTTCGGTGTTTATGTGAGTCTACTGCATTCTAGATAGTAGAACGACTTCATTCAGATCCAGCTGTGCACGTGGCTGTCTAACCGCATAGCCCATAAAACGAAAACAAGAAAACAGATGCTGGCAAATCGCCATAGGGCAGGCCAGATCCCTCACTCTCATTCTCTGGGAATAAGATATCACGATTTGACTTGTCAATCTAATGTATTTATTAATTAACTGCTTGTGAGAGCATTATCACTATAGTGGGCTCATCATCTGTTGGTAGTCCAGTGTCTGCAACAGAGGATCATATCTCTGGGCGTAGCACGTACGCGCACGTACTCTAGTGACGTCATAGCTTACAAAGAGTAAGTTTGGATGCAGTTTCGATGCCTTTCGCGTCTCTCTCTCTCTCTCTCTCTCTCTCTCTCTCTATATATATATATATATATATATATATATATATATATATATAAAGGAGAGGTGTCTGTCTGTCTGTCTGTCTGTCTGTCTGTCTGTAAGAGCGTTTCTAAAAAATGGCTAGTCTGATCTCGGCCGAATTTGGCTCGCGCACGCCGAATTCATTCGCGTCGAAAGTGAGATTGTGGTCGTCTTCCTGACTTCTCCCACGACGACGCGATTTCCTGCCCATCCCACTCGCTTCCGCTCGCGCGCGAATATCTCTGGAACGGCGCATCGTATCTCCACCGAATTTAGACTGTCCGTTCCTGACGTCGGATGGTAGGCACCGATGGTGTCGTTTCTTGCCGACAACGTCGAAAAGGGCAAGATCAGATCAGCCGTGACTTCGTCTAGATCTAGACGGGGAACCGATTACTAACTAACTGCACGTGACTTCATTTGTCTTCCTGACGACACTCAACAAGACATTGGACGGTATCTCCACCGAATTTAAACGGCCCGTTCCTGACATGGGACGGTATGCACTCCCTGCAGCGGAGAGGAGTGAGAGAGAGAGAGAGAGAGAGAGAGAGAGAGAGAGAGAGAGAGAGAGAGAGAGAGAGAGAGAGAGAGAGCATGTGTATGTTACTGTGTGTGTGTGGGTTACTGTGTGTTATGTGTGTTTTCTAGAATGCGAGCACTTGCTTATCTCAGTCATGTTTGATGTAGACTCTAGTTTTTGGTACTGACAATCGGAATCCAATCACTAAACAATTGCTTACATAATCATTTTATCCACATTCAACTATTGATATTGATTACAACTACATAAAACTTTAGTTGATGTCTAATTCAATTAAGTTAACTGCATTGTCAAGTGTGTTTCTGATTATACATGCAAACAGTAAGTTTATGTCTGGTTTTACAGACCTTGAGACAAATCAGTATTTAGTTATTGTTTTGCACCAATTTGTAATGAATGTTTGTTCTATAAACACACCAATTATGAATTACTTGTATTCGTCTTTTTTGATTTTCAATGGCATTTCTTGTCCTATGCATTCATCATGATTGTACATTTTATGGCTAGGATGCCCCATCAAAGTGTTGGGTGACAAATCAGGTTCAATAAGTTCAATCCAAGATGTTTGTATCTCTCTTTCTTGCACTTCAGCAGTCCATATAACTGAATCATCATTTGAGGTAAAATCTATTTTAGAATTAATTAACTTAATTATTTCATCATGTGTCTATGTTAGGTTGAAGCTGCGGTATATTTCTGTGAGGAGTCAGGCCTGTGTCGTGTACAGGGTGCAAAGTTTCAGGTTGCAGTCAATGTTTTGGAAAGCATTGAGATATCGGCAGGTTTGCATGATGATTATCAACGACGGTTGATACGAATTTTAGAAGTCTTATAAATTTTATTTATTAGTATTTATAATGCTACAATAAGAATATTTGAGCTTTATAAATATTTATAAAATGACAATAGGTTCACTATTCTCATGCTTTCGATACGGGCACTACTCAATGTAGCAATTAAACTTGTTTCTTTGCAAGGACAGATTGGGAGTGTTGCCATGTGCTAGATCTAATATCTCTTGATCTTTTTCTTTGATTTGGTTTGCAAAGCATAGCAGGTATTCATTTGTACATTACATTGAACATTTCTGTATAAAATTTGGATGCTACTGCTGAAACCGTAGACAATAACTGCCAGTTTAGGTTGAACGATTGGATCCAACAATGCTTCATATGTTGTAGTGTCTTTCCAGTTCTATGGCTTCATCATCAGCTATCTAGACCATTTTGATTACAAGTTATTATACAATATGATTGCTGTTCTTTCGTTTTTTTTTAGAGGAATATTTGGTAGTTGAGAGAATTTGAATATAATCATAAAAGCAATATGAGTTAGGCACTTAATGACACATGCATCTAACAGTTTGCAGGATTACTTGCAATGACCCCTGTGATTGTACACTTTGTTCTTGTGGTACTTTTAAGCCTCAAGCATAAAATCTCAAGTAAATCGTAGTACAAATATGAGGTTGGTGCCAGTGCAACTGGGGTGTAGTGTTCCTCTGTATGTTCCCGTGTCTCGATCACGTCCGGGGTACGTCCGCCGTCCGACCTCGCGCTTGCGCGAAGTCAGGCGTCGGGCTGCTCTCGGACATGCACCAGGGCCCGTGCACAGATAGAGGGAACTGCATTTCCCACCAGGTACCACTGCTTGCCACATGGCGATCCGCCGGTACCTTTTTCTCACATGCAATCAAAATACACATTTTGACATCGTGTGCCGTCGCCAAAGCCCAGGAAATCAGACGTGTCACTCAGTCTCTAGACTGTGTCAGTTGGCGTAAACAAAAAGCAATCAAACCAACAGCAGTAAGCGTTTGAAGTGTTAGTATACGTTTGTACTTTAGTTTGTTGTACTGTACTAGTCTAGTAGCTAGAGCACGTGAGTTTGCTCGCGTGCATGCATGCGTCCGTGAGCGTCCCTGTGTTCGTGCCTTCCTCTAGGTAACCGATTACATATTAGACACATTTTGTTAGGATGTCTGTCTCGGCCAGTCAGATTTGCTCGAAAATCTGTACTACGCTGTCAAATCAGTCTTGGTCGAGACACGTTTCCTATGATATCTGTCACGCCGTCTCTACGTCCGTGCGATTGCCGATCCTCCTAACGACGTTGATGATCTCGGTCTCTCGGAAACCGAGAAGAGCGGTATTCGTAAGAAATCCAAACGATTCCAGCTAGATGAAGGGATTCTCTACTTCCAAGACAAGAAACAATCAACACGCAGACTATTACTTAAACGTGTTAGTCCTTGACTCGTAAATGTGTCACTGAGTGTGGTAATGGATCAGCAGGTGCAGCTGTTGGCTCATATGGTAGTGCACAGTTTTCTGAACCGGGAGGTTTATGTGTGTCACACAACTGCTGCAAGCTCTATGTGGCTGACACCGACAATCATGTACTAGGATTGTAGACCTAGAATCAAAACTTGTTTCTCAGGTTTGTCATATATTGTGTGGTATTAGATGTTGTACTAACTGGCTGTTTGATGTCAGTTGGTTGTCAGAGAGGCTGCTGTTGTAGAGTCTGAAGTTAAGCAAGTCAATGAGAAACGTGTGGCTTCTAGAGGAACTGCTGTCACTCAACTGCCTTCATTGTGTATGAGAGATGGGATTACAAGGAACATTCGGTTGCACGTTGAGCTTTCTGCAGGCTGTCATTTTACTGAGGGAGCTACGAGTCGTTGGAAAATTGTTATTCCAGGAGGTAATGTTTAGAAATGTATTGAGAGTATTGGTTGTGTTGTACGTACTTGATGTTGTGTGTGTGTGTGTGTGTGTGTGTGTGTGTGTGTGTGTGTGTGTGTGTGTGTGTGTGTGTGTGTGTGTGTGTGTGTGTGTGTGTGTTGTGTGTCCCCTTGAAAACGAGCACTTACTTATCTCATTCATATTTGATGTAGACTCTACTTGTTGATACAAACAAACCAATCACTAAACAATTGCTTACATTAGTTATCCACATTCAACTATTAATATTAATTGAAACTACATAAAACTTTAGTTAAGGTCTAATCCAAGTAAGTTAACTGCATTGTCAAGTGTTTTCCTGATTATTCATGCAAAAGGTAAGTTTAGGTCACATGTATTGGTTTTCAAACTTTGAGACAAATCAGTATTTAATCAATTTTGTTATTGTTGCAATCGCTATGCAGTATTTGTTTTACACCAATTTGTAATGAATGTTTATTCTATAAACACACCAATTATGAATTACTTGTATTGGTCTTGTTTGATTTTCAATGGCATTTCTTGTCTTATGCATCATTCATGATTGTACAATGTTATGGCTAGGATGCCCCATTAAAGTGTTGGGTGACAAATCTGGTTCAATAAGTTCCATCCAAGATGTTTGTATTTCTCTGTCTTGCACTTCAGCAGTCCATAACTGAAACATCATTTGAGGTAAAATCTATTTTGGGATTAATGAATTAGCTTAATTATTTTATCATATGTTTATGTAAGGTTGATGCTGTGGTATATTTCTGTGAGGAGTCAGGCGTGTGTCGTGTACAGGGTGCAAAATTTCAGTTTCAAGTCGATGTTTTGGAAAGCAGTGAGATATCAGGTTTGCATAATGATTATATGATGACTATTGAATGTAAAGTGTAAGAATGAGCTTTTCACTAGAGAAAGCTAATTGGTATAGGTAATGAACTTAATTAGCTGTCTTTTGTTTTTAGAATTGCCTAGAAATTTATTCATTAAATGAACATGAAATATTCGATTGTATGCCTGTGTTAATTCCTTTTGCCAAATAGTGCTGCCTTCTTTGTATTATGTTATTGTATTCATGTCTGTTGCAACGCTTCTGGGTTTACCACCTTCTCATAAATCTTATGCCACCATACTGCAACTAAGACCCCGTACGTGTTAAAGTCCCGTTTGTTGGCAATTATTGAGTGCATCATTGTAAGTACACATTGTTTCTACAGGAATGAAGAAGCACTAGAAGTGCAAACCCTGGCAGGTATGCACCTTGAAGGTAGTTAGTCGCGCTATGACAAAATCATATGACAGAAATGTATAATGTGGGTAATAAACAAGTAGCATTATTGATATGGTCACAGGTCGAGGTGGAGGTAGGTCACGTGACTACCTGCTACTACTATATTAGGAGAATAACAAGTTAAAGTGTGTAAGGCAAATCAGCTGGCAGAATATGACCTATTACTGAGCCTGTTACTAGATAAAATAATAGAACTACACTAGCTATCAGCAACAAATTGATGTAATGATTAAAGTCAACGTGTTTCCCAATATGCTCTGACTCCAATACTAATTCTTTTAGTACAGTTAATGTTCAGAACCTCTTACCAAGCAACTATGTTAATTAATCTATATATGATTACCGCTGGTTGTCATGGTTCTATAAACATTCAAAGTAGTCACAAGCTACTTTTTCAGCTATTCACAATGCCAGTATGTAGAAGCAATCAAGTGTTCTATTAGTGCAACTGTTTAGGAGAGTGGTATGGAGCAAAAGATGATATCATGGTCTGAGTGGCACACATCTCGAACATAAATGTTAACACATCTGGTGTTAAATTATTGCAGTAAATATGGTCTATAAGAGTAGCCTTGTCTGTAGTAGGAGTGTGTACAAATTGAGAATATCCAAATTGACACATGAGAGCTGCTAGTTTGGAGTCTGGTTTATTAACAAATCTTCATTGAAATCACCCATAATAATTGACACCATGCCAGGAATTTGTGAATACCTTACTTAACGGATTGGTCATAGTTTGTAAGACAGTATCAACTGAAACAGACGGTGATCTATAGATGACCACTAGTTGAAAACACTGCCCACTAGGTACCTGAGTACAGTTACCATGATCTCCATAGCATTATTCTCCAATGAAGCATTATTGCAATCACCAAGTCTGATGGTGACAGAGAAGCTAACTATCACACCACCTTTGTTATCACCAGATAGATGGTCTGCTGTAGCAGCTTGGCAGTTATCACGAACACAATTAAGGAGTTTCCATCTGTGGAGTAAGCCATGTCTCAGTAAAGCAAAGAATACTAGCATATGCAAGTGAGTCATCACAGTCAATATCAGCCAATTTGGCATATAGTGACCTGACATTGAGCAGTGCAAGAGTATAATGTAGATGTGTGGACACGTATAATTTAAACTGAAAGGGACTCAAAAGAATTGTATTTAATCTCTCCATCTCAGCCTTAAACATCCTCGCTAGCTTTAATGGCTGTTTCATTGAAGTTGACTATGTACATATCCTCAACGTTTTGACACAACTAAATGCTATATAATGCCTGTCCAGAATTAATTAAATCAACCACCTTTCATGTCAACTACTATTTGGTCTAATGTAAGTCCTTGCACTTTGTGAATGGTTGTGGCCAAGGCCAATGTCAAAGGAAATTGCAATTGACTAATTTATGAACCATGTTTATCCTTAGTTAGAAATATTGCTTCATGTCGTTTCAAAGGAACAGCCATAAGGTACAGTTGTCCGAACTGACTACATAGTTTGGCTTTTATTCCCACATTAGGATGATCAAACTTGACAAGGAAGTGTGTAAGAGCATTGCCATTGTCAGATACAACATTGACTACTTCACGTCTAGCTCTACTTCACCTCTAGTTCATACGCACAACAGCTCACAAAATTTGGAGTAATTTTTCTGTCACATTTTCTAGACATACTTGACAGAAATACAGGTGCATTTCATCTTTTCTTCTTCCTACAAAGAGCAAAGAATAAGAATAGAATTTGTATTTCGTTATTATCAAGTTGTATATACATTGTAACTCTCAACTTTGACTTCGAGTTTAAAGTTCTACATGCCAAAGTTTGTATCAGCAAAAACTTGATCATAAGCAGCCGCATTCTATACAAATTTACAACCTTCTTAGGTCACCGAAAACAATAAAAAATTTATAAAACATTTACTGATCCTTTAAGTTCTGTGAGTGCTTGTGCTGAGTAACCAAGCAGTTTCAGCTGGTTCATTGAAACAAGTAATCCATTGTTCACCAGTGAGTCACGGATGTTTACCTACGCAGACACAGAAACACAGAGACAGACATAGACACACACACACACACACACACAGACACACAGACCGACACAGACAGACAGACAGACAGACAGACAGACAGACAGACAGACACACACACACACACACACACACACACACACACACAGGCACACAAACACAGGCACACAAACACAGGCACACAAACACACACGAGTCTTTAGTCTTTAGTATTTGTATAGATGAATGTACAATCTGACCTGCAAGAATTATCGCCATTTGAATGAATCAAAATTGACTGTACCCAACAAATCACCAGTACTGTACCATTTAGACTGTAATTTGAGATAGGTATAAAAATATATCATATCAAAGAGTTGATCATGTTTCTATTACAAGTGGTCTACACATGCAGTGATCTAGGTTTACCCTGTTCTTGACTTCCTTTAACTAGAAAATGTTGAAATAGCACGTTTACACACCTGCATGTATCTTCATTGTATGTACAATTTGACACATCCATACATAAATTGGACATACACTGGTACAGATCCATCATAAAGTAGATCGTCAAACATTGAAAGAGTTCATTCAAGGATCTCTTATGCCTTTTGTAGTTTACCATGACATATAAGAATAAGTTTGAAATCTTAAAAGTGCAGGAATAACAGCACATAACTCAAGAACACAAACATCCAAATCACTAGATTTAGAACTAACAGACATTAATCAACAATCTCTATCCCCACCCATCCATACACTCTAGCACATATCTACACTTCAATCTCTACACAGACAGCTGCATAATTTACATGTATTTGCTCTGCACAAATATGGATTCAAGCTTACATCAGCTGATTCTGCAGTCACTTCCAGATTATCATCATCTTCAGAATGTGTCTAACAAACTATTTAAAAAGTATTATTTAATTAAGATATATGAATACATAACAGTTGACCTACCATGGTCGATAATAGTCATGATGAATCTTTACTCTGGTACACTCTTGCCTTACACAAGAAACAGAAAGTTTCAACTTTATAATAAGTGTATTTAATATTTGAATTTTGATTGCAAACACACCTTATAAGAATCAAAAGGCTTTTCATTAGTTGATTCCACCTTCCGTTTTCTTTGCTAGCATGCAGAAGTAAAAGTCAGTAGCCTTGAAGAAAATTTGCACAATCAAGTTATCACCTCAGCAGCTGGTTTCAGAAGAATCCTGTTTCTATCTTCCTGAGCTGTGGCCTTGATCATGACATCAGACTTCCTTTTGCGTTTGTTACTTGCTTGCATGACTTCACGTTCCTAGATAGCAGCTACAAGATCAACTTCAGTTTGTAATTATATACCATGTCTGAATAAAATGTCCTACAGATCGATCTAGATCTAGGTCTATTTGCCGTTTGGCTGGAAGCTTGTGATGTCCTGCACAAAAATTGGTTACAAATAAACTTGTCAGAAGATGATCCAGCAAGCCCTACCTGATCGATGCACTATAAGTGGAGCCTCAATTGGACATCTCAGTATACAATGTAAAGGTAATCCGCGCGAAGACAAGCCATCACCAATACCAAACTCCACACTATGACAGGACGGGCTTCTAGATCTTACTGTGTGATGAGTCGTTTCCACAACTGTCGCCTCGTAGTACTCTCTGTTTGGACTCCAGTAAGCCAGGAAGCTGCTTCCTTCTCTTATTGAGCTGAAGACCACCTCTTGTTCACCGTCAGTCCGCAACCTCCATGCTCTAAACTCAGACACACGTCGCCGTTCCCAATCCTCAGCAAATTCAACCAACAGAGCTAACTGTGGCCGATTGAAGCGATTCTGTGCAAGCAAAGAACACGTGCACTATACGAATCGATCGTATGCTACGCACGAACACGTACCTTCCTCAACAGGCAAGACTTCATCAACGTCAAAACCATTCAAAGTTGACGAGCGTTTTTTCGACCTGGGATTTCTGCCAGCTAGCCACAAGAAACTTTCCTGTTCAGTAAACTTTAGGACGCTGTCTGCGCGAATTTCACGTGCTCAGCATCCTGAAGCTCATTCGTCAAATTCTGCATTGTTCTAACCAAGTGTTGAATCAGATCTGGGATTTTATATCATACGCATGCGTAAACAGCTGTCTGATGGTTTCCCGAAACACATGAAAACGAGGATCCTACAGAGAGCATCTTCGAGATGCAAGCAAAATGGCTTGTTTGATGAAGCGGTAAACCCAAGGATTTATCGCTGACGAATGGGAAAGTAGGCCTATTGTTGAAGCAGAGGCCTAGATGACAGCTGTGGAAGATGACCTAACAGCAAATGGTCAGATTATAGATAAGATTGTAGATCAAACAATGTGGACATGTTTATAGTTCGTATAAATCTATAAGAAACAGAAAGATAGCAACAAATTTATATTAACTAACGCGATAATTTTTTATTTAATTAAATTTTAGATAGATACAACACAAGCTCTTCTTGTTCTTTCCTGGAATTGTCTCTTAACTCAAACGTCTTAATGTCAATGTCTGATCTCAGTGTTGTTGTTAAACATTCATGTAATATATAGCTTAATAATTATAATGTGGTTACTTAAAACTTGTTTTATCAAATGGATCAGCTAGCACAATGATTTTGTGTCAACGTCTTGTTTTGCTTAGGTGAAAGTGGGGAGGGTTTACAGTCTGAAGCTTCGAACTTTGCTGTTGACGATGTGATCGGTAAACACCATCCTTGCAGTTCATTTTTAGTACAACTCAATTCAAATGTCTCATTGCTCTTCAGATAAGGACAACGAGGAAGGCTGCCAGTATGATGGTTACAGCATTACTTTTGATGATGACATCAATGAAGACAGCCTAGGCAGTGATCGAAACAGTCAAATATTAGATCAAAGTAGAGAGAGGGAGACTGACATCCTATTTCGGTGTGATGATAAATATGAGGAAGGGCAGCATAAATTGTCTGCTCAAGCTTGTAAAGACCTAATGCAGCTTGTTTCGGCTCACTTTTCGTTAGGTCTCTGTGCTATGACCTCGTTGTACTGCCTGAAATCATATCTTACTAAAACCTGTGCTCCTATGAAACCAATGAGAGCATTTGTACGTCCCAGCTGTGAAGACTTAATTGCAAACAGTGCAGCAGACCAATGTAGCAGGGAGCAATGTCAAGAAGCAACTGCAAAATCTTATGAATTTTTTATGTGAAAAATGTACTATCTCGACTGTTTAAAGGTTTGAATTCATCAGCAGTGTTTAATTTTGATGTTTGTTTTAATTTCTGTTTTTGTAGACAGTGAATTATGTTTGAAACTTTCTGCTTGTTTTGAGAAAAGAAATAATTCTGATATGTCTGATATAACAAGCGGCAAAAGATACAGGAATATGACTACTGCATTATTATCGAAGTGGAATATCACACTGACTTTGAACACGGATGGTGTATCTGTTTTTAGAACTTCACGAACTGTGTCTCTTTGGCCTGTGTATCTTACCATTAATGAACTTCCTCCTCAATGCAGGTAGGCAATGAAATTAAGTGCTAATTTGTCTACTTATTATGCCATGTCATAGATTTTCACTCAAGTATGCCATTGTCTGTGCTATTTGGTTTCATCCATCGAAACTGTCTATACAAGCATTTCTACAACGTCTGATGAGTCAGCTGAAGGAACTGTCTACAAATGGTAACATGTTATGTCTTGCTATTTGAACTTTATTAACTCATTGCTCACGTGCAGGAGAAACTTTCAAGACAGCTGAAGGATTGCAGCTCTGCAAAGTTAATCTGATTTTCATTACTTGTGATGTACCAGGCAGGGTAATGGTCCTTTGCATGAAGCAGCAGAATGGACAGTATGCCTTTTCTTATTGTTATAATCCAGGCGTTACTATTGGCAGTGATCACCTTTTATTCGATATTGGCCGATTAAACACCATGCTATTGCCAGAACCCATGCCAGTGTTGTTAGTGATATGACGGAGGCAGTAGATCTACGACATCCAGACAGTATTTATTAACAATATGTACATATGTATTTTGCAGTTACATTTTTGTTTTGATGCAGGTCAAGGAAATGCTGAATGTAGTATCTCCACTCTTAGCAATACCGGGATTTGACGTAGTAGAGGGAACAGCTATTGTCTGGATGAACGTAGTTTGCTTGGGTATTACTCGATCACTGCTTGACAGGTGGCTGAATTTTTCTGAAGAAATCTACTTTATTGGTGATAAGACAAATATCTACATTTATATATGCACCTACTGTAAACTTTGCTATGTAAGAGTCTTAATTTTGTGCAGGTAACTTTCCTTGTTAAGCGTCTCCTTTCAATTAAAGCACCTGACCACTTTAGTCGAATTCCACATACGCTGAAAGAGTTTTCCACATGGAAGGGTATTGTTAATAATCAGACATTTTATTGGTTGTCTTTAACAGTAAGATAATATTTTTTAGCTAGTGAATACAGATCATGGCTGTTTTACTGGTCTCTTCCAGTGCTTAGAGGAATTCTGCCAAGAGAGTACTATATCCATTACAGCTTACTTGTTGGATGTCGTCTCCTTTGTGGAATGAAGATGTCTTCCAATGATATTGATAGAGCACGACAACTTTTGCTGAAGTTTTACGAAAGGCATGAACTGCTTTATGGTATGTACTACTGTGTTGAAATACCTTTGCACATACATTCAAAGTAAAGGAAGTTAGTTTGAATGCACGTTCGTTGTGCCCTAAATTTTTCATAGATGTTGCATGCACTGTGAAACTTTGCAGGATTTTTACGACACCATTTTAGCAAGGCATGCCACCTTGTTTGCCCAGGATCTATTTCAATGCTACTGTCTATTCTTTGATTAGATTAGACTGCAAATGTTTGCAATAGCTCTGTTGTCTTTTAGACGTTTGACATAGTTTTTAGAAACTACACAGCCAAGTTTTTTGTCTATTGGATTATCTACTAGATGCTTTTAATGGAAGGCAATGAATATGGGAACAGTTATTCGTATCAAAAGACACTTAATCTATAATTAATTGTATCAAGAGACTAATGTATGCCTTCTGTAACTCATTAAGTAACTAAACTATTTATTTTGTTTTATTGTGTAACATGGTTATTGCGTACTATGTAGCTGCTCTTACTGGTAGTACACCTGCCACGTTTTGTCATAAGATAATCACGTACAATTGTCGACTTGTGGAGACTACACTAGAGTATACAATTTACCAATTTACATCATCTGCTGGTATATGAATACTGTTAGTCTCATTTGATTATAATGTGTTACTCATTAATTTGATAGAATTTTGGCATTACACAAATAAAGTATTTATTTGAATATTCTTGGACTATTATGTGGTATTTTTTCTTTCATTTTTTATGGGATCACAATGGCCAAAGTAGGTGTTTGTTTTGAGCATGAGAGATCATAGCAAGAACTCTTTGTAATGCTAACACAGGTGATTACATTTAGTGCAAGGGAAATGACCAGAACCTTGCATGTTATTACTGTTGTGGCAGTAACTTTATGCATTGGGTAACTCAGAACTGTTATAGATATATATATACAAGGCTTTTTAGTTGCTGGTATTCAAAAACTATAAAATGAGAACAGCCATTT
Source organism: Corticium candelabrum (assembly GCF_963422355.1). Taxonomy (NCBI): domain Eukaryota; kingdom Metazoa; phylum Porifera; class Homoscleromorpha; order Homosclerophorida; family Plakinidae; genus Corticium; species Corticium candelabrum. The sequence continues at coordinate 3,233,145 of NC_085085.1, forward strand.
GTATTCTTGCTAATTAAATAAGTCTTTTTAGTTTAATTTCCTGTTGACTCAAATGTTATTTGGAGAAATATATGGTATGCCTTGTATCTAAGATAACTAACTAATTAATGAATGAATGAATGAAAATTTATTTATTTAAGCATATGTTGTGTATAATTAATTTGAAAAATCTGGAAAGAGCTACTAAAATTTTTTGTTAGAACATGTTCTACAATGGTGTTCTATAGGTACACTGTACACACCTGGTACAGTAACTGAAATCTGTGTATTTATGTGATTACTTATGTGTAGTGAAAGTAATGATATTCAAACAGTGGACACTAAGTTTGTAATGCTTGCTAACTTTGGTTGGCTGTCATAGCATCATATGTACCAAACCATGTATAGGTACAACAACTTGCACTATGAAGATGCGTATCTTGCAGCATCTTTCAGAGTTTGTGGAGAGATCTGGACCATAATGGGCCTCGACTTGTTTCTTTTCGAAAATTTAAATGGATTACTAAAAAAGTTTGTGCATGGAACAAGATTTGTGTCTAATCAGGTGAGAATTATTGGTATTTGAAGACAACTTTTTGGACTTGTTGATAATGTCATAATGTCTGTTGTATTGTAAAGATTGCAGCTGCAGTATTATTGGTGCAGTCGATTCCACAATTGTTTCCTTCTGTAGAAGAGGATGTGCTTTCACCTGAAGCTGTAGCATTGATTCAAAAATTCGCCATTTTCAGTACAGTCACTTAATTTGATATTCCAGAAGTTGACATTCACAGTCTTTATAGTTTTGGGTTTCTATAGCACTGCTGGAAAATGTTACAGTACTTTTTTGTGCTCATCCAAAAGGAGCTGTTCTTGATGACAAGTACGTCGTTGCTATCAACAAGGTACTTCAAAGAAAGGGGAATTACCCAATTGATGGCAGAAGTCTTGTCACTATAAATAGAAAGTTATATGTGAATGGTATCATGGTGCACAGTCGAGCTACTCAAAAGTCTAAAAGAAATTCATATACTGTGGAGTGTCATGATGGAGATACAGTTTTGTTTGGCTATGTTGAACTATTCATTACTAATAGGGCCCAACAGTATGCTGTCATTTGAAAGTTCACATTAGAAGAATGGCCAATATGTGTGCCTCAAGGAAATGATCTTTTAGATATTGTTTCTACATTTGGAGACTTACAGGAGCTTTTGGGTGAACACTGTATTCCTGTTTCTGAAACTGATAATCTGGTAGCAGTTTTACTAGACAGCGTTGTTGCTCAAGTAGTTTGCATAGAGATGCATAGTTCTTCTGTTTTGTATTTGGTACCTATGCCGGATTGCACTTGAATGTGATTTGAATGATATGGAATTTCATCTGATAGTATAAAATAAATGTGAAATTGTTGACAGCACTTTAATTGGTTGTGTTGTTCACACACACACACACACACACACACACACACACACACACACACACACACACACACACACCACACACACACACACACACCACACACACACACACACACACACACACACACACACACACACACACACACACACCACACACACACACACACACACACACACACACACACACCACACACACACACACACACACACACACACACACACACACACACACACACACACACACACACACACACACACACACACACACACACACACACACCACACCACACCACTACCACCACCACACACTCATTGGCATATAATATATACGCCGCTAGACGAGAGCGAACACTTCGCGGCTAAAACGTAGCGAAGGGCATCGCTCTAGTGAAGTCTCGAACACGCAGCGAAGACCCACGATCGCGACGTTTCGTGGTACTTTCGCTTCAACTCGCGTCGAAACTTTCTTACCTAGAGGAGGGTCGTGAACAAAATAGTGAGCAAAACAGGGGCTGTCTAGCGGCAGACCATATGGTCATCTGAAAAGGCACGTACCTGGCCGATTCTTTTTGTCTGTTCTTTTCGGTGTCCGTGTGTGTACTGCATTCAGTGCTAACGGCACATCAACGACTGCGCTGTGCGCGTGGCTGTCCGCATCTAACGTAGGGCATAAGATAAAAAGATTCGGCATATCGCCATAGGGCAGGCCAAACCTTATATAAATTATATAAATTAATATAAATTATATAAGTGCCTAGATAGGACTGACTCTATCTAGGGCACGCTAGGACGATCTGCCTAGCCGATTGGCACGAGCATAGCGACAATGTCGGAATGTCGGCGCAGTTGCACTTGTCACTCTAATCTATTTATGTATAGTTAGCAATGTACACTTACACTTGAGGGTGCAACCACTTTCTGACGCACCTTCCAATAGTTGATTAATTAAGCTCTCGACCGAAACTAAGAACGATAACTGAAAACGTAAAAATTTAGCTAGGTGATGTAACGTGAATAACTCGCTGTTTGATTATACATAAATTCTCTTCACAGCTGTAATAGATTACCAAAACCAAAAAAGATATGCCAATCGTTTACCCATGAACTAGACGCTGTGAGTTAAGATTTGTACAAGAACATGAAGAGTGATATCGATGGCGATACCCCTACAGGCTAGGTACCACGTGATCACTCTGCACTTTGTATTGAGTCATTTGCCAGAAAGAATTGCGATCTGCACTAGCCTGCAAGCAACTGCTCGTGATAGCATTCTAGCTATAGTGGGCGCATCATCTGTTAGTAGTCAAGTGTCTGTACTATGTACTAGAGACCGTATGTCCGGGCGTGGCACTCTAGGGACGTCATCGCTTCCCATGCAAGAGTACATTTGGATGCAGTTTCGATGCCTTGGCGTATGCTAATATATTGTGACTCAACAGTGAACGAAAATTTTTGCTTTTCGAGCATTTGAAAGCGCGTAGAGCGATTTGAATCAGGTGAGGCCTTAATTAAATTGACAAGGCAGGCTTGAAGGGTAAGACCCAACTTTTGCAGCGATAAACAGCCTCTTTCTAATCTCTTTCATGACTCTGTTGCGTCATTTTGAGCGATGAGATAACATTTAGACTTGACAGACGTGACGTGAACTGTGGAAACAAAGTTGCGTGCGTACAGTCTTACAATACTTGTTCAGTGCACCTAATAGTTGAATCTTAATAATAATGATTTCTAGAGCCGACGATGTTGGTTGTTTCTCCTAATCGTCGAGTTCTTCATCAGTTTGTCGGAGATGGTCATCGTGACAACATGCTCACGTTTGTCGGAGCAGCCCTGAATTACTATGAACGTGAACGTTTACTCGATAAGTTGGCTGTTACTATGTCACTAGCTAAAGATCAAATTTTAGCATCACCGTTAGAATTTCCAGGGAAAGTATGTGTAGACGTGGTTGGTGATCGACTCTTTGTGTCCGATACTGAACATTACAGAGTTGTAGTGATCGGCATGGATGGGCTGGTTATTGATGTGATCGGTGGACTGAGTCGTGGATTTCGAGATGGAGACTACAACTCGACACATTTCCATGCACCTCAAGGATTAGTGTGGAGCGATGATATATTGTATGTAGCTGATACTGAGAATCATGCCATTCGAAAGGTAGAAACATTGGTTTGATTATATTTGCATGACCGTTTGTAAGAACTGTGTGCACATGAAGGTCGATTTGAAAGCTCGAAAGGTGACAACATTAGTTGGGACTGGATAACAAGGTGGAGATCATCAGGGTGTTAGGATTGGTGTCGAACAACCCTTAGTTCTTCTTGGGACGTCTGCATTGCTATTTTACCAGGCGAGTGGAATGTACTACAGTAATGAAATGCATGTAGGCTAGCAGATTTGTTGACGTACTATGACTCGTGCAGTCAAGTAGCATCGAACACAACAGTTGGCCTAGAAAGACACATGCAGGGCCGGTGTGGTAGTTGACAAGCACGTTGTTATGTTGATATTGTATGTTTATTATTTTTGTGTTTCTGTAAAGTTTTTGTTGATGTTTGTGTGTGTGGATGTTCAGAGCTGTATGTCGTTTGCACCAGATTTTTGTGTGTAATGCAAATTATTAAATAAATAAATAAATTAATTAGTGTTGATGAACTAGACATGGAGTTGTTTGCTGTATATTTCAGGGAGTACAGGAGAATGCAAGAATGGTCTCTTTATTGCAATGGCAGGGCCTCATCAAATATGGACATATTTTCTTCAGGATGGTCCGTGGCTGAAACGCAGGTTAGTAATCAGACAATTGCAGTGCCGTGACTGAAATATAAGCCTAAATGTTTAATGTTATCTTAGTAATGTAATTTGCAGGAAATAGTTTATACAAAATCAATTTATTGACGGGTAGACTAGTTGTAACATATGTCAATGTTTGTTACAACTTACTAAATTTGTGGACTTGTTGAAATTTATTGCAAGTTTTCTACACTTGCTAGTACTTTACTACCAATACACAGATCAGAGAAAAATTTGAATTAAATATACGAAACATTTTGCTCAACTTAGAGTTTCTTGTAAGCAAAAGCAATAAACTATTTAAGTTAAAGTTTACTATGAGAACATGGTGTATGAAGTACACTCAAAATCCCACTTATCCAGACTCCTGTCATCCAGGCACCTCCGTTTACTTGACACCTAATCAGGTCACATGTTTGTAGTGTGGACCATGTTGTATAAAGAGGAAGTCTTTCCAGCAAACGCCGAATACTTGTTTTTTGTCCTAAAATTCAACATATACTAAGTGAGCAAGTCCCAAAGAGAGTCACTACAAGAATGCAGTTGCATACAACCATGCATTAAACGAGCATTAAATAATCAGAGTTTTACAGATAATTGTTGAATGAGGTTCTGGAAGGCTTGAGAAATTGATGTTGTGTTACAGGTGGTAGTCTTCAACGCCATAATCTTTAGAGTCTTCAAGCTTGAGGGTGTCTAATAACCTAGGGTCTCCAAAGCCAGAGGGAAGAACTCTCCGCCAGCAGCGGCGACGATATCATCATGGCAGGCATCTTTTTCCATTTCACCTGCCAATGCGGCGGCACCAGCACTGGTTGCAGCGGCAATGATATAGCTGGGTTGGAGGGAATTTCTAACAGTTATGTCAAAGAAAGCAGGCTTTCCATTGGTAAAATCAGGATGATAAATTTCACCTGTTCAGTGAAGATCTCGGCCATCTATTCTCTGTTCCTTCTTTTCTCCACTATTGTCGGTGTGGAGGGCGTGCCAGACAATATTCCTCAAACCGTCATGTCGTTTTGTTCACAAGGTCCACTTCCACAGCTCAAGGAGTGGTCCCCAATCTGATCAATGATATGACCACATACACATCTTTGGGCATTTGGATTTGGTGGAAATATTGGTAATCCCAGCCAGAGACTTATTGATATGATAAAGTTGTCAAAGAACTCATGTGACCCCAAATGGGAGAGGCAAGTAATTCGACCTTACTGGAAGACATACATACATATACATACATACATACATACAAACATCATATACATATATATATATGTGTGTGTGTGTGTGTGTGTGTGTGTGTGTGTGTGTGTGTGTGTGTGTGTGTGTGTGTGTGTGTGTATGTATATGATGTTTCCCAGTGCGCTCTTTCAAATTAGGATCGAGACCTAGAGACAAGGGTACAATAAATAACATCTACTTTGAGAATTGTTGAGTATAACTGTTTCAAGAATCTAAAAATTCTGAGTCAAGGACAGTGCTTTGTTCCAAGCTACCCGGATAAGGGAAGTACCCTTGTCATATCGGTTTCACTATCATAGTATGTAACCGCATTGTGTAGGCATTTAGTGGTATTGATTGGTTATTTAGTGATTTTTTTAGTACCGAATAGTCACACTTGGCATGTGGTTTACTGCTTTTACAGCATGACTACAATGAAAATAATTGCATTCAATGATTGACGGTCTATTGTCAATTACCAGGAAATGTGATACTCATTAGCATGTGCATTTGCAGTGACGTTTGGTTAAGCAATGAATAGGTTCTTGCTGTTGACAGCACATGAATTTCATATTTTATCATTATTTTTACATACGTATATCATCATTGTCACATACAGCTTGTTACGCAAATCTTGTATTGTTGCACTGTTTGGCTCGTATTCGGCTGGCACGTGTGTTCGGTTTTCGGGCAGTGGAGCCGAAGAGAATCGCTACAACTCAAATATTCATAAAGCTGCATTTGCTCAGCCATCGGGTCTGACAGTGGCTTGTCAGGATGGCCGTTTTTGTTTGTAAGTGGCTGACAGTGAGAGCAGTAGCAACAGGTCTGTGAGTCTTCAGGATAGAGCAAAAGCTGTTGTGGGTGGAGCATAGCATCCCATGATAATGTTGTAGCAAGCATCTACAATTTCGTTGTCACACACTCTTGCACATCCACACACACACACACACACACACACACACACACACACACACACACACACACACACACACACACACACACACACACACACACACACTCACTCACTCACTCACTCACACACACACACACACACACACACACACACACACACACACACACACACACACACACACACACACACAGACACACACACACACACGCATGAATGCATGCACCGATTCGCTAACAAATCTTATTGTTTTCTTTAGAATTTGTTTGCTTTTGGTGATGTTGATGGCAAAGGTGTAGATGCCAAGTTGCAGTATCTTCTTGGAGTCTCTTGGAACAGCAAAGACAATCATCTATATGTCGCCGACTCCTATAATCACAAAGTTGCTCACGTTTCTCTTTCTCGATTTTGTAAACAAATTCTTGACATTTAGATTAAACGTGTTAATCCTTTGACTCGTGAATGTGTCACCGTTTGTGGTAATGGATCGGCAGGTGCAGCTGTTGGTTCATATGGTAGTGCACAGTTTTCTGAACCGGGAGGTTTATGTGTGTCACACGACTGCAGCAAGCTCTATCTAGCTGACACCAACAATCATTGTATTAAGATTGTAGACCTAGAATCGAAACTTGTTTCTTAGGTTTGTCATATGTATTGTGTGGTATTAGACGTTGTACGAACTGGCTGTTTGATGTCAGCTGTTTGTCAGAGAAGCTGCTGTTGTTGAGTCTGAAGTTAGTCAAGTCAAAGAGGAACGTGTGTCACCTAGAGGAACTGCTGTCACTCAACTGCCTCCATTGTGTATGTACAAGAGATGGAATTACAAGGAACATTCGGTTGCACGTTGAGCTTTCTGCAGGTTGTCATTTCACTGAGAAAGCTACGAGTCGTTGGAAAATTGTTATTCCAGAAGGTAATGTTTGGAAATGTATTAAGAGTATTGGTTGTGTTGTACGTACTTACTTGATGTTGTGTGTGTGTGTGTGTGTGTGTGTGTGTGTGTGTGTGTGTGTGTGTGTGTGTGTGTGTGTGTGTGTACGCGCGCGCATGTATGTGGCGCATTGCTTGGAGAATGGATTGGTTGAAGAGCGCTTTTGGAGAATAGAAACATCCGGGACCTTTTGGTCATGAGTTTAAGTATAGGATGGGCACATGTGTAATTTCCTTAGGCAAGGAACTCACACGCAATTGCCTCTCTCGTCTTAGAAGTATAAATGAGTACCTGATCATTGACTGAGGGTGGACATGACCGCTAACGTGGCAGAACATCATGCAGCTTGTGTACATGTGGGATTGAGGTCTAGTCCCGAGTGTGCCAAAGTCAGTGCTCTTGGATGTTCTGGCCAAGCATCTAGGTGTACGTCATCACGGATTCAAACTGTAGGGCCTGGGACCATCTAGAAATAGGTTGGGGTGATATGTTGGGTACTGTACTGTAGGGCATATCTATTTGTATATTTTGTTCGTGTGTGTGTGTGTAGTGTGTGTTTGTGTGTGTGTGTGTGTGTGTGTGTGTGTGTGTGTGTGTGTGTGTGTGTGTGTGTGTGTGTGTGTGTGTGTGTGTGTGTGTGTGTGTGTGTGTGTGTGTGTGTGTGTGTGTGTGTGTGTGTGTGTGTGTGTGTGTGTTGTAGAATGCGAGCACTTGCTTATCTCAGTCATGTTTGATGTAGACTCTAGTTTTTGGTACAGACAATCGGAATCCAATCACTAAACAATTGCTTACATAATCATTTATTCACATTCAACTATTAATATTAATCACAACTACATAAAACTTAGTTGATGTCTCATTCAATTAAGTTAACTGCATTGTCAAGTATTTTCTGATTATACATGCAAAAGGTTAGTTTATGTCTCGTTTTACAAACCTTGAGACAAATCAGTATTTAGTTTTGTTATTGTTGCAATCACTACGTATAATTTTTTACACCAATTTGTAATGAATATTTTCTATAAATGCACCAATTATGAATTACTTGTATTTGTCTTTTTTGATTTTCAATGGCATTTCTTGTCTTATGCATTTATTCATGATTGTACATTGTTATTTCTAGGATGCTCCATCAAAGCGTTGGGTGACAACTCAAGTTCAATAAGTTCTATCTAAGATGTCTTTATCTCTTAGAATTAATGAATTAGCTTAATTATTTCATCATGTGTCTATGTTGGGTTGAAGCTGTGGTATATTTCTGTGAGAAGTCAGGGCGTGTGTCATGTACAGGGTGCAAAGTTTCAGGTTCCAGTCAATGTTTTAGAAAGCAGTGAGATATCGGCAGGTTTTCATAATGATTATACGATTACTGTTGAATGTAAAGTGTAAGAATAAGCTTTTCAGTAGAGAAAGTCAGTTAGTATTACTTATGAACTTATTTGACTTTGTTTTGAGAATTGCCTGAAAATTTATTCATTAAATGAACCTGAAATATTTGATTGCATGCCTGTGTTAATTCTCTTGCCAATTAGTACTGCCTTCTTTGTATTTTGTTCTTGTATTGTGTCTGTTACAACGCTTCTTGGTTCATCACCTTCTCATAAATCATATGCCACCATATTGCAAGTATGACCCTTGACATGTCAAAGTCCTGTTTGTTATCAATCATAGAATGCATCATTGTATGTACAAATGATTGTTTCTACAGGAACTGCAGTACTTTGTATGTTGTCCATAACACGATTTCCCTTCTAGTTTAGACAATGACCTATTGCTACCCCAAACCAAATATTTTTGTTTTGTAAAATGGCGGCAAAAAGGGCTGCCACATCCGTAAACAGCGCACTTGGCAGATGGACTGTCCTAAACCATATATTTTCAACAACACATTATCTTATTGATGTAACTTTTGGTTCACAATTTTGTTTATCGACTTGCTTGGTTTGTGATAGGAAGTTTTGGTCAATAGGAGAATTTGAAATAATCTTAATATTTACAAACTGACATTTTACTGCTTCTCTGATAGTCTTGCAGGGTTTAACTAACTTAAAACTGTTAATATAATGATAGAATTTGTTTTAAAGTGTTTACCAGTAAATGTGGTAATTGCATCCTCAAGTATAAGTAATAAAGGTTAGGATAGTTGGCTCATTGTAGAGGCTCTGCAGCATCTTGGTGAAGCATTTGGCGCTCCTAATTGTATTCATACATTGTATGAATGCTGTAAGCATCAGTAAATGGTTGATAGAACATGCCTGCCTCGTGGCAGTTTGGCAGCATCTTTGATTTTAACCTTCAGCAAGCGTGCACTGTAGTATCTGTTTATTCATATGTGCGGTTGTGTGTCTATAGATTAGTCTCTCATTCTGCTGTTGCACTCTGTGAATGCATCGCCACCAAGTTTTCAATTTACAATATACAGTCGAATCACACGAGGGGTTAGATTAGCTAACATTAGTTGTAAAGACATCTTTGTTTGAGAGATAAACTATGTGCATCGATCATTCAAAGGTAGGTAGGTCACTCAAAGACGGAGGAGTGTTATTTTTCCAACCAAGACGGTTGATATGAATTTTAAGTTTTTATAAGTTTTATTTATTAATATGTATAATGCTACTATAAAAATATTTGAGCTTTATTATAAATATATGTTAATGCATGGTAGCGAGACGATATCCAGTTTACTGACCGAGGTCTTGAGGGGCTTCCCGAGATAATTATCCGAGGCGAAGCCGAGGCTAATTATCGAGGAGAAAGCCCCAGAAAGACCGAGGTCAATAAACTGGATATCGTCGACCATACCATGCATTAACCTATTTGTTGCATGTTTAACATCCTACTGTAATTAGAGTTCATAGATTATTCAAGTTGAATTAGAGTGGTTGTGTATTGCAACGGCTGCTAAAGTTTTATGTCAAACAACCACATTTTGACAGCTGTAAAGTGTTGTTGATGTGAACGTCAGCCCCATAAGGTCACGTGCTCAAAATTATTAGTACAAAACATTATCCACGTGTTTTGCCAGCATGATGTCGGATCAGAAAGAAGACCGTAATAATGACCAGGACGACGACGACAGATAAGTCGCGTTGGTTTCAAAAAGCATGCCACTAGTATTAGCCAGCTTGACAGCAGATTTGCTGAAGAGACGAGTACAGCAAGGGTACAATTTGCAAGAACACGACTGCCTGCAACAGTTGGGTGATGCGAATATTTGAAGGAGGGAGAAGTAATCGAAACAAGGATGCTCCACAAGTAGAGCAGGTACCGACAGACAGACTTTTTCTCAACGAAGGATTCAGAACTAGATGCAGCCAAACCACAGACGGATTGTCCAAAGTCTGTTATACTTACGTTGAGCACGGATCCAAAAATCATGGTGGTGGACTAGGTGCATGATTTACGGCACCCAAACAAAAAAGTCACAAGTTAAATTATAGTCAAGCTCAAACGTGACTCTGTAAGGTAATAGCATTTTGTAGTTTGTGGTTTATCAGATATGCTAATGAAGAAGCTGGTGACGGTTGCCACCTAAAAATTTTGAATCTCTATATCTAGGTAAGTTACCAGCAGGATTTTTCCCGAGAAGTCTTCTATTATAAGCCTTTGTTATCTACACCTTCATTTGGTCCTTGGTATTCAAAGCAAGTAATCGGTCGTAACACTTTGGCTACAATGATGAAAGTGATGACAGCTGAAGCTGGTCTTCCAGTTCGAACCAAACACGCTCTTCGAGCTACTAGTGCGGCAAGGCTGTTTCAAGCGGGAGTTCCTGAACATGTCATTCAAGGGCAGAAGCGGCCACAAAACCCTGCAAGCACTGAGACAATACCAAGAGCCATCTGAATTGCAGCAAATGGCAGCGTGCAAACTTTTGGATAATGGCCATGCACACACAGATTACACTGACGCAAAGTCAAGGAGTCGGAAGAGACACGGAGTAGTCCAGGTTGAACAGCCGTCTGAAACGGAAAGAGAGAATCCATTTGTCATTTCTGACTGGGTCTTTACAAACTGTAGTACTGTGAACATTATTATTGGTAAGGAACAAGCTTGTAATCTAAAATAGGTATGCCTATGTATTGATTGCTAGTTACTTTTGCTTTCGTAATTTTTTCGTTTTAAGTTAGCTGTGTTTTATGTCAATAAGTAATATACAGATATTGACCGTTCAATAAACGTTTATTGACCGGTAAATATACAACATTTGGTTGGGTTGCTACGGTAGGAGTATAATATAACGAGAAAAAGAATCCTAGCAACGGCGGAATAAACACCCAAACATGCAACAAATATTTATAAAATGACAATAGGTTTACTATTCGCATGCTTTCGATAGATAAGGGCACTACTCAATGTACCAATAATTAAAGTTAATTTTTTGCAAGTACAGATTGGGAGTGTTGCCACATGCTAGATTTAATATCTCTTGATCTTTTTCTCTGATTTGGTTTGCAAAGCATGGCAGGTATTCACCTGTACATTATATTAAACATTTCTGTATGAAATTTGGATGCTACTGTTGAAACCATAAACAATAACTGCCAGTTTAGGTTGACCGATTGGAGCCAACAATTTTTCGTATGCGGTACTGTCTTAACAGTTCTATGGCTCTGTCATCAACTATCTAAACCATTTTCTGTAGCAACACATTATTTTTTTGCGCGTTGATTACAAGTTATTATGTAATATGATTGCTGTTCTTTTGTTTTCGTTAGAGGAAGATTTGGTAGTTAAAGGAATTTGAATATAATCATAGTGTCCTAGTTTCAATCTATGACCTGAATGGCTTAGAAAAAGATTGTTTGAAAGCAGCTGAAATCCTCCACACATTGCGGATATCGATCATATCTTGCTCAAACATTTTAAGTTGAAGGTGAAACAGCATGGAATGACTCAAAGTGTGCGTAATCTGTTTGAACAGCTATGAGTACAGAAGCTTGTTCTTATAATTAGTCTCTTTCCTTGCTTTAGAGTTTAATGTTTACATAGACAAATTATCCACTTACAACTATAACAATATATATATATATATATATATATATATATATATATATATAATTACAGTATGTAAAGGTTTCTAGTTAGGTAATGCGTTTGCTGTCTGGGTCCCAGCCATTAGGGGAACCTCTCAATCATTGAATGGAAAGTAATGTACTATACTACGTTACGTTCAACATTTCTATCTAAAATGTGAATGCTACTTCTGATGAGTTCTCTTAAGCTAACTGCCAGTTCAAGTTGAATGATTGGAGCCAACAATATTTTGTTGATGCTGTAATGTCTTTCCAGTTTATAACTCTTGTGCTGCTGTCGGCTTCCAGACCATTTTTCATGTTGTTTTGTTTACGCGTTGATACATTTCCTAAAGTATTGGTGCTCTTTTTTTTGTCCTTGTAACAGGAAAATTTGGTATTTGGAAGAATTTGAATATAATCATGAAGTAATTGCAAGTTTGACAGTCTAGGACACACCTAATTTTCGGGATTAACTGCAAGGACATGGTTATATGCAGTATTTAGAGTGTTGTAATTACGTCCTCAAGTTTACTGTCTCTAAGTAAATTTAGTAAAAATATGAGGTTTTAGATCCCGCACTCAGGGTCGCACGCGCGGACGGCCCCGCATGAGAGCAGAGAGCCACTGCACCGTATGAGGGAGCTCTGTATCTGAGACCCGCCCGCCTCGTTCGCCAACCAGATATCGTGGCCTGCCACATGGCGATCTGCCGGTATCTTTTTCGTATAGTAGATATACGTAGGAAGGTTAGAGGCTAGTGGTGCGTTCCCACCAGAGCCTAAACCGGCTTAAACCGCGACGTACAAAATAGTTGAAAGAGAGTTAGATCATCTAGAAAGAGCGCTTGCACCGAAGGACATCGTTATTTAATTAAGTCAGCGTTAGCGCCAACTAGAGTGCTACAACTGCCCATGGCTAGAGTAGAGTAATAATTAACTAAACCCAAAGCAGGAGAAACAAGGATAATAGCGCTAGACTTCCTTACATTTGTCATCTTAATTAATCTAATGGACGACTAAAGCAAATTTCAACGTCACTTTTAATGAATATGACGTCATACTATTTCTGATTGGTTTTTGTGCTTCCTTGATTGGGTTCTAGATAAGCCTCAGCATGCATATAGCATATACACGTACTTTTTGCAGACACAAAATGCTAGAAAAGTATTAAATTGGTTTACATGCGCACTGTCTGGAACTCGTACTGATTTGCAGCCTCAAGCTGTGCAGTTCAACACAATAACTACCAAACATATTTATAATAAATAAGACAAGTCACCAAATGATTACTAAAATTGGTTTATTAAGATATTCGATATTTTAGTCTGTGGCCAAATTGGCGAACGCTGCACAGATTAGGGATGTTGGAGATTAGGGATGATGCTATTTTGTAGTTAAAAATTGAACGCTAGAATCTTATTGCTTTAGAGATCGATTCTTTATCATGAATCTTGCTACAATAGTACTATAGTCCAAGTTCATGCTCTTCAAGTAATTCTGAAGAAATCATTAGCTAATTAGCCAGAGCCTATCATATGTCAGCGTTGCCCAACCATCATGTCAATCTGCTTTTTCCAGTGAAGTAGTTGTAAATGAATGCAGGCCTAAGCAACTCAACTCAAGGCTAAAGCTGTACTTTGGCAATTGCGTAATTTTGTAATTGCCAATTTTATATCAACCAAAAGTGTTGCAATGTGACTAAGTTCATCTTCCTTATTACTGCTGATTGAGTCTGGTCCAATCATTGACTTGGCATTCAAGAGCTCGAAAAGACACTCAAGTGTACAGAAGATGCTCTGGATCATGATGCTGAAAGTACTGCCTCTGAGAAGGGTGATAATCTAGTACACACACACACGCACACACACACACACACACACACACACACACACACACACACACACACACACACACGCACACACACATATATGCCCACACATACGCGCGCGCGCGCACACACACACACACACACACACACACACACACACACACACACAACACACACACACACACACACACACACACACACACACACACACACACACACACACACACACACACAGAACCAAGCCCTATTGGCTTAGGTAGTATTTAGTTGCTTTGCTTAGATGGTGTATAATAGTTCAATGTTTGGCTTAGATGATGTATAATAGTTCAAGGTTTAAAAATATATGTATTGACAGACAGACAGACAAAAGGACAGACAGACAGACAGACAAAAGGACAGACAGACAGACAGACAGACAGACACACACACACACACACACACACACACACACACACACACACACACACACACACACACATTCACACACAACTTAAGTTTGAAGCTAGACTTCAGAGATAATCCAAGATGTGGATTTATACAATGTAACTTTGCAGCTACGGTAATATGTTCTTATAAGTGTCAGACCAAATTGTCTATATCACCAAAAGCAGTTGATTTCTCTAAGATGCTATCAAACTTCTTGAGTCCCTCATCAAATTCTTGACTCGGCTGATAGGGGCATGATGGAGGTGACATCTGATATCTGCATGCAGTTGGCATGTGTCAAAGCAAGTAAAACTTTCTATGGATTTTAGCAAGAATTTCTTTGTCACACAGGAACATCTTTGGTCAGATAGAAGACCAGAAAGTGCCATCATGGTCAGCTTTCAATGCCTCTCTAGATGAGCCTAACATGCAGCAGTTGCATGGTTCTAGGCCAGCAATTTCGTCTTCTCCAACAAAGCTAGGTACGGTGTACACTTTTCTGTGCAATTCAATTGCAAGTGCTTGTTCCTTGAGTCAAGAGCAAGTTGTAGTTGTGCTAGACCAAGCAAATTCAAAAAAGAGAGAATATGGCGTCATGGTGATGATCTCGTGCAGTCACGTGGGGCTTGAGGTATTGTATGTCCCAAGAGGATGGTTTCTCCGGAGAGGACAGATTGACACTGTCCTTGAACAAATCTAGTCGTAACATGTCCTGGTGTAACTAGTTACGATCTACAGTAGGAAATAATGCAATAGACTAAACCTACTTTGATAGTGCTAGTCAGAAAATTACTTAGGCTTAAAGGAGACTTTTTCAACAACGCAGTGAGACGTTCTTCATCTGTTGTTGTACTGGAGAAACCCTTTGTTTGCTATGAAGCCTCGCAATTGCGCGCATTGGTTACCATGGATACTCGTTCGACAGTAGCATTCATCGCCGTTCGGCACGATACTCCACGTTTTATTGCTAACGAATAGTGAATCTATGCTTCTGAAGACATGTTCTAACATATGAAATCAACAAACCAAAGTCGAAGAAGAGTGGCCAACAAACCTCGCTTTCTGAGACATAGCTAATTAGTTGGATCAGGGACTATGTCAGCCTTTCACCGTTTCTAGCCTGCACGTTAGGGTTTGCGCTACTATATTTCTTAAAATATTGTGGTTCTTTCAATTTCTAGCATTTTCTGTAGAAAGATTTGGTATTTGGGAGAATTTGAATATAATCGTAACACAATAAATTAGGAGATTGACACCTTAGAGTAAGTCATAATAATAGTTTGCGGTGATTTACTGTGATGATTTGATTTTAGAGGGTGTGTGTGTGTATGTGTGTGTAGTATTGTTACGCCCTCAAGTATAATGTCTCTTGATAGAAGTAATAAAAATGTAACGTCGTGACCTTGCTCTCGGGGTGGTCGCTTGGACGCGTACGTGACGTCCCAGCATATGGTTGGGAGCTACACATGTATGTGCGGCTCATCCGCACGGCTCGCAGAGAGCCTGCGATAAATACAAAACCACCCAGGTGCCTGGCGTGCCACATGGCGATCTGCTGGTATCCTTTTTCAAACAAAATATGCTTCGAATTAAACTACGCTTAAGTTATGTATTCTTATTTTAAATTTTTACGCCCTGTTCATCTTTCTAGTACAATTACTTTATTTTCCCCCAATAAATTACTTTTGTATTTATCCGAGTAATTTTTTTACTGAGATTCGTTCGTTCAAATCGGACTGTGAAGAATCTTTCGTCCCAATGGGATTTAGTTATGCTTTTCGCCTTTGGCTGATATGTTAAATTTTCTGAATGAAATAGATACACTTCACTCACATTTAATTAAATACACATGCAGTCTGCAAAGTCTACGCCATTCCCAGATCAAATTCGTTGTTAGTCAATTACTAGTAAAGTCTAATATCAATAATTGCTATGGGCACCCCCCAATATCGGATAATGGCGTACGGAAACCAGAGGAAAATTTATTGTATCTAAGGCATGAATGTAGAGAGTAGTCACACGGTAACACGGCGTGCTAGATTCAGCTTGATTACTTGGCGTATTGCTGTTCACGGTGACAAAATAGAACTTCCGCTGCTTTTTCGTATATCGGACACGCCCATCAAATATCGCACAGCCGCTGGTTTTGGCTTACGACGGTACCACAGTTCACTGTCTGCACCTTGACATAATAGGCACATGTCTCTTCTACTCGCAGTGATAACAACACATCAGCAGCTTTGCACGTTGCTTTCCTGGAAACTGAAGAAGAGGAGCAGGTCTTGTTCTCTAGTATCGGACACCCGATTTTGCTTGATGCGAGTGCAATATAGGCAAGAACCGCGATGAATTGTAGTAATGCTGACTGCAGACGTTTTGTAAAGGCCCAACGAGAGTGAAAAGCCTTTGACTCGTCTCTGTATCGAAAGAATTAATTGCAGAGACTAGTAGATGACCTTGACTTGGCTCTTCTGCTGCATGTCTGCCCATTAGATGCGCAAAATAAACGCAAAAATTCATGTTTTAAATAATGTCTAACTGTTAAACATGCATGGGTAAGAACGAGTGAAAAATTGGCTAGTAGTTTGCACATATGACATTTAACTTAATAAATTAACACCTCTCTAAAAAGATATATTATAAAAAGTGCCGATGCGGAGACGTTGCAATTAGTCTTGTGAGCTAACTCTCTCTAGAATAATCATTTGTTCCACTAGCATATAGCTTAGCAAGTGTTGTAATACGAGCAATAGCATGCAGACTTCACTTAAGTAACATACTAATGCAGTGAGTAGATACGCACACGCACGCACGCATACACGCACGCACGCACGCACAAACGAACGTGCGCGCGCACACACACACACACACACACACACACACAGACACACACACGAGAAAGGTAAACGAATGCATACCTATATTACTTGCAATTCATGCCAATACTGCAAAAATACAATGGCGTATACCAACTAATTCTTTAGTTTATATTGGTTTTTGCACCAAATGACTTAGCTAAGTAAAAAACACACGAAACAATATATATAACTGGCACAACTCTAGCTAGCCAGTAACTAGGAAAAAACTAAAACTTTCTAACTCTAGGTACAGACAACATATTTTATCAACTTATTGGACTCATGTTTGCTGTCTTAATTAATCTGTTGTCGTACGAGTTCATAATCTACATCAGCTTCAAAATGTTACACTTTTTTGAGAACTAAGAAATGCGAGTTTTTCCAAATCTGTGTCGTCAAATTTCTTAGGTGGCTCTATTTTTCTTGTTGGTCTTCTCTTTGCGTATTCCTGTAGTTGCACGTTTTGTGCTCTTGCTTCAGGGGAGCCGTCAAACTCTTCCGCTGCATGGTTTTGTCTAGGTTAGCTTTTTGGGGGCTGATCTTTCCACTGCTTGTGATGATCTGCAGTCTTCGGCTTACACTTTGACTGGACGTTGCCTTTCTTCTTCAAAGCAGGCTTTCTGCGCTTTCGTTCTCGCATTGTTTCGTCTTTTATTCTAGAAGATGAATGTTCTCAGCACTCGTCAGCACTCTAGCATCTACAGATCGTGAAACAGGAAGCTTGGGGTTTTGTGGCAGCGAAGGTATTTGTAACAGTGTTGGCAAGCGGGAGCAATCAAGATGTCGGTCGTGATGTGGTACCGCTTTGCCTTGAAGTTTAGCGACGGTAACCGACCAGGTCTTTGCAATCCGTTTTCTTTCAACCATTTGTTGTACTTCTGATCGTGTGTGAGATTATATCCATTCTCATGCCGTTCTCTAACAGCCTTTCTTCTCCTATTGAAAGAGATGTGGCCTCGTGTCTGGAAAAATTGCCGGCCTCTAATAACGCGTTAGAGTCTTCAAAAGACTTGTTGCACCTCTCTTTTCGCATCTGTCGACGACTTGTGACTTCATGATGTTTGGGCTGTCTAGATGGGGTTGGAGTGATCAACGGAACAAAGGCGAGGCTTACTTTTCTTCCTAGAAATGACTCTTTTGTAAGACTTGACTGAACTGTAGCTGCAGCTGCTTTTCTATCAAAGGGATAAACACCTGTAACTCGGAAGCTTGCGGTGATTGTCATTGCCCGAGACCAAGCAGTTGCAAAAACTGAAGAAAAGGTGTTTCTTGTCACAAATTTTCTTGTGCACATACTGAATGAACGACATTCCTCTTTCCAATGGACTTTTAGAGAGCCAAAGCGCTACGGTCGACAGGTTGCAATAAGTGTGCTCTGTTGGAAGGAAGACAGAAAACAAGAATGTCTTACTCAGCCGCCATACGAATCATTGTTGGATTAAAATGGCTTGTATGGCCGTCCAACATGATAAGTAAAGGTCTCACAGCAGGAGCGTACATCAAGAAATGACGACTGAACCACGCCTCAAATGTCCTTGTGTCAATCCAACCTTTCTCTGTCAGTCCATACATTGTATCGGATATCTCTCCATTGGTCCACTGGGGATTTAGTCCTTCTGGGTCAAATGTGACAAGAGGGAGTACCGCAAAACGACTTGCATTAGTACATGCTAGTACGGTTAATTTACTCTTGTCTCCAGAGGTAGCAACGAACGTGTACTTTTCTTTTCAACCAGGGACTATCTTTCCTGCTTTTTTACCAAGAGGTATTCCAGTCTCGTCAGCATTATAATGTTGCATAGGTTTGTTCATTAGATCATATTCCAGTAAGGCAGCTTCAAGCAGATCGTAATACCGTTCTATAACGACCGTGTCAGTGGCTGCTAGCCTAGCGCGAGACAAAAGACTCGTCCGCTTTGATGGTCAACTTCTCTTGGTGACGGTGACGGAACCTATCCCACCATCTCAAAGACAATTGCTGATGAAATCCTTTTGCCTCCACCATAGCTGTGGCCAATGCTACCTTCTTAAACAAACAACAATATCTACCGCGCTGATATAAGGTTTGACGGCATAGATTTTTGCACTCCCTGATTTATACATGTAAAACACGCGCATTTGTTATTTAATAAACTTAATTAGATCAAATAGTAAGTAATCCATTCTTTAACAGTACACTTTACTATACAGGTAGCTAATGCTAGAATCGGTGGAAATTTGAGAACAGATTAATAGCGGCTATCTAGACGTTAACTTTTCGTCAGCAAGTGGCAACAATTAAAACTTTATAATCTCTAGCATCTTTTCAGAACAATTCGCAAAATTTCATGAACCATCTCAGCTTTTGAACTCTAAATGTAAAAATAATTAAATTCGTCGTGATTGCTCACTGGTTTGCATCTAGATACATTCTTTAAACGTGACGTATATATAGCGATACTTTTAACTCAAGGTAATTAAACAAAGTCCTACTATGTTAATTCCATTTTTATAGTTTCGTTCATACAATACTAAGCCTCGCCCACAAGCGCTGTATCTCTAAACTTTGTCTAGCGGCCCTGCAGAACGTCACTCTAGAGTCTTTGTGGCCCAGTAACACGAAAATATGTAACGTCTGGTTAGGTTTAGCTCGAGCCTGTCCCTATGATTTAGCTTGAAATAATATAGCACGGGCTAAATGCACAGCCAACATCGTTTACCCACGGGGCCAAATTAACACGGGCCAGTTTCGCGCGAGTCAAATCGTAGTGTAAAGACGGTAATAGTATCTAGTTTATACTGAACTGATGTTCCCCATGTCATGAGAGACGGTGCCCAAAACGGATCATTGTCCATAGCACACAAAAAGAAAGTGGAAGAAGATTTTACGGAATCATGGCTGCTAGTAACACTTTTAATTTCTAAATTTGTTTGTTGTAACATCTCAGTTGGAGTACTTGCGAATGTGTCTACTGTATAAAGTTTTCGAAAATTATTGCCACCCATAGTAGCGCTAGCGAAATGGCCGGCCCTTTACAGTTGTGGCCGGCAAGTCTTCCCTGTTGCTGGGCAATATGTCCTTGACTGTGAAAACGGCCGTAGCGAGAGCACGCGTACGTGTCTCCATGAGTTCCTGAAAGTGGCTGACGTGCAGACTGCTGAGCTTGCTTGGAACGAGCCGCGACCGCCTAGTCGTCACGATCGTTGTCTGCTTCTATGTTTCTATTATAAGCTGCTCCTGCGACGACTCAGCGGCACGGCAGATGCTAATGGACTTTTCTAAGTCTAGGTGAGTAGTTCTTAGAAGTCTTCATAAGACGAGTGTCCGCCACTCCGCGTATACCATACGGTCTCTGATAAAAAAGTCCTCTAGTGACGCCAACTCGCACGTACGCGCGAGAACGCGAAGACCTGTAACATTCTGATCGAATGTCTTGTCTGGTTTCTGATTCCTGGTGAAGAATCGGTGACGTTCGTATGTGATATTCAGTTTTTGTACACTGTGATTGTGAAACTTTTGTAGTACAGCTGCGAAACTCTTCTGCTTCTGCGCCGTCGGAGTAAATGTATAGATTTCTTCAGATCCAAGCGCATGAAGAAGGAGAGAGACTTTTTATCTTGTCAGTAACTTCTTGTCGACTGGATGCGGTAAAATAGATTTCAAAGCGTTGACACCATCTTTTCCACTTAATGGCTAGGTTGTTAATGCTAAAATCCATCGGGACCGGCAACTGTAACTGCTGAGAAGCCATCTTCTGTCACTATGTAACATCCGTTCTAACTTACGGGTTACATTGTAGAGTAAATCACTACAGACTAAGTACAGACCGAGAACACGAGGTAATTACTTGACACTCTTTACTAAAGTACGCTACCCATTCCCAAGCGTACTGTACATTACAGTCTTTGAGAATGTTACTGTAAACCCAGGCTAGTAGGTACAGTACTTCAATCAATTAAAGATATATATTATATAGACCTTCTCTCCGGGCGTGGTACTATATTGACGTCATTGTTTTCCACAACCAATTAAGTACTTTGCGTGAGCGACAATTCTCGAAGTTTTACTGGCGCGTACAGCAATGCATTGAATCCGGCGAGGCCCCATTAGGACCCGGGATTTGTGTGTTTTGAGTGTTTTGTGGTAATATATAAACATCTTTTTTATCTCTGTCGTGATGACTCTGTTGCGTCAGTGTGAATAATGAGACAAGTCTGGCACTGCGAAGATGTGAATTGTAGGAACAAAACTTGCCTCGTACCATTAGATATATTCACAGTAGGATACGTGTGTTCTGCGTTGTACGTATAGATCACATGGTGTGGTTCTTACCTCCTGAATACTTCCTAGAAAGTTTATCTTTCCTAGTCGTTTAGTGACTATGACGTGAAGAAGAAGTCCCTAGTCAAGTCACCTGATTCAATCGCCTACGTAGCGCACCAGTCTCGAAAAAAAATCTGGGGTAACATGCCTCGCAAACCCAGTCGCTCGTCTTGATGCGCGCTTCCTGTTTGTCGTAGAGAGACGCCACGAATGATTTCTTTCAGAAAACTGAAGACGTACTTGAGGTGTACAATGAGCCAACGCCGATTAAACAATCTGATGGTACTGCATGTACATAGTGACCGACTAGATAAGATGAACCTTTTAGAAATCGGAAGTAAGTTCGTTAGTGCTAATCACCAACGCGTCAATTTTTGGTCTTTTCAGTCTCTAAGAAATAATTTTTTTGCGTACAGTTCAATAAATAATTAAATATTGTCAGAGTACAGTACTACTAGTAGTTAGACTACTCTCTAGTAACGGTGTCTTTAGCCAGGCTCCACCCTAGCTCTACGGCTCTAAACAAAAGTTGTCCAGTGAGCGAAGCCTAGCAAGGCCTGGCCTAGCCTCGAACTTCCAGACCAGATAGCGCGCGAATTGTGCAAACTTTAAGTAATTAATTGTCGTGTAAACTAACGACTATTCTACGTGTGCTCGGTGTAAAGTCCATGCATACGAGAAGTACGGTACATGATTTTCTTTCTCCTATTGATTGGGGCTGTGTGGCCAGCGCAGACACGCTATAGTTTATACATTGTATTATTTTCTAGAGCTACCAGCCATGTCAGCTACTAAATGCATGTAACTAACTAGCGGCAGATCATATGGTGATCTAAAATGGCACGTACCGTCTTCTGGGCGGTTCTTTTCGGTTTTCGTATGTGTCTGGAGCGACTGCATTTAGTCCAACCGGGCACATCGGCAACTGTGCTGTAAATGCGGCTGTCCACTATCGACCGCATAGCGCATAAAACAAAAACAAGAAAATAAAAGATACCGGCAAATCGCCATAAGGCAGGCCAGATCTTATGACAATCAAGCGTCCATATTTGTGTCCCTTTTTACAAGGGAATATATGACAACCAACCGTCCCAGCGTCCCTTTCTTCAAGGGAGCGGACAATTTTTCATGTCGATCTAATCTATTTATGTACGTTTAGCGATTAAGATTTAGACTTGAGGGTGCAACTACTTTCTGACGCACCTTCTAATTGTACTCTAGATCAAACCTTGAAAAAAAATTAACTAAAATCGTGCAAATTTTATCTACGTAATCTAACGTGAAGTCTCTTGCTGTTTGACTAGAATTAAATTCTCTTCACAGTTAGCTGTATTAGATTACAAAAAGGTGATGCGAATTGCTTAACCATAAAATGTCTCGCAACTGAACGCTGAGAGTTTGTTAGGATTTGTGCGACAACATGCAGAGTGATACCGTTGGCGAGATCCCTAGAGTATAGGTACCAGGTATGCACGTGATCACTCGCGACTTTGCAGTGAGTCATTTGCCCGAAAGAATCGCGATCTGCACCAGCTTGCATGCAACTGCTCGTAATAGCCGTAGTGGGCGCATCATCTGTTGGTAAGTTAGTCGAGTGTTTGTCCTAACCATATCTCCAGGCGTGGCACTCTAGTGACGTCATTGCTTCTCAAGAGTAAAATTGGATGCAGTTTAGATGCCCTTCGCGTATGCTAATATATCGTGAGACGAAAAGTTTTCTTTTCGAGCGTTTGAAAGCGCGTACAGCGATGCATTGAATCAGGTGAGGCCTTTTCTTGACAATCCGGGGAATGATGAAGGCGAGGAGAGTGAGACCTAACTTTTGCAGTGCTAAACTTCCTCTCTCTAGTCTCTGTCATGATTTTGTCGCATCATTTTGAGTGATGAGATAACATTTAGACTTGATAGACGTGAACTGTGGAAACAAACTTGCGTGCGTAGAGTACTACGTATATACGCTAATACGTGTTCAGTGCACTTAGTTAGATCCTAGGCGATGATGTTGGTTGTTTCTCCTGGTCGTCGACTTCTTCATCGGTTTGTCGGAAAAGGTCATCGTGAGAAAATGCTCACGTTGGTCGGAGCAGCTCTGAAGTGCTATGAACGTGAACGTTTACTCAATAAGTTGGCTGTTACTATGTCACTAGCTAAAAAATCTAGCATCACCGTTGAAATTTCAAGAGAAATTATGTGTAGGCGAGGTTGGTGATCGACTCTTTCTGTCCGACAATGGACATCACAGAGTTGTAGCGATTGAAATGGATGGGCTGGTTTGTGATCGGTGGAGCGAGTCGTGGATTTCAAGATGGAGACTATAACTCGACACATTTCTGTGCACCTCCAGGATTAGTGTGGTGTGATGATATGTTGCATGTAGTTGATACTGAGAATCATGCCATCGAAATGTAGAAACGTTGAGTTGTTTATATTTGTATGACCGGTGTTATCGTTTGTGTGAAAGTTGATTTGAAAGCTCGAAAGGTGACAACGTTAGTTGGGACGGGACAACAAGCTGGTGATCACCAGGATGGAAAGATTGGTGTCAAACAAGCCACCAGTTCTCCTTGGGACGTCTGCATTGCTAGTTTACCAGGCGAGTGGAATGTACTACAGTAATGAAATGAAAAATGCATGTAGGCTAGCAGATCTGTTGACTTATTATGACTTGGCAGTCAAGTAGCATCGAACACAACAGTTTGCGCAAATGCAGGGGCGGTGTGGTAGTTGACAAACATGATATCATGTGGATATTATATGCTTATTATTTTGTATTTCTGTAAAGTTTTTAGTTGGTGTTGTGTGTGTGTGTGTGTGTGTGTGTGTGTGTGTGTGTGTGTGTGTGTGTGTGTGTGTGTGTGTGTGTGTGTGTGTGTGTGTGTGTGTGTGTGTGTGTGTGTGTGTGAATGTTCATAACTGTATGTCGTTTGCACCAGATTTCTTTGTGTGATGCAACCAAATAAATAAATAAATAAATAAATAAATAAATAATAAAATAATTAATTAATTAGTGTTGATGAACTACAACATGGAGTTGTTTGTTGTTTATTTCAGGGAGTAGAAAACAATGCAAAAACGGTCTCTTTATTGCAATGACAGGAACTCATCAAATATGGACGTATTTTCTTCAGGATGGCCCATGGCTGAAACGCAGGTTAGTAAATCAGGCAAACAATTGCAGTGCCGTGACTGCAATATTAAAGCCTAAATGTTTAATGTTATCTTAATAATCTAATTTGCAGGACATAGTTTATACAAAATCAATTTATTGATGGGTAGTTGTAACATATGCTAATGTTTGTTACAGCTTAATATATTTGTGGACTCGTTAAAATTTACTGCAAGTTTTCTACACTTGCTAGTATTTTACTACCAATACGCAGATCAGAGAAAATTGGAAATAAATAGTGGAAGAGATTGCTTGACTGAGAGTGTTTTGTAAGTAAAATCAATATACTACTTTTAAGTTAAAGTGTACTATGACAACATGGTCTATGAAGTGCACTCAAACTCACACTTATCCTGACTCCTTCTATCTGGGTACCTCCGTTTACCGAACACCTAATCAGTTCACGTGCTTGTAGTGTGAACCACGTGGCATAAAGAGAGAACTTGTCTGATATCCACATCTATACTAGTCTATAACTAATTAAATATGCAAAAGTAATTGTACTAGTAAATTCAATAGATTCTTTAATTATTTAATTAAAAATCCATTAAGTTTAGATACTAGAGATCGATGAATACCATTTAGTTAATCCCTCTATGCTGAAGAATGAGGTGCATGATAGGTTTAGGCTATGGAAGGATCGTGCGGCTACTGGTCATGAGCGTAACTATACGGTTTACTAACTAAATTGATTGATGCTCTTCAAAAGTGTGACGCAGATATCTTTTCATGCATTTATCAGCTCCTTATAATTGGTTGCACTTTGCCCGTTATATAGCAGCTATGAGGCTGAAAGATCCTTATCTGTTTGACGACAAATCATGAATTACCTGCGGTCCTCCATGGGTGCAGGAAGGTTGACAGGACTAGCTCTTAGATGCATGCATAGAGATGTCAAAATTGAGTCTAGAGAAGTAGTTAAACAATTTATTAGACACCATTCTACAAAGAATAATTAGAAGTTAGGTTTATTGATTTTTAGGTACTATGAATCTTGTTGTGTTATTACAGTGAACGTACCTTAATTAATTATTAATGTTCTGATGAACGGTTAATTCGTTCAATTCTAGACTTGTATGACTATAATTATGAATTTATCTCATGAATATGCTAGGTGAACCATAATACGGATTGAAGTGAGTTGGCTGGTTTCGTAGGTCATATAGAGACCTAGCTGCTATGGGGTTGGGCTAACAACTGGACTCCCTCGTTCGAAAAGTTCTGTATCCGCGCCTGTAGTATGTACTACTAGATAGTTAGTATGGTCTTCAGCCATGTCAGCGACTACTGTGCGACTACTGTGCATGCATGAAAATAGCTACCTATAGCGGCAGATCATATGGTGATCTAAAAAGGCATGTACCTAGCTCATTCTTCTGGTCAGTTTTTTTCCGGTGTTTATGTGTGTCTACTGCATTCTAGATAGTAGAGCGACTGCGTTCAGATGCAATAAAACGAAAACGTGAAGAGCGGATGCTGGCAAATCGCCATAAGGCAGGCCAGATCCCTCCCTCCGTCAATAAACTCGTTAGATTGCTCTGTCAATCTAATGTATTTATGTACGGTTACCAAATTAGACTTAGACTTGAGGGTGCAACTACTTTCTGCCAAACTTAGTTATAACTGATGCACTTTCTATTAGTTAACATATCTCTTAAATACACTAACTAAAAACGTGCAAATTTTAACTATGTGATGTAACGTGGTCTTACCCCGCTGTTTGATTAGATTTAAATTCTCTTCACAGCTATCTAATAGCTATATAGACTAAGATTGCAAAAGAGATGCAAATCGTTTACCCATGAAAATGTCTCGTAACTATGAATGCTGAGAATTAGTTAAGATATGCGAGAGAACATGCAGAGTGATACCGATGGCGAGATCCATATAGTCTAGGTATCACGTGATCGCTCGCGACTTTGCATTGAGTCATTTGCCCGAAACAATCGCGATCTGCACTAGCTTGCATACAACTGCTCGTGAGAGCATTATCACTATAGTGGGCTCATCATCTGTTGGTAGTCGAGTGTCTGCAATATAGGATGTATGTCCGGGCGTAGTAGCCTCGTCCCCAGACTCTCTCGCGCAAGTCTTGTCCGGTGCCCGTATTTCGTTAGAAGACGTCTGACTAGCGAGTCAGGGTTGGCTAGACATCTCCTCACAAGAATGTCATGGAAAGACGAGACGGTTAGTCGTCCTTTTCTCTGATGGTACCATTCTTCATATTGCCTTTGCATTCTTGTTTCTCTCTCAACAAGTACCGCCTCGTCTTTTGTGATGGATAAAGATTGATACACCTCTTTAGCCTTTTCTAACAAGGCAAACAAGACATCTTTGTCCAACTGCTGAAATTCTGCAGGAAGTGTTTCGTGACTAGCTATGGTAGATATGGTAGATGGCAAAGAAGAAAATGCAAGAGGGCTACAGGGTAGTTTAATAGTGTAAAGACTGGTAGGGAAAATTGTCAAGAACATAGCTGTTTCTTGGCTGACAGTGGGAAGGTCGTTTGTATTGTTACATGCAGAAGGGCTACTTTGATTTCCACTGCATGTAGTCAGTCAACAACAACATATGTTGTTGTTCTAGTTGGTAAGGAGAGGCACAGATTGTTACTGGTTGTAGTTGATTCAGGGCAGGTTGACACATTGTGTCGTGTAGAAAGAGTTGACTGACTTGTTTGAAATACTGTAAAGAGGCAGAAATTGGGAACCACTGTTTGTAAAGAGATAAGTATATTCTGCAGAGGCAATAGGGGTTGATGTTGAGGACCTGTTTCCTCTGGGAATCTCTGACTCTTCTTTGGAAGAGGCTCTGTAAACTTGTAACTTCTTTCAGATTTAATCGAACTGGTTTGACAAATTCGATATCAACAATCTGGCAAGGAGTAACCTGGTCACAACAAAATTGGAGAGAACTATGAAATGTATGTAGTTCTGAGTTTTCTTACTGAGAAATACCTTTGTCTTGTAGGTCTGATTCCATTGGCATGCAGAGATGTACAGGACACTTGGTCATATCCTAGCATA
This sequence comes from Corticium candelabrum, assembly GCF_963422355.1. NCBI lineage: Eukaryota > Metazoa > Porifera > Homoscleromorpha > Homosclerophorida > Plakinidae > Corticium > Corticium candelabrum. Next base: position 3,261,024 of record NC_085085.1, read on the forward strand.
CAGGCAGCTTCTACTTTAGACATGATGGCAGCAACATGACTACAGACTTTACCAAGCGTGAGAAGGCAATAATTAATTAACTTGCAAGTAGAATATTAGTATTTGGAAATCATCAATAATTCTTTTTACCCCGCCATGCATGTACAACGAGAAGCTTTGATGGTACCCGTTTCTTACAAACAATAATCCAAGTCTCTTGATGTTTGTTTGGATCTTTTTGGCTTGGGTTCACTTTGGCTTTCACGACAGCAAGTTTGCTGACTCGTTTACAGTATAATACTGTGCTTACGTACCCATTATGGTAGTAGTTGTAAGCTTCAAGTGATTTGTACGCTATAAGCGTTTCTCTTGTAAACGTTCCTGGTGTGTCGATGAGATACGTGTAGATGTCACCAAATTCCAGTGAAGGCCACTGCGAAACGTCGTCGATCCACTCATCTTCTGGTATCAGGGAGTGCGGTAGCACTCCCTATGTAGGGATGCGAAGAATCTAAAATGACGCCCCATACAAAAGTATCCAAACGCATCCGAACCAGATCTCTCAGAACCCCCTAGTGAGATCTCGGACTCACGTAGCGCTCAGCTTCAAACATTCCTAATGGTAGCCAGACTATCACCGCTGACACTAAGCGCCTCAGAAGCCAGCTATCGGCAAGTAAAAAAACCCGATTTATTCTTTCACATTTCACATTTCACTTTTGTCAGCCAGGCTAGCGCCTCACTCGAAGCAGCTACAACGACGAGAGTCACACCAAACGATTCGCTTTTGTCCGAAGAACAGCACTGATCCACCAGCTAGAAATGTGCAAAGTCACCTTGTATCAGTCAACTGCTGCCATGCAATTCCACGTACTGTTTCCCACAACGCCATGTTGTTCCGGTCACGTGTGTACATGTGACTACATACCGTTTGGAAGCCTAGCTGCCACTTCCACCTGCTGCTACATGCTGCTTACAGTTGCGTGTAGTTGAGCATGTACGACTATGTTCAACGGCGCGGCGTCCTGTCTGACTCTCTGTGCATGTAAGCGTGTATCTCTTTCGTGGAACCCTAGGTAATGGGAGTTGTTTATAGATGCAATCAGTGTTATTACGTACATCCGTCACGTGGCTACGTACTTCCGTGTATGCGGAGCGTAAGGTGGGAGTTGTCTAGAGATGCAATCAAAGATTGAAATCCCGGCCGAGCTGCACACGTTTACTAAAACTTTTAGAACTGTCATTTCCATTTCAAACTACACAAGTCTAAACAGACTATCACCGCTGACACTAAGCGCCTCAGAAGCCAGCTATCAGCAAGTAAAAAACCCGATCTATTCTTTCACATTTCACATTTCACTTTTGTCAGCCAGGCTAAAGGTCACTTGAAAAGAAGTACCGTAGCTAAACTGGGATGTGCAGCGTCTAATTACAGCCTGAAATTCATGGCCTAGGGTGGGAGGGGGCGGGGTGGGACAGAGAGTGCAACATCCACGTGGTCTGTCCTGGGGTTTTGAACATGAAAGTATTCTCACATGTTCAAAATGCTAAGCACTCCGTTTACTAAAACTGTCTTTTCCATCTGAAATGTATGAAACAAGTCCAAAAATATATGAAAAAAGTCCAAAAACATTTTGAGAAAATGATGGGTATGTAGGGATGGGTACGTACTTATGTCATTTATGCCCATCTCCTACATCACACTCTTTTTACCTATATCGCTTGCAGCAGTTGTGAATGTGATGTAGGAGATGGGAATAAATAACATACAGTAAGTACATACTCATCCCTACATACCCATCATTTTCTCAAAATGTTTTTGGACCAGTACTATAGGGGTCAGAGAGTTTCCCCATCTATTCTTAGCTTATTTTGGTATCACTTGCGGGATTCGAAGTCCAGAGATGCAAAATAATAGTTGACATCGCACACGTGTTGATAGACGTTGTGGCTTCTGCCCTACGGAAGTGGTTTGTAGGCGTGTATGGTCACATGACAGATGTACTCGCCCCCTGGAGGCACGGGGTCTAGAGAGGTGACGCTGTTACGGGGATTTGTGGACCCGGTGATTTGTGTACCCTCGCGCTTTGCTCGCGATTCCAGACCGTCGACTCGATGCTTCAGACCTCATGTCGGGTACACATATCACCGGCCATGATGCAAAGCTGCTGGTGATTTCGGACCCCGGTGATTTGTGTACCCTTGTGCTTTCCTCGCCGTCCCAGACTGCTTTCAAGCTACAGGACTCGCGATCGTAATGCAAAACTAAAGTACTTTCTGTTCCCGATCATCTATTGTACATCTGCATTTAGCTAGAGAACGAAGATCTCGTCTCGTGACAGTTGCACCCGTGGCCGAAAGATGACCATGAAGAAGCCGGATGATGACTGAATCGAAGAAGCCAGATGTACGATGACTGTGACTCAACCAGATGATGACTGACTCCTAGAACTGCCGGATGGTGACTGTGACTCAACCGGATGACTGTGATCACAGTCACATGTGACTCAATCGGATAATGACTGCGGCATGCCGAGGGTACACTATATATTTAGAGACACAGCTTTAGCGCTGGATTCAGATGCAGGTTGTTGCAGTTGTGCAGTTGAGTGCCTACAGTCGCGAGCAGTTGTGCATCATAGCACGTAGAATTGATTCTTTGGTTAGCTACAGTTGATCTACTCTAGAGTTGTAGCTGTATCTACGATTTCGTACTAATATGCTTCTATTTGGCTTGCAATAAGTTGTCTCAGTCTGGACGCGCGTGATAGAGCCATATGGAGAATCCAGAGTTGACGGATGCTGACTCAGACGTAGTAAGATAGCATTGACATCTGCATGCATTAGTATTGAAGAAATGCTCTAAACAATTGCAACGTTACAATTGCTTTTAATGATGTGGTAGGAAGCAGATACTGTAACTTAGCAGAACAATTGTCAGAAAACATTGTGAACTCATACAAAGAGTTCCTAGTCTCCGGAGGGACAAACTACACTGATATTCCAAGTAGGAAACGAAAATCATTTAGAAGAAGAGCAAAAGATTTTACAGTTCAAGATGGAAGGTTGTATTACACAAAAACTACAGGTTTACTCAGACTGGCACTTGGTAGCAAAAACGAGCAAGAGCGTGCCTTTCCGGCTTGCGCATCATAATAATTAGTTGCAGTTACTTGAAATATAGCTATGTATATGAGTAAAGAATCACTCTGTTGATTGATGTAGGAGTGTCACGTAAATCCAACTGGCGGTCATCTAGGAAGAACTAAAACCACTGACAAAATAAGGAGCAGATATTACTTGCCAAACCAGTACATTGATATCGCAAATCAGGTAGAAATTTTTTTGGTACTAATCTTGTAAAATAATTTAACTAGCACAATTAATGTTGTCTAGATAAGAAAATGTGGTAGGTGCCAGAGGACGAATTCTGTTCTCAAATTGCAGTCAAACAAACTCCACCCTATTCCTGTTCGTTCTGAAGTGTGGAGTCTAGTTGGAATTGATCTCATGGAACCGCTAACAATGACAAGTCAAGGAAACCAATACATACTAACAATGACATGCTATTTCAGTAAATGGGTTGAAGCTTTCCCCATATCAGACAAAACTGCTGTTACAGTCGCCAGGGCTTTGTACATTGCCTACTGTAGGCATGGAGCACCAAATGATATTATCACTGATCAAGGCAGAGAGTTTGTCAACCAGGTTGTATGAGATATGTCCTATGTGCTTGTTAATTCAATCATGTATGTCCAATGTAAACTTTGCTTCACCTGTAGGTGTATGTACCACTAGTTGGATGTTTATACTGTGTTTGCTTCAACAGGTGTGCAAGGTACTCCATTGTCAATTCAATGTCAGGCAAAGAATAACAGCTGCTTATCATCCTCAGTCTAACGGACTAGATGAAAGAACAAATCAAACAATTAGAAAGTAAGATAAACAATACAAGAAGATAAGCGTAGTTCTATTGCAACTAGAGTATTATGACTACATAGATGCCTTGAAAAATTGGTAATAGAGCATGAAGAAGACTGGGATGAACTCCTTGACCCAGTTCTCTTTGCTATTCGAACCAGTGTTCAAGAGTCCACCAAGTTCACTCCTTTCTTTTTAATGCATGGGCGAGAAGCTAGGTTTCCTTTAGAAGCTGAAAACAGTGAGATCACTTCTGTCAGTCAGTTGAGTGATGTGCAGCAAGCAGTACATCATCTAAAGGAAATGAGAAAAAATGTTTCCCTCAAGTGAAAGAAAACATTGAAAACAATCAGGAAAGACAGAAACAACAATACAGAAAAAGAAAAGAAGCTGTAGTAAACGTTATCCAGGTTAGACAGACTGTTTTGCGATTAAATATGCTAAAAAGGACAACGAAAGGTCATAAGATGAAAGACACCTGGCTTGGACCATACAAAGTTATAGAAATGACTGCATCTGGTGGCTGTGTCCTTCGTTGCATCAAAACTAATTCAGCAATGAAGCGCAAAGTTAATAATAGTCAGCTGAAGATCTACAATACACCACAGAAGTCTTCTGAATTGGCAAATGCGACAAGCAAAGATGATGAATCAGCTGCTACTAGGATTAAGGGCAACAGCAAGCCAAATTTCTCAGATTTAGAACGTCAGCTATTTGATCAAAGTCTGTTACGGCTGTGGCGCACAGGAGCAATATGGGAGGATTGGAAAGCTGAAGAAGACGACGAGACAGAGGTATGCATACATCTAGCTACTGGCACAAATTGATTAGTTATGTTATGGTTACTGCATGTACTTTGTGTTTTGCAGCTTGCTGAACATACAAGCTCTGTTGAAGAATGTTGGCTTAGTGTCAATGTAGACGTGGCTCTGTGGCTAGACTGTCAAACATATGAGAAAAAGCCAACATTAAAACGAGTTAGTGATTTTGTGCTAGTAAATCCTGTTGTTCATCAAGAGTTCAATGATTTTGCAAAAGCTGAAATAACACCAGAATTGCAATTACTACTAGACGTGGACTTGATTAAGGTCTGGGAAACTGACAAAGCACTCTCATTGCCAAGGTGTTTCGATATCAAAACGTGTATGTCAACATCAGCAGCTCTCAACTTGATGACCTATGCCTGTGGGTATATGATATGAGAAAGCTGTATAGCAGTAAAGGAAGAAGTTTGTTTGAGGTAGTTAATAAGAGAGCAAGTATGCCTCAAACATTGTCTAGTCTAACATCAGCTGCCGAGAGTTCACAAAGGGTAAGTCAACTGAATTTGCCACAATAACCAGAAGATTTGTTATAAAATTTTCTTCTGCAGTGGGTACATAGTCTGGATCTCAATAAAACTGATAAATGTGTTATATAAGGCAGGTGTGCCAACGGCTTTCTAACTGACAAGCACATGCATGCTGCTCATCAGCTTCTATTAAAGCAGTTTCCCTACATCAGTGGACTAGAGTCAACACTCCTTTGCCAGACTTACGGATTCGCTCATGTAACAAGTGATGGCATGAAATAAATACCCCTCTCACTGACATGACACACACACACACACACACACACACACACACACACACACACACACACACACACACACACACACACACACACACACACAACACCACACACACAACACCACGAACACAACACCACACTACACCACACTACACTAATAGTGTAATATTATCAAAATAATATTATAAGCATTCATGTGGTTTGTAATATTAACAAATGCATTTTTGTACAGCTATTCAGATTCATTTTACAGGAAGTCATCATTGGGTGACTTCAACCTGCTTTGGCAAACAAGTAAGACTATACGACAGCAATGCTGGCCTACACTTGTCTCCTTGTATGGACACACAGCTGGCGTAAATCTATCAATTGGCTCACAAAGACAACATTCTCATGGTAGAACAAATGCCAGAGCAACAGCAACAAAATGGTAAAGATTGCGGGCTATTTGCAATAGCATATGCATTTCATGCAGCTCTAGGAGATGATGTAACCATCATGCATTTTGATATTTCCAAAATGCGACAACATCTGATTTATTGTTTGGATCGAGAGGAGCTCTCACCTTTTCCAATGGAAGAAGACAAGCCATTGCAAACATGTGACAGAAATCATTTTTATATTTCTTTGCACTGCAGGTGTTTGTTGCCAAAGACACATGGCAAGATGGTAGAGTGTAACATCTGTGAAAACTTGTATCATGACAGATGTGTCACAATGTCAGTAGTGAGCCTTGGATTTGCGCTTAATGTAGATAAATGTTTGCTATACACAGTTTCAGTATTAATTTGTTCAATTAATACATCAACTTTAAATATACAAAGTTGAAACTGTGAACTAAGTCAGAATCTAGAACCTTAATTAATTAAACATTTGACAACGATATCTTCTCTAGACTTACCTTAAATTGCCAGCTGTGTTAAGATTTCCGTCCGTCCGTGTGTACACATGACCAGGTCGTCCATAAGTCTTTAGTTGGCATACACGCGTGCACATCAATGCTCCTACAGCGATCTCCAGTTGCAAGTTGAGAACTGCAGGCTCGTAGACCCATCTATGCCTGCAGCTGAGTCTGCAATCGTCTCCAACTAATGTTGGAGTGAATCTCCTTCGTACATCAACAACGTCAGGCTGGTCAACAGATTGCATGGTTACGTACTAGACTTCACTCACAAAACGACGCCTAGAGACGAGTATTCAGTAATATCAATTGCTTGAAACGTTGTCACGGTTTGGGACGGCGAGGAAAGCACAAGGGTACGTACACAAATCACCGGGGTCCGAAATCACTAGCAGCTTGCATCATGGCCGGTGATATGTGTACACCCTACATGAGGTCTGGAGCATCGAGTCGACGGTCTGGAATCGCGAGCAAAGCGCGAGGATCACCGGGTGCTCAAGTCCCCGTAACATCGCTACGCCCCAGAAATATACTTCCGTGCCTACTACGCTAATACGCGTTTAGTGCACTTAGATGGACATTACAATGTCTAAGTACTAAACGGTACGCCTTAATAATTAATTAAATGTGAAATAGAGTGTGTTCTGCCTCTTCCATGGATCACGTGATACAAGATTAATATTAACACGAGCGCAACTCCAAAGTGCGCCGAGCCAAGCCAGAAGCGAGCCAGCCGGTTGCTCCAGAGCCATATATATATATATATATATATATATATATATATATATATATATATATATATATATATATACATGATGGCATGTCCACTGATAACAGTGATGACTCTCTTTAGTGTCCTCTGTGTCTCTGGTGGGATTTAACACCTGCTTTGGGTCTGGCTCTGGGTTGCTCACTCGGCGTTAGGCCACAGCGAGCCGGCCGAGTTAGTAGGCGTGTCTCTTGGTATGCACGCTATTCTAAGTCCCGGACTTCCTACTACTTAGCACGAGGCGTTGTTTGGGTTATCCGGACGTTTTAGTACTGTACCGGCCGAGCCAGCCAGCGAACCTTCAACAATGTCAGACACAAAACTTTTTTGCTTGATATTCGTGTTCCTGATCTGGCTTACGGGACTAGTGTGTGCATGGATCTGCAAGGTCAAAGCAGATGCCAAAAGCGGAGACCTTGCTTTGGTCGGAGCCATTCTTTACTGTTTCACTGTGGTGATTGCGATAAAGCGTGCTGTGAAAGATGACAAAAAGAACTACGTGTGCTGCTCATTCGTTTTGCTTCTTTTTGGTTTTGTATGTGGTCTCATACTTCCGTTTATCTCTTGTATACTTTTCATTGTTGGTGGAGTGAGAACAGAAGTTGTCGAGGCAAAGGCTCTCGCGTTGACAGCTGCTGCTTGCCAACTCGTAACCTTGCCTGTCATCTGTTGCTTGTGGGCAACGGGATAGTAGAAAGACTGAAACAGTTCGATAGATCAGACCTAGAATATGTTAGTCCTTTTGTATCTTGGTTGCAGTTGTCTTGCCACTACAAAGGAACGTGTGCTGGTGTAGTGTGCGAGTGCAACAAGTCTATCGCGTAATTGTAGATTACGTGCTGCATGTGAAATGGCTTGTTTCTAGCTGAGCTTGATGGGTAACTGATACAAAATTGGAAATTATTTTATTGCATTTTTCGTATGTTCTTAATTAATGTGCGTATGTCTAAACATTAGAAGTTTAATTTTTGAAGTCACATTCGCGAAGATACTGAGTCGCAAAGTTGCCTCCTGGTGCATGGTGTCTAGATCCGGTAAGTAGGCGTATACTGTAAGATAACGGTTACAGCTGTGCACTTCGTGACAGTCAGAATCGTTCTGATCTATTTCCGATTACACATACGGGATAGTGAATCTAATTACATTACATGTCATCTATCTGTCTCTGGGTGACTTCAACTCAAAAGTGCAGTGTCAAGCAATGGTTGCTAATTACGTAGTGTAGTCCTCCAGTAGGCGTCGTGGTGGTCTTGAGATCCTCCCCAGCCTTGTTGTTTTGACTGCAGGTTGACTTGCAGGTGCAGTTGGGGACTTGGCAGATTTTGGAGGGCTTTCTGTATTCGGAGATCTGATCTCCGTGTCTGGCAGTACGTTTGTCTCTTCAGGTTGATTTGGTGGTTGTCCTTCTGACAGGCTGGTGTTTGTTTGTTGTCCCGTCGGAGTGTACTTAGCGAACATTGTGTTGTCATCCCACACTTCTGTTGTCCTGTTTATGTGTGTTCTAGTTCTTCTCACTGTCCGTCCATTTGCTAGTCTGAGGATGTAGGATTGGGGCTCTGTGTGGTGTCCAATGACTTTTGCTGGTACCCATTTTTTTCCTCTCATTGTCCTTACGCTTTCATCAGGAAGCAGAGGTGAGTTCGTTGTGTTTCCTGTGGCTCCATAGAACGCATATTGGGATTGGTGGGCGATTAGTTTTTGTCTGGTCTTGTCTGCATCCATGTTATGTGGAACCAGAGTCTCAGTATTTATTGTTAGTTGGGTTCGGAGGTGTCTCCCCTGTAGCAGGATGGCAGGAGTAGGCAGGTCTCCTCCTATTGGTGTGTTCCTAAGGACTCTTAGAGCGTCATTGATTGTACGGCCCTCCTCCAACATCTTGGCCATCATTTTCTTGACTGTTTGGACACCTCTTTCCGCTTGGCCATTGCTGGCTGGGTAGCCTGGACTGGATGTGGTGTGTTGAAATCCCAGCTTCCTGGAGAACTTGCGAAATTCTTCGTTGGCGTATTGTGGCCCGTTGTCCGAGAATATTGTTTCTGGTATTCCAAAATTGGCAAAATGCTTGTCTAGGATAGTTATCACATCAGCTGCTTTCGTTGACTGGAGGTGATCTATGGTCACCCATTTGCTGTAGTAATCGATGGTAAGTAGGTAATGTTCCCCTTGTAGTTCAAACAAGTCTGTTCCCACTTTCTGGTAGGGGTAGTGTGGAACATCATGAGGTTTAGTGTCTGGCTTTGGGTTCTGGCTTCGATTTTCTTGGCATTTGCTGCAACTCGCTACCATGTCATGTATTTCATTGGTGTAGCCAGGCCAGTACACTGACGTCTTGGCCCTTTCTATACACTTCACTATTCCATAGTGTCCCTCATGTATACTGTTCATCACCGTTTTGCGCATTGTCACAGGGACGACAGCTTGGCTTCCTTTGAGGACAATGCCGTCTTTCTCTGTTAGGTCGTGTCTCACATTCCAGTACGGTTTGATTGGACCCGGGACACTCCTCCTTGTAGGTGGCCATCCTGTGTGTATGTAAGTGATGAGTGCCTGCATTGTAGGGTCTTGTCTGGTCGCTTCCGTACATCTTTCACGTCCAAGTGGTGTGGGAATGATTTGCTCTGTGACGGAGTCGATTTGCTCTTCTGTTAGTTCATCATAGTCTGTATAGGGTGTTGTAGATGGCATTCTGCTCAGAGAATCGGCCAGGACCATTTCTTTCCCGGAATGGTGCTCTAGCGTGTAGTTGTATTTGAGACATCGTAGGCGCATTCTCTGAAGCCTAGGACTGACTTCAGCAAGGGGCTTTTTCAGTATTCCAAGTAGTGGCTTGTGGTCAGTCTCCACTATGACATCTTGTCCATACACATACTGATGGAATCTTGTTAGTCCAAACTGGATGGCAAGCATTTCCTTCTCTATTTGTGCATATTTCTGTTGTATGCTGGACATTGTTCTTGACGCGTATTCTACTGGGTGCCCCTCTTGAATAACAGCTGCTCCCAAGCCATGTTGTGATGCGTCCACAGTTAATCTCACTGGTAATGCTGGATCAAAAAGTCGTAGTACTGGGGCCTTTGTCACTAGATCTTTCACATGCTGTAGGGTGCGGTCGTGAACGGAGTCCCACACCCATGCAGTCTCCTGCTGTGTTAGCTGTCGCAGTGGGCTGGCTGTCTCAGCCAAAGTAGGACAAAATTTCGACAAATATGTAACCAGGCCCAGGAGTCTTGAAACATCTGTCTTGGACTGTGGCTTTGGGAATTGCTCAATGGCCTCGACTTTTTCTGGGTCAGGTTTTATCCCTTCTGATGTAAGCACATGTCCCAGATACTTTAATTCAGTCTTTCTGAACTGGCATTTGGATCGGTTGAGTCTAAGGTTCAGCTCCCTACACCTTTCGAGGACCATCTGAAGGCGTTTGTCGTGCTCCTCTACGCTACAGCCTGATACAAGGATGTCATCCACATAGGTGTGTACCCCAGGTATGTCTGCAAAGGATTCTGTCACTATTCTGTGAAACACTTCTGGGGCAGAGCTGATTCCGAAAGGTAGTCGGCAATACCGGTAGCGCCCAAAGGGAGTTGCCACTGTTGTCAAGTAGCTACTTTCCTTGTCTAGGGCAATCTGTAGAAAACCAGATGTAGCATCTAGGGTTGAGAAATATTGTGAGCCTGCCAACGTGCCGAATATCTCTTCGGGTGTTTTTAATTGATAGTGCTCCCTTTGTATAGCCTTGTTCAACGCTCCTGGATCAATGCATATCCTTAGTTTGTCTTTACCTGGCTTTGTTACAAGGACTATGGGACTGACCCAATTAGTAGCCTCTGTTACTTTGGCTATGATGCCTTGTTTCTCCATTTCATCCAGTTGTGACTTCAGTTCCTGCCTGTGCCTAAATGGAACTCTTCTAGCTGGTTGGATGACTGGTTGTGCATTTGTCTTTAGTTTGATGCTGTACTCTCCTGGTAGTCGTCCCAGTCCTTTAAAGACATCTTTGAACTCTGATATAGCTGTGGGTGTGTCCTCTGTTGCATCCACTGCTAGGGTCTGTTGTATTAGTCCCAAGTCAGTGATGGAAGGCAATCCTATGAGCGTCTCCACGTTCTCTCGTACTATGATGAATTCCATCCTGCGGGTGGCTCCTTGAAATGTTGCCTCCATGGTTGTTTTCCCACAGACATCTAATTTTGTTCCTCCGTATGCTGTTAGCTGAACTTCTGTTGGCGTGGGAGGGCTAGCACAGAGGACGCGGTAAGCAGTGAATGGCAGTATGTTGCACGTTGCACCTGTGTCGATTTTGGCTTTCAAACCTCTCCCTCCTATGTCCAGTATTATGTTCCAGACTTTAGCCTTTGTTTTACTGGTTTGTGTCGTGGTACCGGTGCAGTAAGCGAAATGGTCTCTCTCCTCGTTCTCTGGTGTGTCTGGTGTGGCTCGTTGTGGCGATATCGCATTGGCCGTCTCCTTTGTTGTTTGTCGTCGGGCTAGTCTGTCCTTTTCTGCCTTTTTGCATGCTTCCGCCGTGTGATTCATAATGCCGCAATATTTGCATTGTTTTCCCCATGCTGGGCAGTTTTTTGGTTTGTGGTTTGTCGCGCAGTAGTGGCAAGGGCGCTGCTTCATGGCTTTCACCATGTGTACCGCCGCCGCGTCGGTGACGCATTCTTTCAAGGCTGTGGCGGTTGATGTCATACTGGCAATGTAACGGGTTGTCGCTTCCATTGACCTGCACATGTCTACAGCTTTGGTTAGGATTAGGTCAGATTCTGCCAACAGTTTCTCGCGGACGTTGTCTGCGGTGATATTGATTACAATCTGGTCCCGGATGATCTTCGTTTTCTCCTCTTGGTGATATCCGCAGGTTTCCACCAGGCGCAGCAAATCTGTGTAGAAGCTGTCGAAGGGCTCATTCGGTTGTTGTTTCCTCTGCAGGAACAGGAATCTTTCGTAGATTTCATTACTTTTAGGCTTGAAGTAGTTGTTGAACGCTCTAATGACGCAGTCCAGTTTGTCCTCGTCGCCGTCTGCGGCCCAAGTGAATGTTCGGTAGACGGAGATGGCTTCCCCTCCCATTGCCGTGAGTAGTATTGCGACTTTCGTTTTCTCGTCTTCTTTGTCCTTCTTTGTTGCTGTCATGTAGAATGTAAAATGGTCCCGCCACTGTGGCCATTCTTTGGCTGCTTCCAGTGTGGTTGTGAATGCTTGAGGCGGTTTCAGTCCTTCTGCCATGCTGTTGTCGGTTCTTTCCTCCCGACACCATGTAAGATAACGGTTACAGCTGTGCACTTCGTGACAGTCAGAATCGTTCTGATCTATTTCCGATTACACATACGGGATAGTGAATCTAATTACATTACATGTCATATACCACCCGTGTCATTTAATTAGCAGGAACGCGGAAATAGCGGAGACAGACTTAGGCCTAGTTCACAATATTGACGCCGACATCGACATCGACGCCAACGTCGTCGTCAACTCGACGTCAGCGTCGTCCTGTTTACAATATCTTGGACGTCGCGAAGTTGCGCGTCAAGGATGGTCTGGGGTATCGAGTCAGATCGCGCACGCGTGTCTAGTTATCGACAACGATTCCGATGATGATCTTCTGTTGCTGCTTCACTTGCGACATAGACGCAAGAAGGCCAATCAGAACACCGAAGACGTATGTGGGTACGTCCAATATTTCAGCAAAGGCGCCAACAAGGTGATTTTCACCAGTTACTACAAGAACTGCGCCGTAACGACCCGGAAAGCCATTTCCGTTTTTTTGAGAATGTCCAAGGAGACGTGCGATGGTCTTGTCGAGAAAGTGACCCCTTCACTAACAACAAGGTCCTACCGAAGTGGAGCAAGAGCAGAAATCTCTCCAGCTGAAAGGTATCCTAGATCATTATACTGTAATTCGAACTCTGTGCTTTCCTGTCTGTCTGTCTGTCTGTATGTATGTATGTATGTATGTATGTATGTCTGCCTGCCTGTCTAGAAGAATAAGTACAGCTCTAGGAAATCCGGTACTTTAATTTAACTCTGTCAGTAGCAGGCCACGAAATCTGGTATGTGTGTTGTCTAGTACAAATACCTGATATGCTAAGAAATCTGGTACAATACTCAATATATTGGAGGGAGAATTTAATACTAAAATTGTAATATTTTGAAAATTTGGTAGATCAGGTATTTATTTGTACGGAATATCCTAATTGGGTATGCATACTACATTTCCTAGCATAGTAGATATATATCAAGAAATTCTGTCAAAGATTCAAGTACCAGACCTGTAGTATTAGGATGACTTCATGAGATGAGAAAGTACACGCAAAAGCATTAGACCTCATAATGTGTTTGCATCTAAAACGTGTTCAATCAGCATATTTGTCCTTTCCTAAGATTTCGCAGCGCTTTAACAGATGATCCACTTCCCCGGCGTCAAGTAACAGGTATTCTGTAAACTACATTTCTTGTAGTGTTTATTTAATTTTGAATTCCGATTTACATGACAGCCCAAGAAGCAGTGCAAAATCTGCAAGCATCGCAGACTGAAGAGTTAGGTTAGTAGTATTACAGTTCCGCTTACCTTTTGTTGCTTGAAATAAAAGAATATTACAGACGAGACAATGGTGACAGACACAAGCTCTTGCAACACGACTGGTGAGATTGAAGGTGCAGTTATTCAAATGTGTACAGTACAGTTACCTGAACATTTGGTAAACACTGATATGTGTTACAGAAGAAACCAATAAGCCTGTGGAGCCAGCCCAAGCGGAGCCTGACCTTCAACCAGAAGAACTTATTGCCCAAATGGTCTTCTGCTATTACAATTATTTTGACATGATACATGTACCAACTGTTCTCTGATTTAGACTTTGTGGATTACAAACAGCCACCACCAGTTGTTTTCGATGATGGAGATAATGAAAATGATAACCAAGATAGTGAAAATGATGATGCTGAAATAGTTGGTAAGCTGTTTGTACTTCATTTATATATTGTACACTAGAAAATGATAGTAAATGTTCTTTTAGATTCTAATCTCAAGAAGTCTACTCCTAAGAAACGACGAATAACGCAACCAAGAAGTTCACCAACACCATCGCCAATTGCACCAGCTGATTCACCATCATCATCGGCGACATTACTGCCATCTCCAGTACCACCTGTCACCAACCAACCTACCCTACCTACAGCTTGTCAAGCCGCCTACCCGCGTTTCTACCGTGCTCTAGGACCATGTGCTGGATTTCAAGCTTGTGTTGCTACTGTACAATCTGCTGGTACTCAATTTGCTGCTACTCAATCTGCTGCAACTCAACCATTTGTGCCACCATTTTTCTTTGATCGGCGTTCAACTGTTACTGTTCCTGGTGTTACTATACCTGCTGTTACTACTGTACAATCTGCTGCTATTCAATCTATTGTGCCACCATTTTTCTTTGATCAGCGTTCAAATGTTACAGTTCCTGGTGTTACTCTACCTGCTGTTACTCAACCGGTTCCTGCACCTGTCGTTCAACCTCCTCTTACTCAACCTGTTCTTGCACCTGTCGTTCAATGTGCTAGCTGTTACTCAACCTGCTGTTACTCAACCTGCTCCTGCATTTGTCGTTCAACCTGCTGTTACTCAACCTGTCGTTCTTGCACCTGTCATCCAACCTGCAGCAGCACCAGCAGCAGCAACAGCAACGCAAGCTTATGGTTCGGTATCTGACCCCGTAAAAACATATCAGTATAACTGCGTGAAAGTTGATACTCACCAAATTCGACCATACTCGGGGCCCAGCTGTCAGACCAACTTTCAACGACCCTAATGCAACTCCACTGTTCATCTTTCTGAAAATATTTGACGATGATGTGTGGCAGTTCATGAAAAACCACACCAATGCCTACGCTAATTGGATTTATGCCAACTCTTGCAAACTCTTCGACAAGCTGCTAAAGGGTGGGACGTACCGAGAACAAGTGGGACGACCACGTCTGGTGCCACAAGAAAGACGTCTCTTGACAACTCAGCGACATCTGATTCGGTATGAAGACGATCCAGAACACCGACACGTATGCAAGGTATGCACGAAGACTCTGCAACACAACAACATACCTGCACGACAAGTATCTAGGGTAAATACTTATTGTGAAACTTGTAAGGTCAGTTTATGTAACATGCCTAGCTGACAATGTTTTCATAAATACCACACTAAAGAAGAGTACTGGAAATAAAATTATTTTACAGTGACCATTGTATAGCAGAACTAATTATATCGAAGCTTGTAGAATGAGTCTGACCACCGTAAATAAACTCTGTACTAACTAAACTCTACTAAATTCTACTAACTAAAATTGTCAAATATCTACAAATAAAACATACCACCACCACTACCACCACCACCGCCATCTCCACCATAAATAAACTCTACTAACTAAACTCTGAACTAAATTGTAACAACTAAAATCTGTGCAAATATCTACAAATAAAACGTACCTCCACCACTACCACCACCACCACCAACACCATTTTGAACAAACCATTTACTTCGAGAATAGAGAATAGTTGGATCTCGAAACTGCAAACGTGTCCAAACGTACGCAAGTAATATCTTCGCTATGTTTGGTGCTGGTCTGAAGCCATTTAAGGACCACTTTCATCAAGGTGTGCCGCGCGTTTCCTGGATACGCCACCTCCCTTTAGATCCGATTCCGTTCGTGCATTTTTGGCACTCTAACAAAGAGAAAGTGGACTATCACCTCAAAAACACAATTCGTTGTATTGATCAACCTTGTCTTCTGACGTTCGATTCTAGGGCGTTATCCAGACATGCATTGGAATGTACACTGCCAAATCACGTTACACGAGATTATATAAACGTCATCGGGCTATTCTGACACAGCGCAACCGTATGACGTCGGTAAGAATTTATTTCGTGTATTTATTGTGATCACGTGACATGCCTAACTTTGAGACATGCGCACTAGAAAATCGTTGCGCACACAAATTCAGTATCCTCGCGGTGCACAACCGTACGAGAAATATGGCGTCGTTTGGCTGCGCAACAACGATCGACTATCCTACTGCGCAAGAGCAGAAATCATCCAGATTTGGAAAACCGGGGCATATAAACTGTTGTGCCAAAAATTGCATAAAACGCAAATAGACATCACAGTGATTAGATAACGGGGGCGTTAGCAGGAAATTGTCTTGACAGAAGAACATACACAAGGTTCCTTATCAATTTTGGAACGCCCAGATTTATGGAACGGCTGATCTCGCTTCTCTGGGAACAGATCCATCCGCCGTTTATAACGTTAGACAGATCAATTCTTAGTCAACTCATTGAAGTGGTATTGTCTTGACAATGCGATTGTTGAACTAAAGGGATATGAGACAAATAACAATTTGGCGAAAAGTTTGTCGTGTAAGTGCACGAGATATTTGCATGCAGAAAATTTCTTTACTTTGGTTGAACACTGCACCGATCCAACATGCTGTTGTAAATGAGGGTTGTAGGCTTGTGGCGCACCTGCTTTGCATGATCTACATGGCCACTACCGTGCAAAAATCATAATTTATTTTATCTACTGAATTAGAAGATTTACCAATGCTGACACCGAGAAAATAGTATTATATTTTTAGAAAGCATTATGCAAGAGGAAAGGTGCCCTTGCAAGTTACTTCCGACCTATTACTTTGATTTTATTGGAGTGACGCTTTCTTCCGTTGTAGTGTTGAAATATGGTACGTCGGCGTGTGACAGCAGGTTGCAGCACTATAACAAATAAATCTGGAGTCAGTGTGTTTCGATTTCCTAAAAATGCGGAACTGCGCAAAAAATAAAAACTTAAATCCGCGCCACATTAAAACGCTTGGAAAGACACTGGCGTATGCAGCCTTCACTTCGAGAAGACTGCTTTGAAATGGAAGCCAGACCTGTTTGAAAGTTTTAGACTTGGCAGCAAGAGGACCAAATTGAAGTAAGATGCCGTGCTATATACGGTATTAGCTACAATCGGTTATATATCTCCACAACTCGGCCGCCCAAGAAGAAGAAGAAGAAGAAGAAGAAGAAGAAGAAGAAGAAGAAGAAGAAGAAGAAGAAGAGACTCGCTTTTGAGAAACGAGATAGGGAGAGCTCCTGTAAGCATTGCAGCTGTATTTGCACTGGCATCAGTGTGCTGACCATAAGATCGGGCAACGTCTCTGATGACTTCTAGATGGTGGCAGAAACATTGTCTGCAGATCACGAGATAGAAGGACATCAGAAATCCATGAAATGCGTTGCACACGGTGCGTTGATGGTAATACCTCATTCAAGAAACTCTCAGATCAATCACCTGGCGGAAGAGATTATTGGCAAACTTACTGTGAGCATGTCTGATTACAGCAACAGTTCATGTAACAGTTCATGTAAGTAGACTCTTACGAACAACGTGGCCATTCAAGTCGACATCTGATCGAGAGTGCAGGCGAAAGATAAGCATGGCTTTTTCTAGTCTAGAGTTGGGAGTTATATCAAATGACTTACCTGTAAGAGTATGCAACACCTACCTATAAGGATTTAGGCTCGAGTATGCAGCCAGTAGTCTCTCCCACTGGGCTCCTGGAGGAGAAAGACCAGCTGAAAACATTTGCCACTCAAAGAAACCGCCGGCGCTCTATTTTCCAACCAGGGTGCTGTTCAATGTTTGTAATAGGGATGCGTG
Organism: Corticium candelabrum; assembly: GCF_963422355.1. Lineage (NCBI taxonomy): Eukaryota > Metazoa > Porifera > Homoscleromorpha > Homosclerophorida > Plakinidae > Corticium > Corticium candelabrum. The sequence goes on from NC_085085.1 coordinate 3,278,849, forward strand.
TCGCTATTGGCTCTTGCTAAAGTAATTTTGCTCTGACGCAAGTGCGTGTAATCTCGACATGTGCCATCCAAGTATACAAACAACAGGTATAGACTCTTTTCAGCTCTTTTCGTTGTCTTTCTCTGGTTTTAATGCACAAAAACCTCTACCCCTAGTGCAAAAACCGCTACCCCTAATGCAAAAAATCCCTACCCCTAATGCATAAAACCCTTAATGCAAAAAACCTACCCTTAATGCAAAAAAACCCCTACCCCTAATGCAAAACCCCTACCCTTAATGCAAAAAACCCCTACGCCTAATGCAAAAAACCCCTACAAAAAAACCCCTACCCCTAATGCAAAATCCCCTAATGCAAAATCCCCTACCCCTACCCCTAATGCAAAACCTCAACCCCTAATGCAAAAAACCCTTACCCCTAATGCAAAAAACCCCTAATGCAAAAACCCTACCCCTAATGCAAAAACCCTACCCCTAATGCAAAAAATCTTTACCCCTAATGCATAAAACCCCTAATGCAAAAATCCTCTACCCCTAATGCAAAAAACCCCTACCCATAATGCAAAAAACCTCTACCTCTAATGCAAAAAACCCTTACCCCCAATGAAAAAAAACCCTACCCCTAATGCAAAAAACCCTTACGCCTAATGCAAAAAACCCCTAATGCAAAAACCCCTAATGCAAAAAACCCCTAATGCAAAAAACCCCTACCCCTAATGCAAAAAACCCCTACCCCTAATGCAAAAAACCCCTACCTCTAATGCAAAAAACTTCCACCCCTAATGCAAAAAACCTACCCTTAATGCAAAAAACCTCTACCCCTAATGCAAAAAACCCTAACCCCTAATGCAAAAATCCCACCCCTGATGCAAAAAACTCCTACGCCTAATGCAAAAAACCCCTACCTCTAATGCAAAAAACCCCTACGCCTAATGCAAAAAACCCCTAATGCAAAAACCCTACCCTTAATGCAAAAAACTCCTACCTCTAATGCAAAAAACCTCTAACCCTAATGCAAAAAATCCCTACCCCTAATGAAAAAAACCCCTACCCCTAATGCAAAAAATCTTTACCCCTAATGCATAAAACCCCTAATGCAAAACACCCCTACCCCTAATGCAAAAAACCCCTACCCCTAATGCAAAAAACCTCTACCTCTAATGCAAAAAACCCTTACCCCTGATGCAAAAAACTCCTACGCCTAATGCAAAAAACCCCTACCTCTAATGCAAAAAACCCCTACGCCTAATGCAAAAAACCCCTAATGCAAAAACCCTACCCTTAATGCAAAAAACTCCTACCTCTAATGCAAAAAACCTCTAACCCTAATGCAAAAAATCCCTACCCCTAATGAAAAAAACCCCTACCCCTAATGCAAAAAATCTTTACCCCTAATGCATAAAACCCCTAATGCAAAACACCCCTACTCCTAATGCAAAAAACCCCTACCCCTAATGCAAAAAACCTCTACCTCTAATGCAAAAAACCCTTACCCCCAATGCAAAAAACCCCTACCCCCAATGCAAAAAACCCCTACCCCTAATGCAAAAAACCCCTAATGCAAAAAACCCCTAATGCAAAAAACCCTACTCCTAATGCAAAAAACCCCTAATGCAAAAAACCCTAATGCAAAAAACCCCTAATGCAAAAACCCCTACCCCTAATGCAAAAACCCCTACCCCTAATGCAAAAAACCCCTACCCATAATGCAAAAAACTTCCACCCCTAATGCAAAAAACCTACCCTTAATGCAAAAAACCTCTACCCATAATGCAAAAAACCCTAACCCCTAATGCAAAAAATCCCACCCCTGATGCAAAAAACTCCTACGCCTAATGCAAAAAACCCCTACCCCTAATACAAAAAACCCCTAATGCAAAAAACCCTACCCTTAATGCAAAAAACTCCTACCTCTAATGCAAAAACCCCTACCCCTAATGCAAAAAACCCCTACCTTTAATGCAAAAAACCTCTACCTCTAATGCAAAAACTCTTACCCCCAATGCAAAAAACCCCTACCCATAATGCAAAAAACCCTTACGCCTAATGCAAAAAACCCCTAATGCAAAAAACCCCTAATGCAAAAAACCCCTAATGCAAAAAAGCCCTACTCCTAATGCAAAAAAAACCCTAATGCAAAAACCCCTAATGCAAAAAACCCCTAATGCAAAAAACCCCTACCCCTAATGCAAAAAACCCTTACCCCTAATGCAAAAAAACTTCCACCCCTAATGCAAAAAACCTACCCTTAATGCAAAAAACCTCAACCCCTAATGCAAAAAACCCTAACCCCTAATGCAAAAAATCCCACCCCTGATGCAAAAAACTCCTACGCCTAATGCAAAAAACCCCGAATGCAAAAAACCCTACCCTTAATGCAAAAAACTCCTACCTCTAATGCAAAAAACCCCTACCCCTAATGCAAAAAACCCCTACCCCTAATGCAAAAAACCCCTACGCCTAATGCAAAAAACCCCTAATGCAAAAAACCCTACCCTTAATGCAAAAAACTCCTACCTCTAATGCAAAAAACCCCTACCCCTAATGCAAAAAACCCCTACCCCTAATGCAAAAAACCCCTACGCCTAATGCAAAAAACCCCTAATGCAAAAAACCCTACCCTTAATGCAAAAAACTCCTACCTCTAATGCAAAAAACCCCTACCCCTAATGCAAAAAACCCCTAATGCAAAAAACCCCTACCCCTAATGAAAAAAACCCCTACCCCTAATGCAAAAAACCGCTACCCCTATTGCAAAAAACCCCTACGTCTAATGCAAAAAACCCCTATCCCTAATGCAAAAAACCCCTAATGCAAAAAACTCCTACCCCTAATCCAAAAAAACCCTACCTCTAATGCAAGAAAAAACCCTACCCCCAATGCGTGATTATTCTTATTTTGGCAGGTATCACGCGCCATACTTGTCGAGTGCTTGTGATTGTGCCACATCGTCTGGGAGTGAGCAATTCTCGCGATCGGTAGTTACAAATAAAGCTAAAAGTTAGACTTAACCGCAAAAGTGATGCTGGCATATCGCCATAGGGCAGGCCAGATCATTGTTTTGTGTAGATTGGCTCGTGCTGGGGCACGCCCGGTTTGGCCATGCACGCCGGCTGTTTTGTGCAGATTGGCTCGTGCTTGCGCACGCCCGGTTCCGGTTTTGGCCGTGCACAAAGGTTGTTTTGTGCAGATTGGCTCGTGCTTGCGCACGTCCGGTTGGCCGTACACAACGGTTGAAGGGTGAAGCAACTTAATATATATGTTAGCTTTGACAGTGGCTTCAAAACTTGAGGGCTTAAGCCTGATATTTGCAGATCTATTCTTTAGACAATTTTGTGGAATCCATAAAAGTTTTCTATTGAAAAATTGCAATTTTCCAGAGATCCAGAGACATAAAAAATGTTGAACACACTATCGATCGCTTGTGCGTTTGTTTACGGTGATTAGGTTTAAATTCTCCTAACTACAGTAATTTCCTCTCTCAAAAAACGCTAAAAGGTAAACGAAAAGTTAACAATGTCAGTAAAACAACAGCAGCGATGGTCAGGAAGATTAAACGGTAAAAGTTTTTGTACTGGCGTTATCGTCTACACTCATAGTCTCGAGCAGCCAGCCCCTCCCCCTTTTGACTTCCGTTGGACGTCAGCTACAGCGTTAGAGCTAGCAACAGGACGAGCAGTCTGTCCTACACTTTCATTGGCTTCCGTACTGTCACGTACGGATGTTGCGTGATCATGCACTTTCTAGCTATCTAGGTGAGACGTCGTCCTTGTACGTAGACGGTAATTGTTGAATGCTGTTCGTTTCCCTTTAGTACGACACAGGTGACTACGTACTGTACGTCAGCAGCCAAAGTGAACAAGGGTTGACGTACTTTTGCGAGAGAGAAGAAGTGGGCTAACGAGGTAACATGTTGTGCGTGGGTTTTTTGTTGTCAACCGTTGCTTTCAGTTGTCTGCATATATATTGCTTTGTATTTGTTGGTCGGGGACAGTTTGCAGTACCATTCTCGTCAATTAGTCCTACAGCCCACGGTCAGTTTTTCAAAAGTCCGTCGTCCCAATGGTTCGATCTAAATTTTATTATTGATATCTCGACAGACGACATAGAAGAGTGCGAATTTAACATTAGCTAGTCTGGAGAAGTGTCCAAAGTGATAAAACCAAAGATACTCTGCGTTGCCATAGCAACCAAGGTTTATTACTCAAAACGGCAATCTTATCTAATCCATCTTATCTAATCAAGTTAGTAGTCTAACTATATAGTATTTTAACTTTGTCAAAATAAAGTAAAATAATCTAAATGTGTCTTTCTAGTCTATATTATTACTATGTGTGCGGCAAACTTGAAGCAAATTAACAACTAGCTAAAGGTAAGTCAGCTGCTCTAGAACTCTGCTTTATCATCACTCCCTTCGCTGTCTGTTTTACGTCTACATGAAGCGGTTTGGTTGTCACAGTCTTCACAACCACAAGCATCTGTACAAGGCATCCCTTCACGTACGCAAGGACGTCGACGTGAACTACATTCGGTATGACAACGGCAATTGACTAAAACCAGTAGGTCATCAGGTGCTGGTTTCCGTGTCATCCATTTCATTGTTAATTGATCATTCACAATTTCCCACCCATACCCACAAGGAAAGGGTACAACCGGTTTGGCTTGAAGAGCTCTTACTCAAACTGCGGCTTGATAGTTAGCTCTCTGCACGTGCATCTGTAGGGCGTCCTGGGTTGGGGGAAGATTGTCGCCTTGTGCACCCTTTACAGAGAACAGCTCGTACCTGCAGTCATTAATGGAATTCGTCTTTGATCCATACAACTGGCAAACAAACGTTTCGCATACAGTAAACAAATCATCAGAAACATTAAATGTACCACCAAGTCGTTGAATACCATCACATAATTGCGAATTCGATTGCAGCAATTGTAAACCAGTCTTTTTCCCTCGGCTATTGAAAGCAGATGTAGTATCACAGCCAGTTAGAGCGTGTAATCCTGAAAGTGCGTCGCAAACGTTTTCACTAACGGAATTTTTCACAGCTTGAATGTCAATAAACCGTGAGCGCGTTTTAGTCCTTTTTCGAAAAAATATGCGAGCGGGGATGCCAGGACACAAAGAGCAAGCCAGAATGGTAACGTCCGTATCTGATGATCGTATCACTACACTTCCGAAACCCATAGTAGCCGCATGTGCTGCATGAAGTAGCAAACGAGTGGCAGCTTCTTCATGACAACATTCCAGATCTGCTACACATAGGGCAGTAAATGCAACTCCATCACTGCTTGTTAGAAGGGTGCATTTGGCATCGTGAGTCACGTAAAATAGGCGATGATGAAGACGTTCAGCATATTCTGGTCGGATCCATTCTTGCAAGAGAAACTCTGAGAGATTTGTCTTGTTACTGTCAAGCGATAAGTACTTCTTCCACTGTGGTGGACACTTCTGCAATCGATTAGCTATGTTAATTTTTACTGTTTTTCTCTCTGGCTTTGTTCGCAACGTTTGATGCTATGAGTAGGGTATCTGTCGACCACAAAATCGATCCGGACAGAACCAGACAAGAAAACTGCTGTATCTACATCAAACGCCTTCATGGCAAGATCTGCAAATGTAGCTGGGATTGTACCTCAACTTTGCAGCAATGCCATGGCATCAATCCTCCACGTAGCATTGCCAGGCACATTTTCAGCAGGAGGACTGTCTTTCTCTAACAGATCGAGCAGTTTTGACTTTGTAGTTTTTGCCAAGTTTCCATCCACTGACGTTAGAGACCAAGGGAGAGGACCTAGTTCGTAGCAAAGAACGTCACGCATATATAAAGATCTAGTCTGTGCTACAATTAGTAACCTAGCAAATAGGTTTCGATCAGCACGCACGATTACTTCTTGTCCTTTCACTTTACAGATTTTGTTTTTACCTGTGCCGAGAATGTCTTAGGCTTCAGTTTGGGAAGAGGATCGTAAAAGCTAACTTTTTGAGGACTTCAGTCTTTCGTTAATAAACTGAACAAAGCGTTTTTCTCCGATGGTGTAAGCATTTAGTATATCTGCTGCTATGTCATCGTTGACAACGACACCAGACGAAGTACTAAAAGATTAGTGATGTCTTCAACTGCAAATGGATTGCTTCCTGTTTTGATTGATTCAAGAACAGCCTGTACAGAAGCTTCATCTTTCTTGATACGGTTTGCTCCACAATCCTTGTGCAATCTCTTTGTGTTTTCGCACAGTCCTGCCATGTCCAAACAGTTTCGGGGGATCTCAGTACGCCGATGAGCGCTAGCAATCCATTTCTGAACGGCTCCGGTTTTTTTTACTAAAACCTATAATGCCGCCCTTGGTCTTCGAGTCACGATTAATAGTTTGTTCAATTGCTTGGTCTACTGGAATTTGCCTAGATGCCCAGTTACTGCGTTGCACACAAAATTCGCCCTTAAGAAATTCCTTGTGGGCATCTACGGTAGATGATCATGAGTCCTAGGTAAAACAGTCATTTCACACCAATAGAGCGTCAGGTACCGGCTACAATTTACTCTGTCGTAAGCAAAGAACCATGGTATCATCTTTCGTATTGTCAGCAAGTGTAACTTGCAATCACTTGTTCGAGTTGAACGAATATAATCAAGAAGAATACCTACCATTTTGGTGTACGATAGCCACAGCTGCACGTGACTTACCGGATGATGACTGTGACTCAACCGGACACTTACAAGTAAAGACAATTTGGAAAAATGAAAGTAGTGCGTCTCAATTGAATAGTTGAGTTGTAGGCACAGTGAGAGAAATTAACACTTGTAAAAGTGAGGGTTGTAGTGACAGTACACATTTAGCCCTAAAAAGAATGTCTAGCTACAGCTCTAGCTGTGTGTTGTACGTGTGTTAGTCTGCCTCAGTGGGAACTGCATTACTGTGGTGATGCGATAGAAATAAATATTATTATTATTATATTATTATTACATCATTCCTAGATTGCACCACACTAAAGCAGCAATGTGCTATACGGATGATGTAATGCAACAAGTAATTCATGGATGTCTTTATCATCACTGCAACGCATGCTATGCGAGCTGCACGTGACTTACCGGATGATGACTGTTTTTTTTGACTCACCAGTACTAACAGATAGACTATACCGCATGCTGTGAAAATTTAATTGGCCTGAATGGCCAGTGCTCTTGTTCTGGTCCTAAACTCAGTAGTATAAGTTCTGGTAGTTGCTGTAGCAGTTAACGTTGCAGCTGCAGTTGTAACAGCAGTAGAATCACAGAGTTACACTTTGTCATGTCCCGGATAATAGACACGGAACTCCTGACTCGCGCAAACGTGCGGCTTCAAGCTTCGATTTTCAGCAGAATAATAAATAATCAAGTACGAAGCAACCTGTTTTAGCAAGTGAGAAGCTGGTTTAGACAACGGCAGTGTAGGTTGTCATGACAACTAGGTGACGACTAGAGACGCCCCCGTTCTCGATGAAAGGACACTTCGTTTTGACTCTAGACAAACAAACAGCCTATTCTAGTCCTAGACTAGCGATTTAGCTAATAAAATTTAGATCGGACTGTTGGGGCTACGGAACTTAGAAAACAGCTGCATTTCTGCTGTGGGCCGTAGGACTAAATTATATTAGTGTAATGTACATGTCTGGTCAAATGCTGGTGAAACATACTCAACTGGAGGTGTCCATAGAGGAAACTAGAATAGCAATGTCATACACAAAGTTGAAAGAAAAGCAAAAAGAGGCCATCACTGCATTTGTGCGAGGAATAGACACCAACAGGCTATGGGAAGTCGATAATATTTAGTATGCTGCCTCTAGCGTTTGACAAACTGCAAGGTTGGTTTCATGTAATATCTATCAAATTCATTGTAATTATGAAAGGTAGGGGCAGTACCTGTTTGTTCCTTTAATAGGTTGCCGAGGTAGTATAGTAGTTTGTGTCTTATGATGGATCAGCAAACAAAACTGTCTCCTAGAGGAATTTCATGTGAGTTTGTCGGTGAGGCACAGTGCAATGAAACTGCAATAAAGGAGGTGCTATCAGGCAGAGTGCAGCCTGTTTTCATCAGCCCTGATAACCTTATCGGAAACCCCTTGTACAGAAATACGCTTCTGAAACCAAGGTATAAAGAGAATTTGGTGGCACTGGTTGTTGATGAAGCACACTGTGTCAAGACATGCTATGAGATCAACAGTTGATTTTCTCCCTGTTTTAGTACTAGAGTTGTTACTTTTGTGGAGATGACTTTTGTGTTGCCTTTGCACACGTTGGTGATATCAGAAGTGTAATTCCTGAGGAAGTGCATGTAATGGCTCTCACAGCAACTTTGCAAGATCCTAATTGCAAGATCCTAGTTAAAATGAGGACATTGAAAAATGAGTGGATGGTTTTGAGATAATTAATCTATGAATAGTGTATGCAAGCCAATCGAAAGCCATTACATGACACACTACCTCCGCACGTTAGGCCATGCTTATAACTAGCGTGCGGTAGACGGTGTATATACCAAATAGATATAGTATTTTTTGTCCATGCTCCCATAAGACTCTAGAACAAGCACCAGGCATCACACTCTGACACATATTTCTGAGATAATAGAAATTATATTTATCACAAGGGGACAAACTGCACAATCCAGAGAAAGATGTGTCAGCAATAACATCAAAGGTACACAGTATATAACGTGCAGTGACTGCAAGTGTCAAGCGTGCGTGCATCAGGTGTGCAAATGTCTCTGTCGTGTCTGTCTCTGTCTGCTAGTAACGTAATGCACTATCATGCAAGGTAATACCGTATGAATGTATATGTATATGTACTATTACGATGGCCGGTTCGAGTTCCACTTTCCATTATCCTACTTCCAACTTCCATTTTCCCACTCCCGCTTCCCTTCTTCCCACTTCCGCTTACATTTTTCCCACTTCCGCTTTTATTCCTCCCACTTCCGCTTCCATTCTTCCCGCTTCCGCTACCATTCTGCCGTGGTTTTATTCCTAAACCTACTAGAACTAAAATTTTAGAACTTTCTCTAAACTATGCGCCTTACCAGTCACATAGTTATTAGTCACGTGGGTATTAGTCACGTGGTTATTAGTCACGTCTCCAATAGTCAAATATCAGTCATGTGGCTTTTGCAACATGATGAATTCATCATGTTAACGTGTACACTGTACATGTTGAAGGTGACGCCACCATGCCACTTTCGACCACTTTCTACCACAGGCAGATGTTCTACTCAACGTCAATTCGATTCTTTGCTCAAAAGCACAGGGGACCCGAAGACGGCAAACAAGGTTCGCAGAGTTGCGTGCTCGAAGCTGACGCTGGCATGCCGCCTTCGTTAGACGTCGATTGCAGAAGTAAACAAAAGACATGGCGACGGGAAAGTCCTATACTTAGTAGATAAGCGGTCTGCATGTGTTTTCATGTATGAGCATTCCTAGATATCTTGTCTTACTGAGTTGTCTCCTCAGGCCTGTGTGATGGTTTACGAGCAGAAGATTTAGTTAATCAAAATATTGTTATTGTGACTGTAATCACAACGTCATCTTTGGGGATGGTTGACTCTTATGTCATTGAACATCTAAATGTTTACAGGTATCAAATTATCAATGGCCATAATCATTCCAGTTGTACAAACTGAATTGTCAGATAGCTGTTGAAGACACATTTGTACATGATTCTAATCACTATTTTACAGTATTGCAGTATTTACAATGTACACTCATTATTGTATTGAGATAGTTAGGCAGTTTGACATGTTTTTTGTATGTACAAGACCTCCTATTCATCTAAAAATGTGTTGGTAACATGACACCATTGATGTGCTGGCCAGTTTCAACGCACGTCCTAGAGAGGGATCTGCTATAGTATTTTATTTTCAATTATCCGAATCCCAATTATCGGATGTTGTGTCACGAAAGTACCAAATTTATAGTAATAACTCATTCAATCTGACATAAAGTCGAAACTGGGCACATTTCTTTCATAAAGTGTTTCTAGGATGCTCACTCACTGTTTAGCTGATCAATTTGATTAATGCAACTGAGGTGGGAAGGCAACAAGTAGTGAAATTCGAGCTCTCTGATTAGTGAACACCTGCCAGCAACACCTTTATTGACAACTGGAAGGGTTTTAGGGTACGATGCTCCCCAGACTTACAGAGTATGCATATTACACCATGTAAAACTGAGAGGTGGAGCAAGGCATTGAAAGCTTCATATATATATATATATGTGCACGTCAAAAAAAAAAAAAAAAAAAAAAAAAAAATATATATATATATATATATATATATATATAGAGAGAGAGAGAGAGAGAGAGAGAGAGAGAGAGAGAGACAGAGAGAGAGGGAGGGAAAGAGGGAGGGAAGGAAGGAGGGAGGGAGGCAGGGAGGGAGGGAAGGAGGGAAGGAGGGAGGCAGAGAGGGAGAAAGAGTTGATGAATGATGATATTTCAGCAGCTGCCTAACCACAGACTATGTAAGGTCATTTAGTTTCTCATGCAATTGCACAGCTGTAATCAATGGATAATTGAATGTCTCAATTGGATAGTTGAATGCCTAATTTAGATAATTGATTGCCTGAATCGGATAATTGAATGCTGGATTTGGACAACTGAACACCGGATTTGGATAATAGTATATGTTGCTGTTTGTTGGCTAGTGAGAGAAACTCCAGGACTCCATGGAGGGCGCTACAGAGATCTCTTTGGACGCCTGGCTTACTTTGATTTGACGATATGGAACTCTTAGTAATCATTATATATCTCGAAAATGTTGTTGCTATGGCAGCAGAAACGGGCAAAGACAATCCTTTGTAAATGTGTAATCAGTGGGCAGTGACTTCTACTCTTTAGCACTTGAATCACTTGGAGTGTGGTCACCAGACAGTTTTGAGGCACTAAAAGCTATTATTTCCAAAGACTGTGATATTGGCTATATCTTTCTTATTGGCATTCAGAGTCTATTGGAATAGTTATCAGTAAGAAACAAGAATGATTTCGTAGGACAGAGTTTCTTGTACCACGGCAAATCCCTTCTCTATTTTGTGAACATACAAACTTAGCTTGCAATGATAGTCAACACAACAGAAAAACAACAGGTAACATACAAACTTAACTGCTTGCAATGAGAGCCAAGACAACAGAAAAAACCCAACTGGTTATGAAGAACTGTTTAAGAGAACTGCATGCAATAATACTGTAGTCGAAACAGAGAAGATAGCTCAAGAACAACTAGTTATGTTTAAACAGCAACTAGTCAGTTGGACTGAGATGCCTTGACTGTTGCTAGTTCCTGTAGGACGACAGTCATAGATGGATGGCCACGTGGCTCATACAGGAGGCAAGATTGACATAGGGCAAAAATTAAGTCTGGCACTAACACGAGAGTAGGTGATTGAGCCTTTCGCATTTTAAAGCCATACACTTCTTTGATGCAAACACCACTACAAACTGAAACTCTCCAACTGCTCGAATTGCCTTGTGAACGTCGTCATATTGCTGTTGAATCAAGTTCTTCATATGCTGACAGAAAGTAACCATGTCAGTCTCTTTGTAGTTTAAAGCTTTCTTTATCATATTGTTGATGGCTTCATTCCAGTTTGTAGTGAAACGAGCTGGTGGATGTCCTAGACCTGCCTGCACACGCAGTGGTGCTATCATTGTCGTTTTCATGATGTCTGCCTTGTAGTTTGTGAAACAATCATGAAATTTTGGTATCTGTCGATTATCTTGTTCTAAGGTGTCCCATTTGTTTTTAATGAATTCAGGTGGGTTTCAAACTCTGCTGTTGATTTTGCATCTATGTGGCCTTTTTCATGCAGCCCTGAGTCAACGGATTTCTTGCCAAAAACATCTGACAGTATCTCATTTGTTGCAGAGACAGAAAGTCTGATGTCCTTCATTTTCTTTTTGATATTTTTTCAGCGTGAACGGAACACTGAAGTTGAATTGCACTTTGAAAATGTCTTTTCAGCCATTTTACTAAGTTGTCTTCTCCATCTGTACCAAAAGCTTGAATTCCGGATAGAGAGGGGCGACAATCTATGATGGTGTTAGCCAGATAGCGGTAGGAGGTATCCAGTTTCTGTTGATGAATCAGGATGGCACCAATGACTGCTGGGTGTTTACCATTGACATTTGTCAACATCAAAGGTTCATAGGTTGTCACTGTCACATAAAACTTTCCACAGTTGACGGTTGGATCAACTCCAAGTATGCTGCATTCAAACGAAGTGTCAGCACAGAAACGCCAGAGATCTAAAAGCTGTTGGTCTGTAGCAAGAATGCACATGGGTTCTGGATGAGCTTTGACTCCTCTGACAAACGCATTTGTTGGATCCTGTGCTGTTCCCTCCATCATCATAATGCTGACTAAGAGGTCTTTGTTGACCCCTGTCACTCGTCCATGGCCAGTTCCATACCTCCTTGTCTTTTACCTGTTGTCTACATTGTATCATCTTACTTGTGGATGATGTGGTGATTCCTCCTCGTTCATAGTACACTTTTGAACTTAATTCCTTGGGTTGGGTGTTGCTTGTTGCTAACGAATGTCAGTCAGTGTGCTGGTTTCAGTACGGATGTAGGCTATGTTTCCTCGTTTTCTGTTTTTGTGTCTTCGAACGTGGATCTCATGCTCACCGTGTGGGAAGTAGTATGTCAACATAGCAACACTTAGCTGAGATTCATGACCATGGTCGTCTGCCAACAGACATGGTTATTTGTTAAAGGAATGCCATCATTATCTTGTTTCTTACTGGGCTTACCAAGGGAAAAAGCAGTGTAGATTACTCTTCTGAAGTCTTGTGAAGATTTGTTTTTTGAGTAGTTCTTGAGTACTCGGTGGGTAGAATTTTCTGCCACGATGTTCCTCTTCTTCTTGCCACAAGGTTGGATGCTGATTACTTGTTCTTGTCTGTCGCACTTCATGCTGTAGTACGTAGATGGGCACCCTAGGCATTCCCAGGCTCCTGAATCATCACTAAAAATGTCTCTTGGGTGGGAGAGAGAAGTCACGTCTATGAGAAAAGTGCAGTTGTGTGCTACTCCTTTTGGTGTCGACTTGTACAATTTGTGGACAGAAGCAGTTACAATGGTATTGAACGTATCTTCTGCGGAAAGTGCAACACTTTGGTGCCAACTCCAGACAGGGTAATTTCTATCCCCGTTGTAAAATGGATTCTTAGCATCTTTGTTGGAATAGGAACAATGATCCATTAGTTAGACTTGCAAGTAGACCCAACTAGTAATTTGTATAAATTGGAACCACTGGTGATTGCAACAACTTACTTTCAAGATTTGCAGGTGGAGGCGATCCAGTGTCATGGACAGTCATGGGTGAAGAACAACACTGTGATTCTGGACTTGATACAATAATGATCTCTTGATGTTCTTGAGTCTGTGTTGCTGTAAACTGCTGCATCCAATAGCTTGACTGACCCTTGTTTTCTACCTGTGGTTCTTACATTTGTTATAGCTGCTATCATCATCAAGTGCATTAGTTATGATACTGTCAAGATGATTGACCTTACATCATCATCATCATCTCTGAGAGATTGCTCTGCTGCCTGGTAGGCTTAATTCTTTGTCTTCAAGGTTTGTGGGTTGGATCTGATCATCTCTGAGAGATTGCTCTACCGCTGCCTGGTAGGCTTCTTCCTCGTCAAGGTTGGTGAGTTGAATGTCTTCCCAGTCTTGACTTGGACCAGCAGTATGAACACTCTGATAAAAAAATGATGTATCAAATGGGTCGTACAAGTCATCTTCTTCTTTTTGCTTTGACATGTCTGGCTTTGCTCGTCGTTGCTTACTCATTTTCTTGTTTTAGATACCTTCTGCATCAACTAGTGGTCAGTGTCTTAGAGACATTACTTTTTAACTTGGAATAGGTCTGCCAAGTAAGAATTTTTGCTACTCAAGCAAACCTAGTAATGACAGCCCTAACATCTTGACTTTCTTTCTCACACTTACCTAAAACATTATATGGGAGGGTGACTAGGAAGTAGCTTAGTATAAACAGCAGCAACTTACATACTGCCCTTGCCATGTAATTTATCTATTTACATGTAGACGATATAGTATACTCTATTGGATTTATCCTCCATTTTGTGAGGTCAGTTTCTAAGGTGAATTTGTATCAACTTTTTAGTTTAGTATGAGCTGGAGTGAAGACTGGGAGTTTTCATTACCGTTTACAGATTAGTGACTTTCTGGGAATTGATTGTCTAAGTACACTACACCCACAGAACCTGTGTACTAGAGAGGAAGAGTATCTGTGGGTAATAGTTGATCTGGGCTAACATAATGCATGAGGTGTATATATCTAGACTTAGGCATACCTATAGTCTCACATTTGCAGGATTTCTGATCCATGACTTTATGGGAATTGACAGTCTGAATACACAAGACCCACATAACTGGTATACAGGAATGTGGGTGATGTCATCCAGGTTTAATGAGGTGTTCCTTGAGAGTAGAAACAAACAACAGATGTTTACTACCACAACTTCACAATTCCTGGAGATGTTGTCACACATTTATTTGCAAGATTAAATGTACAGTATACAAGCTCAAGTCCTGAATGGTATATATTATCTTCCTTACTTATCCCTATTCACGCATTTAGTTGCAAAACAGATCCATGAATTCCTCTAGTACCCTTATAAAACATTCCCACTGAATCTGTCTTGGCAGTTTCAGTCTGAAAATTGTTGACTATAATGGCTACAATACTGCAAGCTGAGCTTCACGAATTGGCATGTCATTTTCTTTTTACTTGGAAGATGGAATATGTACTAGTGAGGTTTTGTTTGATAACTGTAGAGAGACGTATCATTGACCCAGGTTTCTGTAGGATTCAAATGGGTTTCTGACCTGCACCTTGACAGTCACGTCAGACCTTTCAGGGCAGCTGAAAACCACAGCAGCAGCAAGGACATATTTTCAGGGTTCATTGCTACACTGTCCCCAGAATATTATTGAGGACACAATAGGCGGAGATTACGGTGGCTACAAGTGGCAGCTACAAGTGGCAGCTGACGCTCTAGGAATACTAGATCAGGTTGACAGGGGGTATATCACAGCTTTGCAAGGGACAAAGCGACTGTGTTCGATTTCAGAGTAGTAAATTGCATTTTAAAGTACCTGTGTATTACATGGTAAAGAAAGGAAGGCTGCCTCCACTAGAGCTAGACTTGTTATTGAGATTGTCACTTGTTATTAGTTAAAGAGCCTTTAACCTAGTTAATAGCATTATCCTGCTGAACAACAGCAGTGAGGACTCAGATACTGTATGGTGCTTGACAACATGATGATATCTAAGTCTTCCCTGTGCTTGGATAGGGAGGTCCTCTCAGGGAAGTGTGTTATCTACTAAATTCTGATTGGCCAGGTGTGATTACAAAATTGCTAAGTACGTACGTGATATACAGTGTCAGTGAGAGAAAGTTGGCGAGTTGTTTAATTAAAGAAGCTAGTGATTAATAGACAACAACTAATGTTTTTGTATAGTGCTGTTGTAGCAAGAATGTGTTGATAAATGGGATTATTGTAAGCACCAGCAAGTCATCTAGGGTATGAAAATTAATTGAAGATGGGGACTGATCTACCTTTACTTACTATTTTCCTTGTACAAAAAGAAAAAGAATGTATTCTATATGTAAATCGTTTTTGTATGTGGATTTAATTGTATACAGGTACTGTTTCGTATGCCCCGAGGGAACTAGCTGTATGCCTTGAGTAGGCGTCAAAGAAATTCATATATATGAGTACTATACTAAGTCTATGCTATATTTCTATACTGTATCAATTTTGAGATTGTACTCTATATACAGAAATTACTTTACATCTTACGCAAAGATTCAAGAATGCCTCGTGTTTTGAGTCCAAGGGGGGAGGGGGAGAAGATCGCATAGCTATTGTGTTTTCTGTTGATTGTACATGATACTGTGTTCTGATCTCATTTTGTATATATTACTGTAAATTGCCTAATTAGGTTGTTGCTGTTGTTGTTTGTAGCAGCTAGGCTGGATGTCATTTGCATTAGTTTTGATTGCTGTGACAGTGTCAACTCATCTCGTTTTAGCTAGTCTCACTGGTGCTTCTCATGACATCCAGAGTGAGCCGCTTAATGAGTGCTCGCGATCGTGTCACATCGGCGGGGAGTGAGCGACGCCACGACCAATTCTCGCGATCGATAAAAATGAAACTATAAGTTAAGACTTGAGAAATGTGCGATTGACATTAAAACGAAAATTACGGTAGAAACAAAAATGATGCTGGCATATCACCATGAGGCAGGCCAGATCATTATTTCAATTACTCATTGATTCACTTTCAATGATATTCGCATTCAATTACTCATTGACTCACTGTCAATGGCGAAGCTGTTAGCGCTCGACACAGCTTCTTACTTTGTAATTCAATTCAATTTGAGCGCTAATCTGACACGTGTAGATATTGGCCGTGCTATCGCACGCCGGTTTACCAATGGTGCAACTTTCTATATATGTTAGCTTTTATAATGGCTTCAAAAATTGAGGGCACAAGTCTTCATATTTGCAAATCTAATCTTTAAACAATTCTGTGTAATTCATAAATTTGTCTAACGAAAAATTGCAAATTTCTAGAGACATCAAAGATGCTGAACCACTATCGATCGCTTGTGCGTTTGTTTACGATGATTATGCTCAAATTCTCTTAACTACCGCAATTTCCTCTTTCAAATAACGATAAAAGGTAAACGAAAGTTAACAATGTCTGTAAAACAACAGCAAAAATGGCTATTTAAGTGGAACGGTAACAGGTTTTGTACTGTCGCTAGCGTCGACACTCTAGCGTTTCCCAAGGCTAGGGCTGTTGCGCCGTTCTAGCTACCGCTGACTAGAAGCAGCTTTAAAAAAGCCGTTAGTGTAATCAGTACACCTATAGTATACAACTACATTCATGCCCCGTCCTTTGTACGAACAAGATATTGACGCAGTGTGAACACGTCACGTGCAATCTTTGTTAGGGGTCCCGGATGTGCTAAATGAATTCGAATCTTACTCAACGCGCTTTTTTCGATAGAAATCGACACACTCTCAGTGTAGCGCTTGGTTCAGAAAATGTGTAGGTTGGATTTGGTGCAATGCAATCAAAATTTGGAGAGAAACGAAAGCGCTGGAAGAGTAAGTTCCTTCACACGCTAGACAATTTGAGCGATATATACACGAGATATATGTTTTAAAGTGTAGCTTTTAGGAACTGACTAGTGCAAAAGTTGTCTGAATATTTATGACAGCATAACTCTAGAATGATTTCAATTACTTAGAGTGTGATGTTGACTTTCAAGGTTGAGATATCTCGGTCTAGAGTGTCTAAAATTTAATATATACATATTTATTTATTAATTATATAAATACAACGGTCTAAAATTTAAGCAAGTTTTTCAAACTATGATTGAAAGTTGTTTATTCAACTGTGGAAAAATAATGCAAGAGTGTCTAAAATTTAATATGTACATATTTATTACTTATTATATAGATACAGCTGTCTAAAATGTAGGCAAGCTTTTTAAAGTATGATGGAACAGCTGTTTATTCAACTGTGAAAACATAATGCAAGAATGAATTGTTTGATTGACAAGAAAATCCAGCTTCAAGTACAGTATGTTTACAGTATGTTGATCATTGGAATCTACACCTAATAGTAGTGTAGTGTTATATATATGTATGTATGTATATATATATATATATATATATATATATATATATATATATATATATATATATATATACATTACGGTTGAGTTTCCTGCAGTTAGCATAGCTAACGCAAAGTATATATGCAAGCGTGCACGCTTCTAATCTACTATTCTCGACTGAAATGCAACCGATTCGAGTCCAACTTGTGGATACGATTACTAAATTTATGGCGATACATATACATTTGCAGTATCCACAGATCAGCACACTTTCGGGTGGGTGGGAGCTGTACAGCGGTCTTGCTCCGCTGTGGAAATGCATATTCCCGGATGTCAATTAATTGAATTAATTGAAATATGATTGACCGCTCTTAGTGAGGAGTATACTTGGGTGATCGACCGTTCTAAATCAGCAACATTGTCTTTGGTTTACGTAATTTGTTTGCTTAGGTTTTCTCTTTTGCCATGCTTTCGACAAAGAAGTCTGGTATTTGAGAGAATTTCAGTATAATCTTACAAGTGTACATGTAACTACAAATCATTTGACACTCCAAGATACATTATATAGTATTCTTGCATGGGGTTATCACTAACCACAGAAAGAGTGAGTAAGAACAAAGCCTTTTAGCTTTGGAGCTCACCGAGCCTGGCCGACCCAAACCGTCTTACTGTGAGAGCCTAAGAACTGGCTCTGCCTAATGGCGATCTGCCAGTATCACTATTTGAACCAAATGGTTGCTACTGGAGCAAAGATTAGAAATATTTGGTATGTCTGTCTGTCAAACATAAAATTTAAAATCAATGACGCCAACCAACCAACCTGATGTCCATCTATCCGAAAGTGGCTGTTGCTTGAGAAAGCTCCCAACCCGTAATATTTCGCTGACAACTTTATTAAAAAGGCTCAGGTGTGCACGCATCGCAGCCAGAGCTTCACTCTAGACAGAGGCTTTGATCACAGCTAGTCATGAATCACGTGACATGAATCGACGTAATTGTTCAAGCAGCTGCAAGAATGGCCACATCACGAGACCACTGCAAACCGCACACCCCGCCTCAGACGTGGCAGCGCACGCAAAGGCACAGATGCCATGCAGCTAGTAGCAGATGGGCGAGAACATCCGTTTCCGGCAAGAAAAATAGTGAGCAAGATGAATCACTACCAGCAGGTCTGAAGAACCAACAGTATTTGTGTAGTTTACTACAACGACACAGCCAAAGCAGAACGTCAAGGTCCGTTCGTGGGTGTACTTATACTTCTGATATAGTTAAGCCCTGTCTGACGGAGCTAATTTTGGACGAAAACCTTATATCAACTTTAAATAAATGTACATGCCGAAGCAGATGTCACTGTTAGCCTATCCTACTGGCACAGCAGACGTACCATTTTGTCAATTTGAGACACTCCGCTCAAACGATTACTGAAATGTTTAAGGCAAACAGGCACTCAACCAAAGATTGTGGGAGACTCTCAGACTATGATCCGGACTGAGAACAAGAGTTGTGACGTGACAGTCAATGTAGTCAAGAAACTTAGATATCCTGTGCTTGGACGGTCCGGTATAACTGCCTTGAATGCTTTGATCCAGCTCGACTCAAGATGGAACAGTTTGAAGTTTTCGCACAGTATCTTACGGTGTTCTCTGCATGGTCTGGGCAAGTATGACACAGAGTACAAGACTAAGCTTGAGCTCAAGGCCTAACCTTGGGCTCTCAGCACCCACGAAGAGTGGCAGTGGCCTACCTAAAAGAAAGTCAAAGAGAACTTTGAGTTTACCATCAAGAATGAACTTACTTGGAGGCATAGAGGTGACAACAAACATGTGTTCTCCAAGTAGTTCCCGATGAGTCAAGTCCAACAAGACAGTCAGGCTCAATGTTGATGTAACAAAGCTGAGAGAGTCAGTAAAAGCGAACAACACATTCTTCCAGCAGTTGAAGAAACACTCGACTCGGAGGCGAACGACTCGAAAGTGTTCAGCAAATTTGACACAAACTCTGGATTTTGACAGATACCACTAGCACAAGAGTCCAGAAACTTAGAACATTTATAATACCATTTGCTATAAATATTTCTGTAATAGCCAACTGCTTTCGGAATCGCATCTGCCATAAAACATTTTCCAAAAAATGCAATGGAAACGAGTAGTTTATTTAATGAACGACATCTTTGTACATGCATAGCAAGACACACAGGAGCATCCAGACATTTGTTTCAACTGAATGGTCAAGTTTGTTGCAAAAAAATAGCTACTTTGGGCAACGCGCATGAATAGAGATCTGGCACAGGAGTAATTTCAGTTACACCAACTTTCGCTTTGTAAAGTCGGGAAACGTACGCTACCAACTGTCCTTAAGGTGTCTTGTAATGTTTTCTGTAGAACCGTTACCCAGCCATTCAGAGAAACAGAAAAACACTCGAAGGCTTCACTAGACTTACGAAACTTACCGTGCCTTGATTTCTGAATCAGTATAGACTTAGTGGAACTGCCCGTCACAAGCAGCTTCTATGCCAAAAAGTTACCTGATCTGAGACAATGACGTCAAAGACAACACAACAGGTACACTAGAGGATTGACAGTGGACAGCTCTAGCGTGAGCTAAAAACGTGGTTAAGTACCGTGCGCTAACGTTTAGTATTTAGGGAGTCTCTTAATTAATCAGCTTCTCCCGAAAAGTATGGCAAATGCGTTACATGCAAAATTTGCTGGGTGAAGTAAACGCGGAAGCCATGCTTAGCCCCATGCTCGGCCCCTAGCTGCTTCTCCAACTGCCCTACTATGGCGGGATATTGCTGTTTTTAGCCACTAGACTATGGAAAAACGGGTGAACACGGAAAAATTAGCGAATTGCCAAATCCGGCCCGTAGGAAAACAAGCAAAGACATTGCAACCTCGTAATAGATAGCAATGAGAGGCTGGGGCCCCTTGGGTCCCCGCCAAGATCTACCACTGCATGCTAACGTGTCTAAACGCTGGCAACGGAGAACAGCGGAGAAGCACTGCATCTCAAAATTTTTAAGCTGGAATGCGTATATACAATGCAAACGTTTTAATAGTGGATGCACATGTACATCGAAATTTACAAAATGTAATCATTTATTGTATTTCAATCGGTACTGTGTCATTGCTAAGTATTCTTCTTGGTGCCTGTTCAGTGCACAAAACACAATTATTGACGTCGGCAGACATGCTCTACCAAACTGTTATCAAATACAGTCTCAGCCTGGCGTCTAGCATCAATGCTGCACATTGCACTGATTATTGCCGTCCGACTTGCTTTGTCACCATATTCATCAATCCACATTTTCAATGCTGTTACAGTTTGCATAAAACAATCATTGTTTTCTCTTTCTATCACTCCTGTCTTGTCTATGAAAAAGTCAGCTGATGATTTCAACACAAGCCTTCTCCAACAATGTCACATTTTTTCAGCTACGTTCACAACATCATCGGCTGTACATTTGCCCTTTGCTCTAACTGTTAGTGGTTGTTGTGGTTCTATTGGTGCATCACGCTCCTAGTTATAAAACAAACTTTGTTAAGTGATAACTACATAACACACACACACACACACACACACACACACACACACACACACACACACACACACACACACACAACACACACACATCTTAGTTGTTAGCATGCATTGAACTAATAGGCAAGAATAGTTCTAAAATAGACTACTTATGCAGCAATCATCACATATGTCATTGTCAATTGATCAGTCCATCAGTCAACAAACCAAATAAATTCAGTACTCACTATCACAGGTTTAGACAATGCATGCCACTTCATTATGAATGTTTCACTTTCAGTGCAAACTCAGATCTTATTCTTATAGGATAATTGCCTGCATGGATAGCCATTTCACAGTTTGGCACAACTAGTGTGCATAACTAAGTTAGATAGATTTGACATAAGCCCAACCCAAAATACATGCAATTAGATTTAATATGGCCCCGACTCTCTTTCTCTTTTACACCAGAACTATCTACAGAACAAATTGCGAAATATGTGATCAAAGTCAGTGTTCCTGGAGATGCACTCTAGTATTACAAATAGTACATGAGGACGACAGCTTTATTATGTATAATACAAAACTAGTTGATCCAGATAAAGTCTCACTCACTCTGCCATCCTGAATGTCCTGAACAAGACGAGGAGTAACTTTTAGACGAAGTGTTTCATTGACCGGCTTAATATCTACCATGCATCTGTTTGAGGGATGGGCATCACCATGCTTGAACTCCACAGTACGTCATATTTCACGTCTAGACATTTCCAGTTGTCCCAGAATTTAGCAGCAGCTACAGTCTGAAAACCAAATGCATTAGAAACCACACTACTGTAACTGCAAGCATACAGTAATACCGGTGGCTGTGAAGTAGCTTCCCTATCACCATCTGTAATGCTAAATTCAATGTCGTCTCTAGAGTCTATTTTCATTTCTCGATTCAAACATAGGACATGACGCTCTGGTGACGCACTACTTTCATCACGTTTCATATCGTACCACCACAAGGAAATTTCACAATGTTATAATCAACTGGGATATCAACTCATAACATCATTTATCAACACACCTCAATAACTTCACGGCAACTGTCATGGCACTGAATAGTGAGATTCCAAATATTAAATAATGGTCTCTCTTGATAACCAAACACAGAAAAACGCATTGTTTTCGAAGCCATAAACATGTCAACAGGCTTTCCGAACCACCAATGCCAACACAAGTGATTTACATTCAATGTACCACTGGCAAGGTCATACTCACAGTCTACGCCATCAACATTCACTTCGTCCAAATCAGAATTGATTGTCACTATGGCTTTCGGCTGCCACGATTGAGACGACGTAGAAGTATTGCACATAGCTCTCATGAGTGACAAATGCCATCCTTTCGAATCAATCGGTGGGGCAAAGTATACTTGGACATGTTTGAGAAATGTTAATCCACGAGGTTCAAAGGCATAAAACGGACTCAAAATGTATCCATCATTGACTGAGGCAGAAGGTGGTATTAGTCTTTCGTCAACATACATATGCATGTTAAGGTTGACTGGTTCGCTCACAGCACCTTCGGGAATCAAAATGGACAAACTGCCTGAACTGTAGCGTCCAAACTCAGGACCAACCATTATCTCCAATGTAGCTATTGGCTTCACTTGTTTCATCTCTGTGAGGGAACAGTAAATCACCAATTTAAGACTTATGCCTAAGTTAAAAAGTTGTTTCAAGTAAACAGTAAACTACCACAACACAACAGAATCTCAAGAATAAAATCACTTACCCTAAAAACCACACTTCTAAAGCTGCGTAATCTGACTTTATCGACACTACGAACCAAGAAACACGTCCAAATCAATGCAGACAACTGCTGAAACGTCCTATTTGACAAACCCGATTTGTTATTGATCATTGATTAAATTTTGTCCAATGTCTAACTGTTATATTGCGTCATGACCTACACTAACACACTTTGCACTAAATGTCATGACTTAGCTATACTAGCACACTTTGCACTAGATGTAACGCCACCAGCCACATGCAGATAAACAAATTAGGAAAACATAACAACCAAACTGCAACATGATTATCCAAAAGTCTCGTAAAACAACAACCAGCTGTTGCTAGAACACAGTAACCAAACAAACAAAAGCATGATATTTAAATAGTTCAAGGAGATTCTGACAACCACATTTTTCTTAAAGATCATTCTAATTAACAACCACTTCGAAGTCTTTATGAGACAAAAAAGTCAGCTACCAAACATTTGCCAGACAAACCAAAGCTCAAATCTACAACATATAAAAGGAGACCAAACAGACAACGAACAAACAGAAAAATATGAAACAAATTAGCAAAAGAACAAGCAGATAGGTAAACTGATAGAAAGACACAAGGTGTTTGTCTATATATAGGTAGGTAATGTTCTAGCATTGTAAACCAGTCACCAGTTATATTTTCTTCTGTTGATTCTTCCGTCATAGTTGTTGTAGCCTTAACATTCCTGACACCTAAAATAATTCAAACACATTTAAGTAACAATTTTTAAGTGACAACACAAACTATCAAAGTCAATACGCCTACAAAACAAATAATTAACTAGAATACTCACCAGCAGAGACGTTGCTTTCGTCATCATCAGACTAAACACAACAGCAATCAGTCTACATGAAACATACAATCACTTTTGTTCTTACATTCAGTGCACTTCGATCAGCACCGTTTTTAACTAACACGTCAACTGTGTCAATATTTGCTTTCTGAAATGCAACCTGTAGACGTGTAGCTCCATTGCCGTCTGTAGCATTTACGCTAGCTCCCTTTGCTATGAGCATTGCAGAAACCTTGAGCCAATCATTCCTGCCACAAGCAGCTTTATGAAGAGCAGTTTAATGAAAATTATTGGTAGCAAACACATCAGCATTGCAATCCAACAGTTGTTTAACTGTTGATGGTAAACCAGACTCACATGACAAGTGTAGTGGTTCATTGCCATCTTCATCCACTGCATCAATCCTAGCTTTATGCTCTAGTAGAACAGAACACAATTCAGGACACTCTCTGTAACCACCAGCTGCTGTGTGCAGTGGTTTTTGTCTACTTTTAGTCAATGCATTTACATCTGCTCCACAATCCACTAATAGTTGAACAGTTTGAATGTCACCATCTTTAACTGCTATATGCAAAGCATGACTACCATCACGTACTTTAGCAGATTTCAATATGGAATCACTTGCCAAATGTAGAGGTTTTCTTTTTTGCTTGTTTAGAGAAGTCACATCAGCCCCATAAGATAGAAATAAATTTGCAGTTGCAAAATGCCTTTGCTTGCATGACAAGTGTAGTGGTTGGTTGCCATCTTTATCCACAGCATCAATCGTGGCTTTATGTTCTAGTAGAGAAGTACACATTTCAGGATAGTCTTTCTCTCCACCGGCTGCTGTATGTAGTGGTGTTTGTTCAGTTTTATTCACTGCATTTATATCTGCTCTATTAGAGACCAACAAACGACTTGTTCTTGTATGACCTCGTTTACAAGCCAAGTGCAGTGGATGGTTTCCATCTTTATCCACTACAGCAATCTTAGCTTTATGCTCTAGTAGAATAGAACACAATTCAGGGCACTCTCTGTAACCACCAGCTGCTTTATATAGTGGTGTTTGTCCAAGTTTATTTGATGCGTTTACATTTTCTCCACAATCCACTAATAGTTGAACAGTTTGAATGTCACCACCTTCAGCTGCTTTATGCACAGCATAACTCAAAGCACGACTACCATCATGATCATGATCTACTACTATAAGACCAAGATCATCCATATACAAGCTAGTTTTCAATATGGATTTACTTGCCAAATGTAAAGGTCTTCTTTTTTGCTTGTCTAGAGCAGTCACATCAGCCCCATAAGATAGTAATAAATTTACAGTTGCAAAATACATTCGCTGGCATGCCAAGTGTAATGGTTGGTTGCCATCTTCATCCACTGCATCAATCTTAGATTTATGCTCTAGTAGAATAGAACACAATTCAGGGCACTCTCTGTAACCACCAGCTGCTGTGTGTAGTGGTGTTTGTCTACTTTTAGTCAATGCATTTACATCTGCTCCACAATCCACTAATAGTTGAACAGTTCAAATGTCACCATCTTTAACTGCTATATGCAGAGAATAACTACCACCATCCACTTTAACAGATTTCAATATGGAATAGCTTGCCAAATGTGGAGGTCTTCTTTTGCTTGTTTAGGGCAGTCACACCAGCCCCATAAGATAGAAATAAATTTGCAGTTGCAAAATGCCTTTGCTTGCAGGCCAAGTGTAGTAGTTGGTTGCCATCTTTATCCACTGCATCAATCGTGGCTTTATGTTCTAGTAGAGAAGAACACAATTCAGGAGAGTCCTTGTCTCCACCGGCTGCTGTATGTAGTGGTGTTTGTCCAGTTACATTCACTGCATTTACATCTGCTCTATTAGAGACCAACAAATGACTTGTTCTTGTATGACCTCGTTTACATGGCAAGTGCAGTGGATGGTTTCCATCTTTATCCACTGCATCAATCTTAGCTTTATGTTTTAGTAGAAAAGAACACAATTCAGGATAGTCTTTCTCTCCACCACCTGCTGCATGTAATGGTGTTTGTCCATTGTCATTCTCTGAATTTGTATCAGCTCCCCAATCCAGTAACATCTTGACAACTTGACTGTAACCTCTTCTAACGGCTATGTAGAAAGCGCAGTTACCATGACGATGTACTAAATTTAGACTTTCCTTTGTTATCAATGGACAACACAAAGGGACAGAATCATCTGAACAACTAGCAGCTATAAGAAGTGACGTGTCACCGTCATTGTTGACAGAAGTAACATCGGCGTGGTGATCAACTAACAGTTGACAAATATCGGCGTTCTTACGACGAGCAGCGGCATGAAGAGGCTGATTTCCATCCTTGTCTGTCGGATTGACGTTCACACCTCGTGACAGTAACTAAGAACGAACAATTCTCGAGATTTTCCCAGATGACGCCATAATGTAGAGCAGTGCGTCTAACACCTCCATCCACAGTATTCACGTTCTCTCCTTGTTCAACCAGTCGTCGAACCTCCTCCCATTCTTTGTTCCGCGCAGCTTGAGCGACATTTCGTTTCATGCTTTTTGCGCTGAAGTTTCTCAGAACGTTCACTGGCACAAACGATCACACAATCACTTATCAGCTATTGTTGCAATCAATTTTTCTTACAGAATCTCTCAAAGACTTGACCAATGACCCGTAGTCACGAGGTTTTGCCACGTCAGGTTTTAGCTACAAGAATGCAAATTCCCGGATGCCAAAGCACATGTGGAAGCACGTGTGACAACACGCGGAATAATAATTTAGCGCGGCTATTGCGCTGTCTCGCGCAGACAGCCCCTCCCATTTCTGACTAATGTCTAAAGCTGTCCTTTCTAGCTAGACACAGTTTGGCGTCAATCATAGTTCATCCCACCAACCTATTTCTAGCGAGGTGTCGGCACATTTGCTGTAGCATTGAAGATTAACTAAGTTCTCTGCAGTTGTAAACGAGACCAACATGCTTACTATCAACAATGGGCTCGGTCCCGTCGCGAGAATGAGCCATCACGTGGTCGAGCACGTGAATTGAACGAGCGCGCGACAGAGGTCTGTTTCTGGGTATACGAGTCTACGGTTTTCCAAGTACGTGTACACTACAGAAGGGGACTGTCATTATGAAGTATATAGGGGGTTGGCAATATTTGCCCAAGACTACAAACTTAAGAATATGTAACCCCTACAAAATGTGTCTTAGACGACTTTCGACCCTCCAATGCCTGACTGTTAAAATTTATGTGACCCCACCAGTGTGTGTGTGTGTGTGTGTGTGTGTGTGTGTGTGTGTGTGTGTGTGTGTGTGTGTGTGTGTGTGTGTGTGTGTGTGTGTCTGTGTGTGTGTGTGTGTGTGTGTGTGTGCGTGTGTTTTTTTGTGTGTGTGTGCGTGCGTGCGCGCGCGTGTGTGTATGTGTGGATTGCCAAGAGCTGCGTAAGCGACGACACAAGTGAGTTAGAGTGGTGTTGCTAGAGATTGGGATGAACGAGTCTGGTTCATCTGAACTGTCGCAACCTTCACCTAGCATCGTCGTCTGTACGTACGTGTCTTGACCTTCGACTCCTACAATGTCCAAGATGTTTTCGTCTGACTCTAAAAATCCAGCTTAACTCTTCACACTCGCTGTCATTTATATGATCCATGCAGATACCAGCAGGCAACCCGCGGCGGCAAGAAGGGCAACGCCCTTGGATACTGCGTCCTGTGCTCGTGCTAACAGCGGCGTTTAGTTTAGTTTAGTTAGATCTTAAAAGTGGTACGGCGATCTCCGTACATGTCGCACTGTCTCGATCCGCCGCTCTTGATCCGATCGCTCTGTTCAGCTTCTCGGACAAAAACTTATAGTGCGTGTACAATATTGCCAGCTTCCTTTGCATTCTGCTATTGTGCTCAATGAATCAATATAATTATTGTGAGAGAGTGAGAACTCATAAAAATATTCAAAACAGAGTAGGATAAGTGCAGCACGTGTGATCCTTGTAGGTTGAATAAGACTCTCTCTTCTGGTGAAGAATATGGCTAATTATATAAGTGAGCTGAGAATTGCTACATCTCCAATTTGTGGCTATTAATCGTCTAAATAATTAATATGTCTTCTGTTGATTGCACATGATACTATGTGTTCTGTTCTCATTTTGTATTACTGCAATTGTCTGTTCGGTTGTTGCTGTTGTTGTTTGTAGCAGCTAGGCTAGCCTCGAAGTTCCAGACCGTCTCCCAAAAGAAATGGGAGACAGCCTGGATCAACTTTTGATCAAACCGACTTCGGAAGTAGGCGTAGTTACTTAAGAGAAATGGAAGGGTTTGTAACAGTCAAAAACAGCTCTTTAGATAACAGCGCTATGCCACCCGTTGTGACAGTAGGAGATCGATTACTACATTCTAGAAGTGTGCTCAAACAAGGTGGGTGGTAATGAACTGCGATGGCGGCAAAGCTGCAGTGGTCCGCTGTTCAGGATGCATTGAATCAATTTCTAGAGCCTTGGCGTTGTTTCAAAGGCACGGTCCAGTGCAGTTTTATATCATGAAAGACGCGCACGTTTATGCCATCAATTACGAGCTGTTGTTGTGGAACGCCTTTGCCAGAAGCCGTGCATGTTATTACAGAACTCTCAACGTTCATTGGCCGCCACTTTAGTGGCGGCAGCTTGCTGATTGGCTGACTCAGATAACTTCCGAACTCGGTTTGATCAGAAGTTGATCCAGACCGTCTCCCATTTCTTTTGGGAGACGGTCTGGAACTTCGAGGAGACAGCGAGGCTTGATGTCGTTTGCACCAGATTTTGTTGCTGTGACAGTGTCAACTCATCTCGTTTTAGCTAATCTCACTTTTGCTTCTCGTGATATCCAGAGTGAGCCGCTTATCAAGTGGTCGCGATCATGTCACATCGGCTGGGAATGGGCAACGCCACGTGCATTCTCGCGATCGTTGAAACTAAAACTAAAAGTTAGACTTGAAAAATGAGTTTGACTTTGCAATGAAAAGGTAAAAACGCCAAAATGATGCTGGCATATCGCCATGAGGCAGGCCAGTTCATTGTTTTCAAGTGAATCATCATTTCAACATTTTTTCAGGTAACATTGTGTCAAGTAACATTTTCTCAAGTAAATTATTATGTAATATTCTGATATCTGACACGTGTAAAATGTGGCCGTGCTATCTCACGCCGGTTCAACAGTGTTTGACCTAACTATATATGTTGCTTTTGACCACGGCTGCAAATCTTGAGAGCACAAGTCCTGATATTTGCAAATCTAATCTCTAGACAATTCTGAAGAATCCATTAAAATTGTTTAACGAAAAACTGCAAATTTCTAGAGACATAACATGTTGATCACACCATAGCATGGGCGTTTGTTTACGATGATTATGTTCAAATTCTTATAATTACCGTAATTTCCTCTCTCAAGAAAGGCTAAAAAGTAAACGAAAAGTTAACAAAGGCTGTAAAACAACAGCAACGATTATTCTAGAAAGGTCGAACGGTTAAGGTTTTGTACTGGCGCTAATTAAGCGTTGACACTCTACAATGTTTCCCAAGGATTAGACCAGCGGTGTTTAACTACTGCTACTCTAAGAAGCTCTAAAAGCCGTTAGTGCGACCATTGCAGGATCAGTATACATGCACGTACAATATGAGTGCTTGCTTAAGGCCAGGTCGTTCTCTAGCCTTGCCTTCTAAACAGACTCCCCTCAAACAGACTCTCCTCAAACAGACTCTCCTCAAACAGACTCGAAGACGACCTTTCGGACGTAATATTTAGCTTCACAAAGTGAGACCATTCTCTAAAATTTCAATTTTTTAAGCGATTGCATTTGCAGTACGCTTCAAACGCAGAAAATAGCAAAAGTTGCCGTGACACTCCCGTACGTGATAACCTAATTATTGTTACAAGTCAATGTAAACGTCATTGCTGCCTACAGCGCCGTTATAATGTTCAACGACTGTGAATTATGATCGCTGTCATTAACTCATGGTTGCCGTTTCCATGGTAATGTGCAAATTGTTGGAAAATGCACTGTATTACCTAGATAATTAAGATCTAAATTTTGAAGCATATTTGTAGTGTCACTACAAATAATTAAATCTATGACATAATACATGTAACATTTATCCGTGTCTATTAGATCATTTGGTAGTGCACTGTAGAGAAGGCAACGCTATCCTCTGATTTGAGGAGCGTGTCACAGAAAAGGAAGCTGCAGTGGCCATTATATAAACGATGATCGTTCCAATCCGTTGCCGTGTTGAACAATGCAATGTCGGAGCTAATTGCATGCGATGATATTTGCATGTTTTCTGGCAACGCAACTGTTCTACTACAATAAGTAGTAATACGTACGTATATATTCTTTATGCATGAATGTTCCGCTTTTGCTGTTGAGTAAAAGTTGGTATATCTAATAGTTAAGGTAGTTAAATGCAAAAACAAATTACACTTGATTCACGTCAGATGTAACTTGTTGCTATTTTGTATGGACGTCAACTGTGATCTGCATCTCCATCGTATGAGTTGCTTGCATGGGGTAGTAGAGTAAGGGACTATGGGACTACTCCTAGTCCTCATTAGCATACTTATAGAATATGACACTATATATTAGTGTGGCATGTGGTTAGCCAGTCTTGTGTAGTCTGGTGTAGTATTGCGTAGACACTGTAAGCGAGATGCAATAGAACCAATAAATAGACGGTAACGACACAACAGTGGCGACGAGGGATGGCGAGTGCAGCCACGAATTTGAAACACGGGTTATTGGGCGAATTCCGAGCAGGAGTAGAAAGCATCGACGAATACAAGAAAAGGTTCGAGCTTTACTGCCTGGCAAACGCAGTATCGATAGGAGACGAGCACGTAGCTCGTAGGAAGGCAATCTTTCTCACGGCTGTGGGTGCATCGACCTACAGTTTGTCTTGGTACGACCTCGCCAACCGCAAGATTTGGAGCTTGATGAGATCATTCAGCAACTGAGAAATCATTACGAGCCAAACAAGATTGTTATAGCCGAGCGATTCCGTTATTACAAGAGACAACAGAAAGGTGAGACTGTTACGGTGTTCTTGTCAGAATTGCGTCGTCTAGCTAGACACTGAGTTCGGAGACGAGTTGTCAGTTGCGTTGAGGGACCAATTCGTGTGTGTATTACGAGTGGAAGCCCTACAGCAGAAAGTTCTGGCGGAAACTGACTTAACCCTTGATGGAGCAGTAGGAATTGCGCAAGCTTTTGAGTCTGCAAGACAAGAAACGATAGCTTTGCGAGGAGACACGCGCAGACACGGATCAACAACAGACCACGAGACGGCGTTTAGCATGCAAAGTAGTAGCAGTGGGAGGTTAAAGGAAACACAGTCTGATATGAAAGTATGCTACAGATGCAATGGCAAGGGGCACGTTCCTAATAAGTGTTACATGAAATCAAGAGAGGGCTATTTATGTCACAAGAAGGGACATATCGCAAAAGCCTGCCGAAGTAAGAAGCAAGGCGATTTCAAGAACGGGAGCGGAGCAGCGGGTACCAAGAATACAAAGTACCAGAAGCAAGCCACGTTACAATCGGAAGAAGAGGAAGTATGTTCACTTTATGGTCTAGGAAGTCAGGATGCAATCAAAGTCAATATGACTGTAGCTGAGCAAGAATTAGAACTGATTGTTGACACGGGTGCAACTATTACCGCGATTACCAAGGAGACCTATGAGAAACAACTATCTCAGGTCAAACTCCAGAGCAGCAACATGAAATTACAGTCATATTGTGGACAGACATTGTCTGTACGCGGAGAAGCTGTAGTACCAGTACGCTATGGAGATCAACAAATACGAGGTAGAGTAGTTGTCGTCAATGCTGCAAATAAGCCAGCAGTAATTGGCAGGAATTGGTTGTCACGACTCAAGTTGGACTGGGCATCCTTATTTAGCTTGAATGTCCTGGATCCCGTACAGGAGTTTCCTGAGTTATTCAAGGAAGGAATGGGAAAGCTGCAAGGAGTGCAAGCGAAAATTACTTTCAGTGCCAATGCCAGGCCAGTCTTTCATAAGGCAAGAGCAGTACCATTTGCGTTACAAGCTAAAGTGGATATTGAAATCAATCGCTTAGTCAAAGAAGGAGTACTGACACCTGTAGAACAAAGCGAGTGGGTTTCACCTATAGTAGTGGTGAGGAAATCTGACGGCAATAGCAGATTGTGTGGTGACTACAAAGTAACCATAAAGCAACCATAGTAACCAAAGTAATCAAAGTAACCAAAGTAACCATAAAGTAACCATAAAGCAAGCTTACCAATAAATGGAAGTGGATACCGGAAGCCAACAGTATTTAACTATAAATACTAAAAAGGGTTTGTTTACTTATACCAAAGTGCCTTTTGGCATACGAACAGCACCGAGTATTTTTCAGAAAACGATGGATATAATATTGTCTGGAATACCAGGAGTTTGTTGTTCCTTTTCATGACATACTGATTGTCGGTTCAACTGATGCTGAGCACGATGCAAGAGTGAGGCAAGTATTACAACGCCTAAAGCAAAGAGGAGTCCGGCTAAAGAAGGACAAATGTGAATTCGGTCAGGCAGAGGTCACATACTTAGGTCACAGGGTAGATCACGAAGGTCTGAAACATACAGAAGACAAGGTCAAGGCTATCAGGGAAGCACCTGAGCCAAGAAATGTGACTGAGTTGAAGGCATTTCTGGGGCTGTTGAACTATTACAGCCATTTTTTTACCAAATCTGTCAAATACTCTACAAACATTGCATGAGTTACTTCAAAAAGGAAAACAGTGGAGATAGACAAGGAAACACAGGGCCGCATTCAATGCAGCAAAGAACAAGTTATTAAAGTCTGGTTTTCTTACGCATTATGATTTGTCTCGACCAGTCAAGCTCAAATGTGACGCATCGATCCCTATATGGAATAGGAGCCCTTTTGAGTCACGAGTTTGAGGATGGATCGGAGAGACCGGTAGCAGTTACTTCACGGGCACTGTCATCAGCAGAAAAGGGCTACGCCCAAATAGAGCGTGAAGCACTGGCAATAACTTTTGGCGTTCGTCATTTCCACAAGTTCCTCATTGGCCAAAGATTTACATTGGCGACAGATCACAAACAAGCCTTTGGTCAAAAATTTGGGACCTAAACAGGGTATCCCGGCGTTAGCAGTAGCAAGGCTGCAGAGGTGGGCACTAATTTTAAGTGCATATGAGTACAACCTGGCGTATATGGCTGGAGAGGAGAATAAGGAAGCAGATATGCTGTTTCGACTGCAATGGAAGTGAATGTCATAGACCCTAACCAGGAATTGTACTATGTGGATTGCTGTGAGAATATACCTGTAACAGCAGCAGAAGTAGCACAAGAGACTAAAGCGGATCCAATTTTGAGACGGGCATACCAGTATACATTGTCTGGATGAAACTGGAAATGTCACATGGATCCAAGGTTACAACTCTACTCACGACGGTCAGATGAACTTAGCGTTGAAGAGAACTGTTTACTTTGGGGAACACGTGTGATAATACCGCAATAACTACAGTCAAGAGTTCTAGCAGATCTTCATGAAAACAACTTAGGTTCAAATCGAATGAAAGCATTAGCTAGATCGTATATCTGGTGGCCGAGTTTGAACATGACGTTGAAAGAATTGTGTAAGAAATGTGAAATTTGCCAAAGTCCGAAAAATAAACCGCCTGCTGGTATTCCTCATACATGGATGTATCCCACAGCACCTTGGGAGAGAGTTCACGCAGATTTCGCGGAGTTTGAAGGTCAACATTATCTTATTATGATTGACGCTTATTCGAAATGGTTGGAAGTGCATGAAATGGGCACTAGTACAACCGATAGTAGGAAAATAGAGGTAATGAGGCGAGTTTTCAGTTTTCATGGCATTCCAGGACGATTGGTGACAGATAATGGTCCACAATTCAGTTCAGTAGAATTTCAGGAGTTCATGAAAGGAAATGGTGTCAAACATCAACTCACACTTCCATATCACCCATCAAGCAATGGACAAGCAGAACGAGCAGTTCAAATCTTCAAGAGATCTATGGAGGCACGACCTAAAGGACGTACTATTCGACATCAAATATCTATACTACTGCTGCAGCATAGGTCGACTCCTAATACCTCAACAGGAAAAATGCCATCCGAATTGCTAATGAAGAGACTCTTACGAACAAGGCTAAGCTTTGTTAAACCTACAGTTGGAGGAGAGATTCGAGACAGACAGGAGAGCCAAACAGAAGCTGCATACAGAAATCCTGAGATGTTAGCTGAAGAAGCAGTGGCAGTATGGAACCCAAGACAAGATAGTCGGGGACGGTGGCTCTCTGGAACAGTAGTTCAGAAACTGGAACTGAGCAACTATCTTGTAAACGTGAATGGTCAGGCTAGCTATGTTCATGTAGACCATATATTACATCGTGATATCAGAAGTTTTTCAAAGGATGTAGATCAGGAACAAGCATCTCCGTCTACATTTGTGCTTACCGAAAACATGCCAGTATCTGTTCATTGGGAATTCTTATTAAGACACACAGTTACCGTACATTTGTTTTCATTTGTGACTGTGCAGCTTATTTTATGACAACTGTTGTTGATTTAACTGCATTTTCACACTACCTTCTGTACTGTGTTTTCAAAATGTGCAAAAATATTAATAACTCTACTTAAATTAATTAGATAACAAACAGATGACATACCGGTAGTGCAATTCTGCTCAATTGTTAATGTAACAGGTATTGCATTGTTTGTTGAGAAACATTTGCTATAGTTGATCGCATCAATTTGTATTCCAATTTTTTGTTTCGAATCTTTAGCCTTCCAAAGGTTTACTTTTCGACAAGAACACACAGACGAATAGCACAGATTTGTACGATACCATGATGCAAAGTAAGGTAGTATGCATAGATTGTTTTTATGTTTACCACTAGATTACACAGGGGCGTAGGAACGGGTCGGGCCGGTCGGGCCATGGCCCGACAACTTTTGGAAATATGGACTTCAGCAAGCGAACGATTGCCGTAAACTTCCGGTTTAGGTATAGGCGATTAAATATATTATTTATTGATATATGTACTTCGAACAGGAGCTTCTATCTCCGTATATGCTCCTGACTCTATTGTATCCATGTTGCCTCGATGTCTAGAGTCGTCTGTCACGAGACATCTACTGAGCATGCCCAGGTAGCAAAATGGCAAGGCAGACGTCCGCGTCCGGCTTTGATAACGACGACATTGTCATTGCAACACATCCGCATCAGCCGTCTGCAGCAACGTTCAGGTTTCCAAAGCGATCGTACGGAACGAAACTGAGAAGCTTCCAACCTTCTTGGTTTGAGAAATGGCCATTTCTCCACTACGATGAAACGAATGACGCCGTCTATTGTCACACCTGCTTGTCAGCCCATTTCATGAAGAAGGTCAACATTCCAACGGCTGACGACTCATTTGTAAGTTGTGTACATGTACAAGTTGTTTTCCAGTAGTCTCATACCAGACTCCCTCGCGATCAGGTTTGCATGAAGTCATGCCTCGCTTAACCAGGTTGTTAGTGATAGGGTATGAGATTATATGCTACATTTCAGTTATTTTTGCAAATTTTTGTACCTTTTTTGGTGACGTAAACTCTGACAGTCTACACATCACGTACACACAATTATTGTTGCCACAAATCATGAGTTTACGCTTGGACATCCATTGTTTTCACTAGTTTTTCTACTGCAGATTAGGAGAGGATTTACAAATTGGAAAAATGCTACAGTATCTTTCAAGAATCATGAGAAATCAGCTTGTCATCGGGCTGCCACCGAAATTATAATTACCCTTCCTAGTACGACCAAGGATATTGGCAATCTGCTCTCTAAGGAGCATGCTACCTCTAAGAGGAGAAATAGAGCTGCCTTCTATCATATTTTGTCTTCAATACGATATTTGGCTAGACAAGGATTAGCAATACGAGGCCATGGAGACGACAGTGATGGA
Organism: Corticium candelabrum; assembly: GCF_963422355.1. NCBI lineage: Eukaryota > Metazoa > Porifera > Homoscleromorpha > Homosclerophorida > Plakinidae > Corticium > Corticium candelabrum. The sequence continues at coordinate 3,314,623 of NC_085085.1, forward strand.
AACTTTATCCAGTTGCTTAGAATGAAAGCAAAAGACGATGACAATTTGTCTTCATGGATGACAAGGAAAGACAATTCTTATACGAGCCCTGACATTCAAAATGAAATAGTAGAGTTGATGTCGTCACATGTGTTGAGGGTTATTGCAAATGATCTTCGCAAATCTCCATTTCTCAGTATAATGATTGACGAAACAAGAGATTGTGCCAACACAGAACAAGTTACTGTAGTTGTGAGAATGGTTACCTATGAGTTTGATGTTGATGAGCAATTCCTGGGAATGTATGGTGTACCATCCGTAGATGCTCAGACTTTGACAACTGCGATAAAGGATGTTTTTGAGAGATTTAATTTCAGTTTTAATAAATTAGGCGGGCAATGCTACGATGGAGCCAGTGCGATGAGTGGAGCAAAAAGTGGGGTAGCCAGGAGAATACTTGAAATCGAGCCAAGGGCACTGTTTACACACTGCTATGGGCATTCATTGAACTTAGCTGCCTGCGATACAATGAAGCAGATTAAACTCCTGAAAGATGCATTAGGTGTATCTTTCGAAATAACAAAGTTGTTGAAGTATTCACCTCGTCGTGAGGGGATTTTTCTAAGATTGAAAGAAAACTTGCCAGGAAGTACAGCCACCGGAATTAGAGTCCTTTGTCCTACAAGATGGACAGTTAGAGCTGACTCAATTGCAAGCATTTTGGAGAACTTTCAAGCCTTGCAAGAAACCTGGCAGGAATCAATTGAAGTTGCACATGACACTGAAACCAAAGCAAGAATTGGTGGAGTGGAAGCGCAAATGAACACATTTGATTATCTATTTGGCACCATGCTAGGTCACATGGTTTTGAGACATACCGACAATCTCAGCAGAGCATTGCAGGATAAAGGTTTGTCTGCTGCAGAAGGACAGCAAGTTACTAGAATGAGTCTAGAGACATTGAAGTCTTTGCGTACAGATCAGTCGTATGAGTTGTTTTGACTGAATGTCAACAAGAAGGCGGAGGAATTGGAAATTGGAGAACCCATGTTGCCTCGTCGGAGAAAGAGGCCTAGAAGATTTGAGGAAGGCGAAGATGGGTACCATCATGAAACAGTCCGTTCTTACTACTTGCAATACTACAATGAGACTCTCGATGTCGTAATCAACTGCATCCAGGAACGATTCGATCAACCTGGCTATGGAATGCATAGCTCTTTAGAGTCGCTCTTAATCACTGCTGCATTGCAGTACAAACACGCAGATAATGATACTGAAGCACTTGCGAGGTACAAGTTTGAAATGGAGGAACAACTGGAGCGAGTATGTGCCTTCTACGGCGATGATTTTGACAAGGAAGAGTTGAGAGGGCAGCTGGTAACATTTAGTCTGCATTTCCAGAAGAACACAGAGAAACTTGAGAAGGTTACAATATTTGATTTAAGGCGCTACTTTTCCAGCTTGTCATCTGGTCAGAGGTCCTTATTGAGTCAAGTATGCCGCCTCATGCAGCTGATTTTGGTTATTCCAGCTACCAACGCCACCTCGGAGAGATCCTTCAGTGCACTGAGACGTGTTAAGAACTACCTAAGAACTACCATGTCTCAGAAAAGATTCAATAATCTAATGGTGCTTCATGTGCATAAAGACTATGTCGATAGTGATTTGGATCTGGATGTCATTCATGACCAGTTTGTAGCAAAGTCAGAAAATAGGCTTCGACTCTTTGGGAAGGCCAATGAGGTTCAGTAATCACAGTAGTAATAATAATAATTTGTGTGAACTCCATGCTGTTTTCAATTTAGCACACGCTAAATAGGATAAATCACGTGACTTTACCACACCTCTTAGCGCGCGTTAGGCCCGACCAGTCCTAGAATGCTTCCTACGCCCCTGTTACATCATATGCTTTTGTGTCTGGTGAGTCACAAAGTTGAGTCTATTTTGCTGGATGTACATTACAACAAATATTTTTACATTTAATAGATATTAAACATCACAGCTGTAAGAGTTAGCTTAGTTACTATGGGATATAGCTCTTTCAGTGGCAGATTTAGAAGGAGTTTGGGGTTCTACGGAACCAGGATTGGCAGACATTGTGTCAATAATTGCCATTCTGGAAAGCAGACAAGCAGAAAAGATCTCTAGCCAGAAACTGGGAAGAGTAGTGGCTCTAAAAGGAGCAAGTACGATAAGCATGATCTAAACAACAGTCTACCAGTCATCTGAAACATGGCCGTAGCATCACAGAGACTACCACACTTTTCAACTATATTCACCAAAACAGCAGTAACTCTTGGTGGAGGTCACTGAAGTGAACCAGGAAGACTCGCACCAGAAGCTGCAAGACCTATTTCAAAACTTGTTGGATCTATGATGCTTATGAAGTGTTCAGTCAGTTACACCCATCAACAGGAAAGCCTTTTGATGTCATAATGCACAATCATGCCAACAAGTATGGTGAATGGAGCTGGGACAGAGACTTCTAAAGCCGATTGTTAATTTATGCCTCTTTTGAGTTTTGGTCGTCCTTGTGTGTGCTTCAAAATTGAATGACTTGGCATCCATGCGTAAATCGCTGAATATTAAGGTGTACACCCAAGCAATGAAATCATGAAGGCGTGCGGCTTAGTAAGGTCCACCATTGATGATCTTGAAGAAATAAGTGACAGATTATTGGAGATCATGGATATCTGGTATCAACAAAGTGTAGGTCTTGCCGACACCGAGAGTACTGAGACCAAAGTTTCACAAACTGCTTTACGCAAGTAGCACCGTGATCATTCTCTGATTGATCACCAAAGGAGTATATTATCGCCATTCTGTAGTTGTTTCTTATTTTGATTCCCTTGTTAGTGAATTGAAGGTTCACATCAATGAGATGCAAAGAAAGGTATAAAACTGGCCGTGCTTTGGCACTTGAAATGGTGACTCACAGTGATCGAAACGATTGATGAGACTTACTCTGTAGATGTTCTAAGTCATAGCGCACTGGACAATGATTATCAGAATGGAAGAGGAAGTGGGCAATACACGAGGGTTAGCCTACTTCTCTCTTGAAGGTGTGCTTAAGGACTTGCAGGGAGGGTTTTTCTAACATCTAGACTTGCTTGAGAATTGCCTGCATTCTGTTCTGCTGAGAATGAAAGGAGCAACGGGTGCTGAAGCGACTCAAAAACTATCTGAGGTTTTCAATGGGTTCTGACCATCTATCTGTACTGCATGGCATCTATGGACATTCATATTTCAGCTTTTGTAGATTTTCACAAGATTGTCTCTTATATTTGTTGAGCTGCACTCTTGTCGCATGCTTGTCCATTGTTTAGGGATGACTGAGACAGACATGAGACATTGGAGAACACACTTGTGGTCACGATGTGAAATTGATAGGCTCACATGTGTTCAAATATAATATTAGTGTTTGTGGCATACTGATTTATAATAGTCAGTCTTTCACTTTTATTTCATAGACTGTTCATTACCTTCATCAACGGAACACCCTTTTGCAAACTCTAGATCTGCCTCTGTATTTATAATTGTTGGTGCTATTGCTATATTATTTAATAATGTTGTTGGTATCACTTTTTTGGCAACTTTTGAAGTTGACTAGGCCACTCAGTTGGCATTAGCTGACACGAAGCTTGCTTATTAACTTGTTGGAGAATCAGTCATTTAGAAGTGATGTTTTCGTTCATGGACTTACAAGATAACGGCCGGACATCGAACGATGTCCGGACAAGCTTGATGCCCATGTTTTTGCAATAGCATGTCCCATTACAGCAGTGCAGTTTTGTCTGCAATAATTGCTTCAATTAACAACTAAACTAAACAATTTAGCACGTCATTGTAAGTTTCTATGGTGTTTGTTACTTAATTGAGAGGGGTGCTTTCAGTTTCCCACAGCTGGACCTTTCCGGCTACTTTTTTGTATGACGTTGGGATGGAACTGTACCCTACCGATGTGCCTTGTGGTTTCGTTTCCTTGTCTGTTCATGGTGACGGCAACTGTTTCTATTGCTCTGCTAGGGTCATGGCCACAGACGACGAAGAAAACCATAGTCACATACGCACATTTGTCATGAAGGAGTTGCAAGACAATCCAGAGCATTAAGCCGACTTATTTATAGCACGAGCGAAGACGCAACTACTCACGAACAAGTCATTCTGTTTGAACTCTCTTCTCTCAGACACTTTGCAACGCTGCTTTCAGCACCTCTTCAGACGGCATAGCTGCCAACCTGCCAACGCATGACTCATACCTCAAAGCAATTCAGTGTGTGTCAAAAGTCGGTGAAATGGCATTTTTGGAATGTTAGAAATAGCAGCCCTGGCCAGTGTGCTAGGCAGAGATGTTTATTCAGTGAATCCGACACAGCTTAAACTAGCTCTCGAGAATACCTGCAACCACATAAGGAAAGGCCAAGTGAAGGAGGACCATGCAGTCCTATAATTCTTTGGTCTTGCACCAGACGTAGACTAGACTCGAATTTCATAGTCCAAACCATTTTGTCTCTTGTGTACCTAATTCAGCTACATATAGTGATGGATTAACGGCATCTGTTGCATGTGCCGCCACAAAAGGAAAAAGTGTGTAGAATTGTCTACTGCCACAATTCAGAGCTTTATAACAAAAGAAGAAGAGTGCTGTAGTTACCCATACCCATCCATCGAAACCGTCAAAGTTACAGACTCACATGTCAGCATTCTTGTCACCTCAGGGAAACAGCAGGTCATGTATTGGTACATGTAATATTGTTTCTAAATCTGATATTGTGGTATCTGACCTTGCAGTGGGTTTTATAAATATTCTACTTTATCAGATTCTGTGATCAATTCATCAATTTGCTCTAGAAATCAGCGTTCTGTTACTGTTAAGACAGCAGAAAAGTGGATTTTGGAAAATGACAGAAATCTAGCTACATGCATGTAGTTGAAGATGATAAGTCTGCAGATAACCCTCAGCTGGTCTGCATTAAAGGGTTCAATCTGTACGCAGTTTGAAGAAAGAGTTTGTGGATGCCGAAACTTTCATCCAGGCTTCAATGTTGGTTCTAAGAATCTGCGTGCGTGTTCATTTCGAGAACAAGCAGTTTCTGATATCCATACAAATGCTAAGTCATTGCTTCGACAGAGCGGAAGTAGCAATCCTCGTTACTTACTCAGCCATTGCAAAGGCAGTCACAACACTAGACAAAGGAACAGAAGGAAGAAGTGTAGCATGGGGTAGACTTAGGTACTGGATATAAGAACGAGTTTGCCTGTGCTGCTTTTGTCCATTATATTTAGCTATCATTGAGAGGACAGCTTACTGATGAATTACAGCAGGCTAAATTCTTTAGTGTCCAAACAGACGGCAGCAGTGATATAACTACTATTGAGCAAGAACAGTTTGTAGCTCTCTATTGTGATCCTCATAGTCTTGATAGCTAATTGCATATTTGATTGAAATTCATTGCTGTCCTACAACCCAAACCTATCGATGCCACTGGACTATTTGTCTGCTTGACTTGTGCAGTGGAGCATACTTGAGTGCAAGATTGATGGAGCTAATGTCAATATGGGTAAGAATGGATTGGAAGGGAAACAAAGGAGCATGTTCCTTGGATTTTTGCATTTTGGTGCATACCTCACCGAAACTAAAAGATGCTCTTAAAGGTACGTTTTTCTCTGAAGTTGATGAGATCCTTCTTCGAATATATTATTTATATGAAAAATCTGGTAAAAAGTGCAGAGAATTGGATCATGTTGTTCAAGCCCTGAAGCAGTACTTGCAACCTTTTGAAATGCCTTCCTCCAGAGGCAACAGACCACTATGTGCTAGCGGGACAAGGTTTATTACTCACAAGGTAGGTGCTTTGTCTTGTATCATAGACAGATTTGGGGCATATTTGTCACATCTGCAGACTCTGATTACTGATTCGGCAACAAAATGTGCAGATAAAGCAAAACTGACTGGCTACATTCGGAAGTGGAGAGAAGGCAAAATGATAGTGGCCTGTGCCCTAGCTCTTTCATGACGTTCTGAAGCTAGCTAGTACTCTCTGCAAGGTTCTGCAGAGTGATGAAGTCTGCATTATTAGTGCTTTCAAATCTGTTGTAAGGACAATAAGAGCAATTGAAACACTTGAGAGTATTCCACTTGAGGAACTTCCCACTGTCAAGGTCATTAGCAGGATTACCCACAGTGGACATGCGTCATCTTACAAGGCTGTTGAGCTGGTCAATTATGAAAATGGTTTGCAGTACCTTAGGAATAATCAGCAGGCTATAACCAAGAGTGTTGTGACTTGTCTGAAGAGTCGAATCAAATCACAGCATGCGAATTTGCTAAACAGCTGCATTACCATTTTGGTTACCCAAGGGTGGGAGAAGATTGATGCCACTGATTTTGCTGATGATCATATTGAATTTATTTTAGCCAGTTGATTCCAGGTACCCCTCCAACGTGCCAATGTCGACACCAACCAATTGCTGGAAGAGTGGCATGACATGCTGCAGTATGGAAAAGGGTATATCAATCTTTGCCTTGATTATGCCACTGTTTGGTTAAACTGTTCAATTCAGTGGACAGCAAACGGTGGAGTAGTATTCTGTTACTAGTTCAGCTACTGTTTTGCTTGCCCATTTAATGGGCGAGTTGAACGTATATTCTCTCAGCTGAAATTGATAAAGACTAACCGTAGATGCAACTTAAGTGAGCAAGGCCTTGATGACCTGATGAGAATAGAAAGGCACTTCTGTTTCAACATGGGACTGTACTCATGCAGTGCAACTGTGGTGGAAAGATGCTTGTCATCGGCAAGTGAACGGCAGAAGAGCAGAACCGAAGAGGAAGCCTAACGAAGAAGCACTAGACCCAGAAGAAACAGTTTTCAATCTTGTCGACTCACTGGGACTTGTTTACTGCCAGTGATACTAGTAACTCATATAATATCTAACTGATTGATATATGTTGAAAGATGTGTCACATCGTGACATGATTAATTATATTACATTTATAGGTAGGTTGTTGTTGTCATCGGCATGCATGACTATGCATGCAAACGTCAGGCCTAGTGATGTGAAATGAGTTGCACTTTGTGCTTGTACAGACCTCAGTTGATCAAATGCAGTTAGCATCTTAATGTGTTTGATTCCCCACCTTATACCATAGTTTTGGAACAAAGCTGACAATTTTAGCAGGGAAGTTATTTACTAGTTATAGACAGAATTATGTGATCTTGGAAAGACTAGTGTATGCAAAACAATATGTTTGATATGCATTGTCACGAGTAGATCTTTAATTAAGTACAAAATGAAATTGCTGTACCAACTGCTTGCATTCATATTGAGTTTTGCTACTATACACAATTTGCTTGAGACTTTTGGTTGTGGAAATACCATTTGCTATAGAATGCAAATACATTTTATTTACATAACGTTTTCTGTCAGGAAGCTGCCAAGTCCATATACAATTTGAATAGAACAGGTTTGCAGAGACTATGAAGTACATACAAAAAGACTGTTCACAAATTAAGTTTAGGACAGGTTTATCACTTTTAGTAATCAGAAACTAAATGAGGGTGTAAAATAGTAGGCTCATTATTAGATTTTGATATATTTTAGAAATATCAATTGACGAGAGTGCACTTGTAACACCAGAAAATGCCAAATTGTGTCAAATGCATTTGTGAAGCAACAGAAACCCAACATGGGTGACTACATCATTCGGACAGTAATAGATAGTGATTTTGGATGAGATTCGAAACATAACAATAACAGAATTGCAGATAGAATTGTTTTGTATATTCGAGATTGTTTGCTTGATATGCTTGTTTCCTCTTCCAAACTTTGAAATATAGGATATTTCCACACATCAGACACCTTAGGGAAGCATACAGCTTCCCCATAGGCGGAAATGTGCCTGTGCGCTGCTCAGGAACACGTTGGATTGCTCATAAGCGTAAAGCTCTGCAACGATTCGTTGACAGATATGGAGTGTATGTAAACCATTTGTCCACGTTAGCAAGTGACAGACAGACAAAGGCAGAGGATAAAGCACGCCTCAAGGGTTATGTTTTAAGATGAAGAACTACAAAATGCTAGTTGGCGCAGCTATGTATGTAGACTTGCTACAGCCCGTACATCTCTTGAGCCTCAGTCTCCAAGATGACAAAGTCAACATTGTACATGGTATACATAACCTGCTAAAAGCCAGAAAATCACTCAAAGGTCTTGCCAAGAAAGAGCCCGGGGAATGGCCGACAGCCAAACTCGTTTTGAGCCGTCTTCAGAGAGACAAAGAAGATACTTTGTATCAAGGAGCCCCATTGGCAAACTATTCTGTCAGCACACTAAGTAACTTTGCAGAAAAGGTGAAAACCGATTTAGTATGCCTTGATAACAAAATGAAGGAGCGACTAGGCTGGTGTGACACCAAACTTCTTCGTCATATAATTGCCTTTCTTGACACCCAAACATGGCAAAGAAAACCTATCGGTAAACCTCTGAGCAAGATAGTGAAGACGAGAATGTTGATGATACTGCAGAGGTTAAAGAAGCTGTAGAAGCTCTTGCTGTTTTGTTTTGCCAAACCACTAGAAAGCAAAGGCGTTAGTATTCTTGCTCTTCATGACGAGGTTGAGGAGGTAGTCCGTTATGCTAGAAAATATCTTAATGTCAACAAGGTGTGCTATGAGTCTGTGTGGTACACACTTTACACCTGTCCAGACCATTGTAAGTGGCCAAACGTTCTCCAATTGTGCCAGCTAGTATTTAGTCTCCCCTTTACTACCACACATGTTGAAAGGATGTTTTCGTCGCTGAAACTGATCAAGACAGACAGGCGCACCAGCATGGGCAACACCACCTTGTCTGACCTTATGGAAGTATACCATCAAGGACCATCACTTGAAGACTTTCACGCTGACGCCGCTATTCAGCTGTGGTGGGAAGGATGCAAGACCAACCGCCGTCCTAATCAAGGTTTCAGAAAGCAATACAGAGCAAGGGAAACTGAAGAGTTGGTCCAAGACGATAGCACTAGTAGCTTTAGTTTAGATGACTGGGACGTGTGGCATAATCCTCTAAGCCCGTCTACAGATAGTTTTCCAGAAGAGTCTGACTGACAATTTTGCACATCGTTGTGCTAGGTTTACCTGTTAATGTTCTGCTATTGTCTCACACAATTATAGTGCACTTTCAAGTTTGCCTTTTGAAGTTCCGTAAGTTTTCTAGACTTATTATAACGCAATAAATATGCTTGCCTTGCAGGTATGTTGTCTCAAAGTTGTTAATTAATATTGTCGTGCTTTGTACGTATGTCAAATAATAGCAAATAATAATAGCAATAGAGTGTTTGCGGGCTCTGAAATTGATAGCGTGGGCGTGGTCTAAAAATGGACGTGGCTTTGGCAAACCTGCTTATCCGGACAAAAAGAATTCTTTATATTCCGCTCTGCAATGTTGCGCAAATAACCATTAGTGATGCGCCCGGTAACACCGTGTGCCAAAGTGGAATTCAGTTATTTTGGTACCTAAGATGGCGGCGCACAGATCACGTGGAAACGAGAGCGCACTTCCGGTAACGATGAAATGGGTATCTAGCGATGCCATGTAGGCCTAGTACCTAAAGACATCAATAGAAAGTAAAGAGGCTGCTAATAATAAGCGACGAAAGCGCTGCCGAGGCCCGACTATCCCGTCCACTGACAGTAATTACGTAAACAGGATAGAAGACGACGCTACTGCCCCAACTCCTACAGCCATGGCCACTAGCCGCTTCCCCTTCATTGCACAACATAGAAGTTAGCACGTGAAACACCAGGTTGACCAACAGCGGCATCGCGCTCTGCCTAGTTCTACGCAATAACATAAACAGGGAGTCTAACAAGGCTACCAGCACTAGTCTGGAATACCCTAATACTATAACACACTCGCTCAACAGTAAAAAAAGTCTTTCCAAGACTTGGGCTTGGTTCAGACATCGTCCCATGGACGGCGACATGTTGTAACGAGGTCACCTGACAAGATAACGAGCTCACCTAACATTCCGACAAGTACACACCTGTACTAATGGGGTAGCGCGCGCACGTAGTCTACATTCCGCTGACACGATGTAGAAATTACAAGTTGAGCGATACCGATACGTTCCTGTTTACTTCAACGAAGTGGCTAGAGAGCCGGTAACGGTCCCGCAAGCGGAGGACTTGGAGTGCCGGTAATTTGCACGTGACCGAAGATGTCATGCTCACTAGTAGCGACGAATGGCGGGAAGTCCAACTGATTCCGCGTTTTCTGTTGGGAAAAGATTCAAGTCATTCGCCGACCTACAAGAGCGACTGTCGGCGTATGAGTCATCAACATACACAAAATTATGGCGAAGAGACTCGAGAAGTGTTGAGGCTGCCCGGAAGCGAATCAATCGTCCCCTTTCTGAAGCAATCACATACTACGAGGTGACGTATAGCTGCATTCACGGAGAGAAAAAATTCGCTACCCGTGGTGAAGGAAAGCGGTCTACATCGTAAGTGCAGCTTGTGTGTTAGCAATTGTTTAGGAATCCAAGGACCTACACTTTTCCATGGTGATGGCTCAAATTGTGGCCCCAGGCTAAATACTGTACATACAGTAGTCTCAGATAAAAAGAACAAATGTAAAAGAAACAGTAATTAACTACGCTTGGCAAATACTCTTATTATATATATAAATAGTTGATCAGTAAAACCTCTGATGTAGTGTTACATCTGCACAGTACTGTACTACACTATTGAAAATACATAAATATACACAGTATACATTATTGCTGCTTTACCGTCTTTTTTCTTTCTTCACACTTTCTAAAGACAAAAATGTCTTTCAATGAAGTATGTTCAAAAGACAGCAAGGCATGGGCTGGGTAAAAATGCTAAGATTCCCTCTCATCTATTAGTTTGTATCAGGGTGGCAGTGTAGATGCATTTGGATATTCTATATTCTATAATTCTTAAGCAAATTTGAAAATTATCACATTTAATATCAACTAGTCAACAGTAAAATTAATATCAACAATTGTTGGGGTACAATTTTAGACCTTTGGTTGATTTGTTTTGTAAAATTTAACCGGTAATCTGAAACATATTTCTATATCATATTACATATTATTTTTGTAATTTTATACAACCACAATTCCTACATTTAAAAACTCACCTAAAATTTTGTCATGCTTTTACCGAAGTGCAAAGAAACGTTACTTGTGAGTGTTGCCTGACTTGAGTGCAGTATGCAAGCCATAAAAGAGCAACAGGATCTCCCTAAGATGTAGGCTTTACGATCAATTCCATAACAAACCATAATTAAATATTCCTTGTATACATACAGTACTAAAAATAAACTTCAAAGGATAAGCAAACACACCAAACTGCACATAAGCTTAATTAATTGATACCAGAATTTTTGCTAATGCAAATTTCTCAAATTTTATAACTTTAGTATTTGCACTCAACACAGTTTTTCATTTAATTTTTCAATGACATTTTTATTGTGTTTTGTATTTTTTCTTTGTGCTTTCCATCAACAGGACTTTTAGGAAAGAATGCCCATTTGAATTGTCCCTAAGAGCTTCTGAAGATGGTCAATCACTAGTTGTGCGAAGATTTAAAGAGAGCCATAATCATGAAATATCAAGAGTAAGAATAATTAATTCATCTTGTACATGTACATGTACTGTACCAACACATACCGTATTATCTCTAACATAAACGTCCTTAATTTTTCAAAGGGCCTGATAGATGTGACTTTATTAGAGACCCGACTGTGCCTTATGTAATTTCAATGTTGTTTAACTCAACATGGTTACATTAGCAATACAATTTAGCTATCATTTATTACCGTCCAATACATTACGTTTGACTACTGGTAATAGGTACTTTGGAGACTGTGCGTTTCATTCTTTGTATGAGGTCCCGTAGCGTGCTTTTATTGGAGACGTAACTGTATTGGAGACCTGTGTTTATGTTAGAGACAATACGGTATTCACCAATATGGTAGCTGCATTAATACTAAAATAGTATTATTTGAATATTATAAACCTGTACAGGAACTATTCAAACAACTGCCTAGTCAGAGAAAGCTACCATTAGAAGCAAAGGAAGAAGCTGAAAAGCTAATAGAACTAAAAGCAAATAAAAAAATGATTCAGAACAAGCTGGCAGAAATGACTTTTAACGTAGTGCTGCTAAAAGACTTGAGCAATATCAGTACTGGTATGAGAGCAGGAAAGACAAGAAACGATTTAAATACAGCTGTAAAGCAACTGACAGACAAATACGATACATGGCTGTTATGAACAGCTCGCCTTGAAGTTGCATTTTTTTACGTTGTGGTGTTTTGCTTGTAGGAGCTAGTGTGAATGTTGTCGTCAGTGACAATAACGTGTTGCAAGGCATCTTCTTTCAGGATGAGAAGATGAAGCAGGCGTTTTCAGCATACCCGGAACTACTATGTATTGATGCGACTTACAAGCTGCTGGAATTGACATTTCCTCTCTATATCATGCTTATAGAAGATGGCAATGGCCATTCTGAAGTGGCTGCTGCATTCTTGTTATTAGAAGAATCCAAGGCATCAATTACATGTGTAGCAAATATTTTCAAAGAAAACAATCCTGAATGGTCGTCTGTAAGAGTGATAATGGCTGATAAAGACATGACAGAGAGAGATGTTCTTGCTGCCAGTTTCCCTTCTGCTGCTATTTTGATATGCTTATACCACACATTGCGATCGTTTCGAAGAGAGATAACGATGGAGAAGATGGGCATTACCTCTGGCCAGCGAAGCACATGCCTTGAAATGGTACAGCAAATGGCCTATGCTCCAAGTGAAAAAAAAGTACCTGGACCTGTATAGGCAGTTTCAAATTTGTGCTCCTCCGATTGTGTTGAAGTGTTTTGATAATCAGTGGCACCCTATTAGGAAGCAGTGGACGATGGAGATGAAGTATAGCACAGGGAATTTCCTCAACAACACCAACAATAGATTGGAGTCCCTGAATGCAAAGTTAAAATTAGTAATTTCCCGTACTCATCACTAGAAACATTTTTTGACAAGTTCTTTCTTATTTTACGAGTGCTTCGATCAGAACGAGACTATCAAGCAAGCCTGTCTACTCTCAAAGTCCCTGTAACATACCATTCTATCACTGATGCAGCATTGATTAACTCTATGAAGTATCTTACACCTTATACCTTCAGATTTGTTGCCAAACAGATGGATATGAAGACAAAGGTACAGCTCGCAAATGATGGCAACCAACATTACCATGTTGCATACAACGATAGTTCAATAGTAGTCACCCCCGCAACATGCCAGTGCATGACTTGGCAGTCAATGAGGTTGCCTTGTTGTCACATACTGGCAGCTCGATCTGATCTCGGATTGAACATGTTCACTGAAGAACTTTGTGACAGAAGATGGTCTTTAGATTACTACAAATCTAACCACAGAGCATTTTCACCTATTGCTCATCAAAGCCCGTCTACAGCAACCATCGTTAGCTTTGAAACACCATCAAGAAAAGTACACTCTCAGGTGCGTTGTCAAAGTGATTCTCAACTGTTACATAACTTAGCACGTGTCCGTGTTGGGGTTTGAAAAATTCCATCAGGCTTCAAAGATTGCTACCAAACTTGCTAGTTTAGCTTCAGAAGCATCAGGAGTCAATTTCACCACTGTATATAAATACTATACAGTGTTTTCTGCAGCAAGATACTGATTCTACATCTACTATATAGTAGCGATTCTCAGCATTTTATACTGATTATAAATACTATACAGTACTTTCATGTACCATTTATTCTGTTCTTTTTTTTGTCTGTTTTCGTGTCTTTGCCTGTCTGCTTTGATGTGGCTGCATGCCCGTCAGTGGATCTGTCTGTTGATCTGTTGGTCTGTCAGTCTGCTTGTCTGCTTTCATGATATCTGTGTCTGTTTCTTTACCTGCATGTCTAGCTATGGTTACCCTTTGTTTGTAGGCGCCGGTGTTTATACTGTTTCTGTGTCTTTTTACTGTACCTACTACTGTTTACGCTGCATTTGCTGTGGGTCTACGCATGCACTTCTTGCAAATCTCAGTATCTCTAGTAGTAACTCTATTGTATTGACAAACAGAACAGAAAGCAATTTTTCATTGCTCGAAAGTCAACAGGAGAGTCAACAACAGGAAAGTCAACAACAGGAGAGTCAACAACAGGAGAACCAGCCAGGAGAGAGCCAGCCAGCAGAGAGTGAACCCTATGACAGTGATGAGACAGTCGACAATCATGAAAGGTAAATGTGTGGACTTCAACTTGATATATTGCTTCCTTTCACAGGCTAATTTTCTTACTGCAGCAATGAAGCACACAACAGCTCAGTCATTTGTCAGGTAGAGACTGGACCGCGTCAACTAAGCATCACTCCTGCCACCAAAAGAAAGAGACGTCATAAGGAACCAGAAGACGAGCTAGAGACTTCAATTGTAGAAAGGCTAAACTCGTTGGACTCAAAGAGGGCTCATGTCGACTCCGATGAGGATAGTTTGTTCGGTAGGCAGATAGCTGCTACTCTACGGAGATTTCCCTATGAGAAGAAGGCGTTCGCAAAGCTCAGACTTCAACAAGTGATGTTAGAGGTAGAGCTTGGTGGGTCAGGAGATGGCTTTTCTCTGTTTAGAGAGAGCACCCCATAGGTCACCAACCATGCTTGTGTGCATCACTGTGTAGTATCCTGTGATACGTGGCCAGCGACGACACTATGTGTGGTCTATAAACCGGCTTTTCTAGAAGCCACCAACTACATCAGAGAGAGAGAGAAACTGCAGACTGCTAGCTACATGACTGATTGACAAACTCATTAATCGACAACTACAGGTCAATAACTTTCAATTGTCATGTTTAATTAACACATACGTACTTTGGCACTGCCTATGCCTACATACTCTTAATATGCTCATTATATTATCTTGGGAATTGCTATTCGTAGCTCACTTTCAGGTATGGTAAATATGGAGCATTAACTATTGTTGCCATATGGAGTCTGGAAAAATATACTATCAATCTAGAACAAATTGTTTAGATAGCTTACCAAAAAACAAGACTCAGTATAACTATATTAATTAAAGAATATTCTAGACTAAAATGTTAGTCACATGCTAGCTCCTACAGCTAGATAACCAGTGGATTATAACTAATTGTATGCAAGAAATTGATTGTTGTAACTAATAATTGTAACTAGCAAGAAATTGATTATTGTAACTAATTGGTCAAATCAAAATTCAGACTAGGTAATGATCTCTTTGATATTATTTTTGGCTTTTATAAAAGCCGGTGGTTACTCAATACAAGTCAAAAGACTGATTGAGTAGGTAAAGATAATGACCAAGACTAATTTATTAGTTAATAGTCTTTGCGGTTGACATGGTGGTACTGCCAGGTGACCTTTCCTTCTGGTGTCATAAAATAGTCTCGGTACATGTCTCTCACTTCAGCTGCAGATCGACTGCTCCGATTTCCTCCTATTTGTCCAATTCTGGACAACCCACCATCATCAACTTCATGCCTCCAAGTTCCTCTCAGTAAGTGACCAGCACCATCTTCAGCATCAGTAAAGCCTGGGGGACAATACACCGAAGACTCATTGGTTCGTAGGTAGTTGTGAAGGGCAATAGCTGCTTTTGTAAATATGACAGCATTTTCTGGTGCTGCAATGATGGGTCGCCTAAATATCCTCCAACGTGCATCCAAAATTCCAAAAGTGTTTTCAATCACACGCCTAGCTCTGCTTAACCTGTAATTAAACACAGCCGTTCGTTCATCTAGGCCCCTACCTGAATACGGTCTCAACATGTTGGTACGTAAAGGGAATGCCTCATCACCAACAAACACGAATGGAGCCTCTGTGCTGGTTCCAGGCAATGGCCTACTTACTGGTAATGACAAGCTACCTAATTCAATTGCTTGGCCAAATGCTGAATTTGAAAACACACCACCATCAGTATGGCGACCTGAATCTCCTACATCTACTAGAATAAATCTGTAGTGAGCATCACACACTGCCAATAGAACAATGGAATAAGTCCCCTTGTAGTTGTAGTATGTTGAACCTGATCTATCAGGAGCCTGAATTACCACATGTTTACCGTCTATTGCTCCAAGACAGTTTGGAAAATTCCAGAGTTGAGAAAATTGTGCACTGATACTCTTCCAGTCGTCTTCTGTAGCAGGGGCCATCACGTACTCTTCCATCAGAACGTTCCATATGGCAATGCAAGCCTCCCTAACAATTTGGCATACTGTTGCCGCCCCAACACGGAAACTGAAAGAAAGCGATATCTGCGAGTTTCCCATTGCCAAATAGCGAAGGGTCAACGCCAGTCTCTCGCCAGGGGATATTGATGGTCGGACGACACTGCTGTACCGACGGCGAACCAACAAAGGCCCCACTTTTGCCAAAAGTTGGTCAAATGTAGCCTTCGACATCCTCAGATATCTAAAGTGGCTGTCAGAGTCGTGCAACCGCATCTCTTGGAGAAGTTGATGGTATTCTCCCTGCTCAGTGCGTCGTTGATGTATCTCACGAACCCAAACTTGACGTGGTCTTCTTTTTGCTTTTCTGCAGCGGTGGTGATGCAACAAGAGACACAACAGTAGTGTTTCCTCCTCTTCGTCCGAATCCATTCTAGAACACGAGGTAAAATGGGCGTAGCCGTATTTTCGCGCGTGGTAATCTAGCGCGAGTGGTCATTCAGGAATACATGCACCGACGTCTGTGACGAGCTAAAATTTACATTGTGAATGGTCGACGCGTGTGACGCGACGCGACGCGACGCCTGCCACTTCCACGCGACGCGACGCTCAAGCGTTTGCATATTGTAAATCCAGCTTAAGTAAGTTGTAGGAAACCTTGCAAGATATGGCGAAGCCATGATGGTGTAAGAAGAGTATCTGGACAACATTGCGTGCCATTAACTATGTATACTTGTACCGGTGTACTGTATGCATGTTCTAGTACCCCATTCACACGAGCACAGTTCCAAACTGAGCCGATCTGAGCCGACCCAGCTTGGGCTGGTAAATCGAGCCAGCTCTTGTTCATACGACGTATACGTAGAGAAAAGCGAGCCAACCGAGATAGTAGGCGTGTTCCTTGGTGCGCACGCTAGCTATGTTGTTTGTAGAGACACTGCATGCCCATTCGTGAGTATCCCGCTTCCGTCATTTGTTCCGCTAATTTGACGTAAACTTTAACACAGCCTTCAATTTGAAACTGGATGCTGCCCTCACCCCACAATTCAATGAGGTACGTACAAGTATTCGTGCTCTGACCACGCCATTTTCGTATCTAGTGAGCATGCGTGGCCGTCAGCCGCATTCACACGACAATTTGACTCGGTCCAATCCATGCTGGCACGGCAAGTTGTGGTGGACCAGGCCAACATGGCTCGGCTCGGCTCGGCCCGCATTCACATGACGATTTCATTCAGTGCTGACCCGTGCGCTGGCCCAGTTAGGAGAGCTGGTGTGAATGGGGTCTAGGCTTATCGGTCTGTTTGAGTATCCGTACCTGTATTTGTACATGTAATGTCTGTCTGTTTGTTTTGTACTGTATGGCTGTGTGTGTGTGTGTGTGTGTGTGTGTGTGTGTGTGTGTGCGTGTGTGTGTTTGTGCGCGCGCGCGCTTGTTATTGGCAAGTAACGGTTGCGTATGTACGCACGTGTGTAGTGAATTGGACTCTCGATTTGCTCAACAAACGGCAACGGTTCCGGCTCTTCGGCGGAGTCGCTCTTCAGTCTCGTTCCATCGACTGCGGTGTAAGCAGCTCGTCGAGCGTTGAGGGCAAAGTCAAGCAACGCCTTTCGGACGTTACTTCTACGTTTGTCGTCTCTCGACCTGTTCGTGACGACAGCGGCGGTCGAAAGTTTTCAGATACAAGTCAGTCATCGCCCGACAACTCGATCACGTGTCAGGACTGTTCCGACGAGACGAGTGAAGCCGTTCTGCCCGCGTCGAATGTGAGGAGTTGCACGGCACCCGGTACGTTGCCGTTTCTTGCGTCGAACTATCCGTCTGTGGCTGTCGTGACGCCCGCAAGAAAGAGAGTCAAACCGTCGACTCCTCTGTCGAGCACACCCGACACGCCGAGCCGCTGCCGCAGTATCACAAAGTCTGGTTTGCGATGTCGTATGGCCAAGGTCGCCGGCAGCGAATTCTGCAAACGGCACAAGTCTGCTGTTGTAAAGAGACGGGACAAAGGCTAGTAACTTGTTTGTAGAGACTGTATACCAGGAAGGTTTGCAATAGAAATAGATGCGTGTAGTTGAGTGTGTAGGTAACACGTATCGATACGGTTTAGTAGAACCAATGCATGATTTCAAGCTACTTACCGCTTTTGTCACTGCATTTGTTATGTTGAGTAGCTTCCTAACGTACTACGGTTGCATAGAAATGTATCGGTATGCATTATACGGGAAAGAAACTACACTTAGTCCGATTCCTACTTGAGTCATTACGACAAGCAATGCATTGACATGTGCATATGGATGACGGCCTGTCACACAGCGAGCAGCCACAGCTAGAGCCTTTACTACTTCGATAATAGCAAACACAACGTGTACAAACATTAGGACTCACGCAAAGGAGCAGACGAAAAGACGACACATCTGTCATCTGACAGTCTAACCTACCACCTTCTCTTTGCAATGGCGATGGTGTCATGACTTTGTGCCACAAGCCAAGAACTGTTGATGTAGCAGAAGCCATAAACTGTTCTACTAAATTTAGCTTGCACGTGCACACTACAGATTGACAGTTTTGACAAGTACGCGTGATTTGCACGTGCACACCACGTATTTAATTAAAACGACTCGTGTTAGTAGTTAGCAGTTGAGTCATCAGATTCCGTTCAGACCTTACCTATCTGTATTTTCGAGACTATTAGACACTCAGCTGAGGTTAGATGTTAGGACCGCAACAGTTCCAGCACCCGAAACTTCATGGACGCCGACGCCGTCTTCCACTTGGTCTGCGTTTAGAACGGTAGCACCGAGCAACAAGAAAGCGCGATCGCAATCGGCGGTCACAGAAATCAAGAAGAGTGTTGACCTGTGGTCTATGGAAG
Source organism: Corticium candelabrum (assembly GCF_963422355.1). Taxonomy (NCBI): domain Eukaryota; kingdom Metazoa; phylum Porifera; class Homoscleromorpha; order Homosclerophorida; family Plakinidae; genus Corticium; species Corticium candelabrum. The sequence goes on from NC_085085.1 coordinate 3,333,713, forward strand.
TCGTTCGAAACAAGCTGCAGCTAGCCGAAGTACGTTCGCAGACGTACGTTCGCTTTGCCGAAAGTGACGTCAGCCTACTAAATATTACTGACTTAGTTCAGATTCACTTCGAAGCTCAAGGTGTTGTTTCGTGTGACGACCGAATTATCCTAGTGGACAACAGCGGCGTACCGTTCGCAGATGACGACGAAAGAAGAGGTAGGATATACGTTACATCTATGCATGCACAGTATGCATGACGAGGTGTTTATCTAGGAATCTCTGCAGCAAGCAGCGCGGTCTTCTTTAATTTGTCTGTGCTTGAACATGTCAAACACCCTAAAGCCTTGCATGCTCCAATGCACTAGCAAGCATGCTTGCACTCTAGCTGGTATGTATAATTACGTTTGCGCTTTAACTAATTAATCTAGTTGCATTGGATGCATGCAGACGTAGACTTTTGGAAGGCACCGTCTCGAAGAATCTGTGCGGTATTCCAGTCGTACTATGACACACTGAAGTGTTACCTCGATTCTATACGAGAGACGGCACCGATCAAAAGAAAACGAGTTTCATCGGCCACCGCCTCGTCAACAGTGAGCGGTTACGGCCAGCTGCAGTCGTTGAGCTCGAGCACTCGTGCCTGATCTCCGGATATGGATATCCGTTCAAGATCGACGGCGAAGTAGAAGACGCTCTAACTCATCTCGGCCGCCTGGAGTCCAGCTTCGAACGAGTACACGAGCGACTCGAGAACATCGAAGATAGGATGGAGCAAGTCACTCGCCATCGGTTGCCATCGAAACGACTCACTAAATCGAAACCAGCGACAATAGCAGCAAGAATGATGCGTTGCAAGATTTGCCACCTACTCAGCACAAGTCCGATAGCAGTGTCTATTTGCTGCCGACAATGGCTTGGCTGCAAACGTTGCACTTCTCAATGCGGGCGTTGCCCACCCTGCAATGCTACGAGGTCAGACGACAAACGTCCGCTCGCTGTCTCTTCGCGGTTTCGACGACATGAAAGAGCTCAAAAAAGAAATGTGAAATGAACTTGGGAGCGACGTAGCTCACAACGACAGCTCGTCGGACACGGAACTACCAATCGTGTTACCTTCTGCCACAACCCAAGATGCCGGTGCCTCCTCGTCACGCAGCTTGACTGCAGATGTACACGCCGACAATGAGAGCCCAGAGATCATTGAGCGACACATTGACATAGTCTACTTAATAACTAGCTCTAGCTGTAAGCCTCGCTGTTCTACGTTAGCTGGTTGACTTAATTAATTGAGTTGAGCAAATAGAGTTCAGTTGAGTTGACTTCAACTAGATTTCAGAAGGCGTTGACGATGGACGTGCATGTCTGTTTACTTGGTGATTTGTGCGACGTCATGCAAATGACAAATGTGACATGCTATAGAGTACCACTCCCACCCTTGTATACGGTACCGGTACCGTGAACTACATCTAGAGTGTGCCCGTGAAAGCGTGAAGTCTACTACTTAATTAATTGTAGTAGGTTGACGGTTTCGATGTTTTCATTTTGTCTCGATTTTTCCTAGCAAAAAACGTCGTTCCGAATACTTCGTCACCACAGTTGCCAACTCGGTGATCCGCTAGCTAGTGGGAGCCTATCTAGTTATAACAGCATTTTCCTCCAACCGGCTCATCTACAATAGAGGTAGCGTGTTGTGTACAATGCACGTACAGTACGTGTACCTACACAGCTAGGGACCGAGGTATTCGCTGGCACAACGTTGTGTGTCCGAGCAAAGTTTTCAAGAGTTGCCAACGTGGTTTGGCACGTGACGGAAAGCAAAGTAAAAACAAACACCTGCTTGAGTGTTGTAAACATGATCTCCTGAGACACGCGTACGAATGGAAGCCTAGCGCCCTGCTGAGACTCCCGCTGAGACCCCTGCTGTGTCTAGCGTCTGCGGTCATTTCAAATTTCTATATTCTATTTTCTATTCATGTTAGAAATAGAAAAGCGAACAGCGAGTTCAAGTTTCTAGTTTTGAGCACATAGGTGCCTAAAAATCAAACTTTAGAAAATAAATCTAAAGATCACAAGAATCAAACATCAAGAGATGAAAAACATTTTACAAAAAATATGGAAAATTAAAAATTATAATTTAAAATTTATTAAACACAAATTTTTTAAATAAGAATGCAAGTAAAAAATTAAAAAATTAACTAGGAATTGAAAATTGAAAACACGAAAATTGAAATCCAGAAAATTAAATGGCCGTACCATCCACTGACCTACGCCAGCGTTATAGTCCTACTGAATAGCAACTAGGTAGAGCGGGTCACGTCAGTATCCGTCGTAACGTTGCTGCAGTAGAACTTGAAAACTGATCGCACCTATTCTCGGTCACAGAGTATCCTAGCTCGGTCAGTGCTTGCCATCTCGTTTCTACAACTCCGTTTGAGGCGCAAGTCATTTCTGTCGATAGACTCCTTATATGACTTCCTCTCGCCAAATTGTCGGTTTTGTCTTGTCAACCTCTACTCTCGCAGACAACGAAGAAGACGGATGACTCACGGGACATAATCTCGGTCACCTGATCTCGAGTGATTTTCTCTCTTCAGACGCAGATCTGAGGCGTACTTTTGGCTAATGTTATAGTCATCATCGCTGGCTACTATACCTACGAGGTGATGTTAGTACTCATCGTACTGTTGTTACGGCAGAACGTGAAATGTGAGAGACAAATACTCGGACATCCGGGATCATATCTCGGTCAGTCGCTTTCATCGCGTTTCTACCAGACGAATTGAGACGTTAGTCATGTCTGTTGAAAGGTTCGCTTTGGATGTTTAAGCCACTGAATAGCCGGTTTTGTCTCTTCAGTTTTTCTGTTGCAGGACGGTGGGAAAAGTGATCGACCTACGGGACCTAGTCTCGGTCACAGTATGAGCGCACTTCTTGGGTTCTACAGCTTTCAGGTAAGTGGTCTTACCTTCATTGGGCATTGTACATACCGTCACAGTCGACTAAGGCTAATTGAAAGTGTTTAGTAGTGAATTTGTAGAACTATAGCAGATTCTAGTTACTAGACTGCTGTTAGTTGTCCTGTCTAAACTATGTTTTTGAATAATAATTAAGATAACCTTTATTTAGTACATGTGGTTTAGTGCTAATTAGCAAATTTCGTGAGTGATAGATTGATCATCATGGAGATAAACATTGAATCCATTCTGGCACAAGTTGAAAGTCACAAGAGTATGCCAGGACTCTGCATACTTGTACACTGTGTACGTACTACGATCTTGTTGATTGTAAGATTTTAGCTACATTAGTTACTAGCAACAACATGCACTGCTTAGCTAATTAGCTAATTCTATACACAGAAGGTTCGTTGGAAATCTTTACTGGACTAATCATCATAACTGTCTCAAACTCAGAACTGTGTCATTAGAATGATTGTTTTCTCTTTGGCAACATGTCACCAATTTCATAAGTTATCAGCATAACTCTCCTAGGGATAAAAGTAAAAAGCAGTTTGTGTGCAATTCTACTTGATAAAATCATCAATCATCCCATCCAAGATAAAGAATCATTATATCTGCCAGTCAAGAATGTAGAAACAGGTAGGAATACTCTCTGGTTAACTGCCAACAAAATGTGAAAATTCGGAGTCATCACGTTGCAAGTTTGAAGTGCTAAAAATAGTAAGTTAAACACACACATTCATGACAATATAGCTCTAGAACAACAGTAGACTAAAAATCACACAATACAACCTACTCAGGAACCCGTCTTTCTCAAAATCGCGTGACCGAGATTATGTCCCGTACGCCATCACCTTTCTCACCGCCCTGCAACAGTAAAAAATGAAGAGACAAAACCGGCTATTCAGTGGCTTAAACATCCAAAGCGAACCTTTCAACAGACGTGACTAACGTCTCAATAAGTCTTCTAGGAACGCGATGAAAGCGACTGACCGAGATATGATCCCGGATGTCCGAGTATTTGTCTCTCATATTTCACGTTCTGCCGTAACAACAGTACGATGAGCACTAACATCACCCCGTAGGTATAGTAGCCAGCGATGATGACTATAAATTTAGCCAAAAGAACGCCTCAGATCTGCGTCTGAAGAGAGAAAATCACTCGAGATCAGGTGACCGAGACTATGTCCCATGAGTCATCCGTCTTCTTCGTTGTCTGCGAGAGTAGAGGTTCATAAGACAAAACCAACAATTTGGCGAGAGGAAGTCATATAAGGAGCCTATTGACAGAGATGACTTGCGTCTCAAATGGAGTTGTAGAAACGAGATGGCAAGCACTGACCGAGATATGATACTGTGGGAGGGCCACATACATAAATTCCCTTGTTCAAGGAACTAACATACAATTGCCTCACTCTCCGGAGTGTCAGTTCTGTCCAAGGAGAAGAAGAAGTGACATATATACAGTGACTGCTGATAGCATTGTAACATCATAGCATTGTAGCATTGTAGCATTTTAGCATCGTAGCATAGCCATTGCAGTATCGAACCTAAGCCTTAGGGGCTCCTGTATGTACGTAGGTACAAAAAAATGTGTGTGGCTCAATTGGTTAGACCGCGTAGTTGGAGATTGGCAACATCCGGGACCTTCGGGTCAGAGTTTGAGTGCGGGAGGGCCACATACATAAATTCTCTTGGGCAAGGAACTAACATACAATTGCCTCTCTCTCTGGAGTGTCAGTTCTGTCCAGCAAGTATCTACAGCAAGTACAGCAAGTGTGAAGTACATCATAGTGACTTCTGATAGTGACTTCTGATACAGTAGTGTTAGATTGCAGAATAGTGATTGCAGTATCGAACCTGGGCCTTAGGGGCTCTCGTATGTACGTATGTACAAAGAAAATGTATGTGATGTACATGTACAGTGTATTTATCTAGCTGAGAAGCAGTTTGTCTACTATGTCTGCTGCCGAAGGTACAAACCGACTGTTAGGGACAGTACAACATCAGAACAAAGAAGACATATAAAAAGCAAGCGAATGGAACGTCCCTGTCTTGCAAGGATGAATGTAAGCATTGAAACTGAAGGGACTGTGGAGATGTGGTACGTTAGTGGCCATACTGGTCACAATCCAAGTCTAAAAGAGAGCCATTTTTCTCCCTCTCCCGGCGTCGTGTAAGGACAAAATGATTCAGAAATTGACAATGGGAGTGACAATTGAGTGAGTTCTTGAAGGTAAGACAAACAATGTGTTTGTTGCTCTCTTTGATGCATCCTTGAAATGAATGTGTCAATTGTGTTGGTCTATTTTTATCTTAAATGCAATTGTGTCCTTGATACTTCTCACTTCCTGTAATGGTTTCCTTGCTTTACAAACAATTTAAATTGGGAAGCAGGATTTTCAGTTCAAACTTACTGATTACAGGTAGGTAGTGTAGCTATTGTTGTTGACTGTGGTTGTTGGTATATAGACTTCTGGCAGAAGCTAACTAGCAGAGATGAATTTGACAATCTTGCTCGGCGAGATCACTTTGTTACAAGACAGGATTTACGAAACTGTCAGAGGAATTCAATCGACTTTGCCAAGTTTGGTCACACAAGTGATGCAGAGTCTGTCCAATCTTATGTGCAGAAATTACAGCAGGAGAAATACAATCCAGTTCTTCTGTACAAGGAATAGGGCATAAAAAATGACATTGTACCAGATCTCCCAGCAGAATCCTTCCTTTTGTGTATTCAAACCAAGCACCAGAAGGAATTGTTTCAGAAGTATACCGTGAACGTTCTGTGCATGGATTCAACACATGGCACAAACCATTATGACTTCAAGCTTATTACAGTGATGGTTGCTGATCAGTTTGAGCAAGGTGCTCATTGCCAGTGATGTGTGGCTTTTGCACGGGATTGACTTAACTTAAATAAACAACTAACATATTTTCCTATGCCATGTAGGAAGAACGGTTGGTTGGTGCATTTCTAGGAAAGAGGAAAAGCGATATGTGCAGCACATTTTACAAGCCATCAAGGATGCTGCCTCAACTACAACTGTCAAAACAGTCATGACTGACGATGATAAGAAAGGAGATAAAATTTACTGGCACCAATGCAAAATAAACATCTAGAAATCAAAGGTTTACTGAACAATCATTCACATTCTAAAGTGGTACCGTATCTTCTCACAAATGTGGATTGATTGATCAATTATCCACAGATAACACTGGATGGTTTGTTTGCAGCAAGATCTGTCTTTGGTGATATCATAGAGCACCTCCTCTGCCATTGGCACGTTGATAGGTATGAATGTAAAGCAGGATGACCAGGAAGGGCAGTTTATCACACCACATATTGTTTTCTCTCTTCAGATCACTTAAACGAAACATTTTCCAAAGTGAGAACCAAGTCAGATCAAGTCAGCATTTATCAGTCACTGTACTTGTTGATGCACCATACAGACAAAAATATGTTCCATCAATATCTGGAGTCATTTGTTGATGTATGGATACCCAAGGAACCATCATTCATCCAATATTTCAAAACTTTCTGTGCCAGTAAGACCAGGTAAATACATGTATTTAGTATAGCGCTGCTGTGAACCTAGTGCTCTGATATTTATATGGTTTCAGAGAAATGGGCCATGTCGTATTGAAATTTCATTCATGCTGATACTGATACCAACATGTTTGTTGAAAGGTGTCGTTAGTTTGGAATTTTAATGTATAACCTGTTATATGTCCAATCCTGGACCTGATAGCTACAAATATGATATAAATCTGTTGACAGCTTTCATAACAAGTTAAAACGAAATCCGTCCTACCTGAGAGGAATAGCAAATCGAAGAGTGGACCAATCAATTACCACACTGCTGAAGATGGACGCAGACCAGTTTATGGATGTCCAGAAAATGGGATTGTGGCCTACCAGAGGTGCCACTCAAAAGAAACAGACAACATCACATCAGAACGGACTACTAGTCCCTGATCATCACATTACAGAGGTTCAGTGTATATTAAACTACTAAGTTAAGGTAACACATATTAATTACCTATTGCATGAAAGAAATCCATTTGAGAGAAGTCTATGCATGCAATATTAAGAGCAGACAGGATGAGCTGTAGCAGCAATATTAATACCTATACAAAACTGGTTATTCCATGGTTATTCTATGTCCTCACTAGGTACCTGACAGTGCCAACACATGGCAAGTACAGTCTTAGACACAGACAGGGACTCTTTACACAGTGAAAGAAGTTATTTCCTTCTGTCCACATTCTACCTGTTCTGCTGTTTCCTGTGATGCACAAGAATGTCAACCACTTTGCCGCCACTGCTACTATTGCACCTGCTTTGGATTTCAGACTGGTAATCTGTGTAAGCACATACACAAGATACAATCACACTTGAAAGCAACTCACAACAGCAAAGAGACACAGCCAGTTGAGAGACACAGCCAGTTGTAGAACATAATTGAGCAAACTAAAACAAAGGCTGCAGTAAACATTCCAGCAAAAGCAATGGACACTCCAGGCAAGTCCAGTGGCATGTTCATTTCAAATCACACCTTATTTGTGTACATTCTATAATTCTCATGATGCTAAATTGTCTTAGATTGTGTGCACCTTGAAAGAATTGCATCCATTGCCAAGAGCATTGCCATCCAAGCAGAATGAAGAGCCATTGAAACACTGCATGTACCACAGATACTGGCCCTGGTCAAGGAAGCGGAATTACTATCGAGACTGCAGCAAAACGGTACTGATGCTGCTGAGCTGAAAACAACACATCGAATACCACCAGGAAACAAAGCCCAACAGCAGCAGCTCCACTTCAAGAGGCTAACCAGAAAAGACAAAAACAAAAGTCAAAACGCATTCTAAGGTAACGACAAGTCTCAAGTTAGTCCAAAGGAGTCGTGATGCATTCTGTTCTACATCAGAGCACAAGACAAGAATGAAGCAAAACGCGTCAAAGAAAGTCTGAAGAAACATAGTGATGAGGTACGATGCACTGTGGGTTTTTTCTGTGCTCTAGCAAAGTCCTATTACAACTTCTGACTAAGATTACACATAAGACATTCACATACTATATGACATTGAGCTAGTTAGCTGCATAGAAAAGCAGGCCAGTCTTCATTGTTAGGAGACGATACTCCACTGAATTACCTTAGATTATTAATAGCTGCATCTGACTGGGTACAGGCATACACGTTGGGACAGACTAGACAATGGATCCAGACATCACAATGGTGGGCCATGGAAGGCCGATGCATTCAAAGTTGCATTTCATGTAATTATTGGATTCGGCTCAAGGGGCATTGCTAATTACAGCCTGTTATCAATTAATGTACACAATGTGTTTATAAATAACTTACATAATTGCAGTTGTAATGCCATGTTTGGGGTACTTCATCTGTTTTAAATTGCAGAAGCACTGTTCATTGAAGCCAATTTTTATGGAGGCAGCTCATCACCACCGTTCAGCAGCTACACAAAGAGTTGATGGGGATCATGATCAGTCAAACAAAGAACTATCAAACAAACCAGAGCAGCCACTGCAGCTGAGACAAGGGCAGCATGTGGGAGAACAGCAACGCGTGCCCACACAGGACTGCCAATTGAAGCAGTACCATCAGCCACAGTGTGTCATGAAGTCACAAAGGTTGTCAGCAAAGTCCAATGGCAATCTAGGAATTTTGCAAAGCAATGTTGGCTGGATTGACGATGGAATTATCAACTCACCCCAACGGATGCTGAAGCAGAGGTTTCCGGAAAAAACGGTCTCCAGAACACCCTTTTGTCGCAGCAGCTGCAGTTTGTAGTGGCTAGGCAAAATTCAGTTCAAATTCATAACATTGGCAATCACTGGATAACGACGTCAAGCGATGAACAAGGGAGTAAACATTTGTATCACAGCTTGGTCAGATACAAGCTATCGAGTCACCTAGAACAGCAGATTGCATCAATCTACCAAAGCAATGAGAAGGAGATTACAGTTTAAATAAGAGCAGTTCAGCAACAGAGAGGTGGCAATGATTGTGGGCTATTTGCAATTGCTTTTGCCTACGACGTTGCTTCTGGCATTAATCCTGAGTATGTGACTTACATTCAATCTTACATGAGAAAACATCTGTTCTCATGCGTCAAGAAAGGCTATATAACACCATTACCACGTTATTTTCGAGGCCGCTGTGACATCACAAGGTGTAAGCGTTCTGTAGCCTCTTTCGCTATTTATTGTGTTTGCAGGCAGCCAGACAGTTTTGGAAGGCTGATGATCCATTGCAACCGTTGTGATGAGTGGTTCCATTGAAAGTGTGTTTATTTGAAACCACATAGCAGAACATTTTACTGTCCAACAAGCAGTACACAGTTGCTAGTAATACTGTGGCACTTCATGTAAGGATGTTTTCAACTTTTTCCTTTTACGAGACTTGACCAATTATATTACTTCGTAGCAAGCAAAACAGTAGATTTGTTTTTTCAGGCTATCGGTTTATGTGTACTTTCAGCGTCAAATTATGCAGATATACCTATACATGCATATAACAAATATTTATAAATAGCCACTTGCAACTTGCAACGCAACTAGACTCGAGCCAGTCTCTCCCCGCCCCTGTCGTTCCCCGGATGTCTCGTCGGAGCACGGACGAGACATCGAGGGGGAGGAACGGTAAGGGTGGGGAAGTAGGGGCGGGAAAAGGTAGGGGCGGCAAAAGATAGGGCAGGGAGAGGTAGGGACAGGGAACGGTAGAGGAAATATACACTCACCTTGTATTCAACCAAGAACACTCAAACAACCAAGAACACGTCATTCCAACGTAATTTAGCCATTCTAAATTATTGAAACTTACAAGTAGCTACGAGGACCACAGTTCTACGGCAAAAATTTTTCTTTAAGAATTGATGTCTTTCTGGCTGTTTTTGATGGTACTAATCTCATCTTTTCAGTTAGCCATTACAACAAATTACTCCCACGTCACGTGGGAGTGATTTGTTGTGATGGCTAACTGACGTGTGCGCTGCTGTCTGGAAATGTAACGTGCGTTGAAGTAATGCCCATGAAGCGCACGCTACAAGTCCACAGACCAAAAGTCCATGGCGACAGAGATCGACTCTGGCGCTATGGACTTCTAGAGCGCGCAACAAGTCCATAGCGCCATCTAACGCTATTCGAATAGAGCTAGTCTAGAACGCGGATGAGCACAGTTTTAACTCCGCGTCGACAGTGATAGTGACTTCTTCTTTCTACTTTCCGGTTCTCTTCTAATCGCATGATATTATGAAGCAAGTGTTGTGTCCAATTCTTCTTCTCGACCGTTCATTACGACGCGTCGGTGACGCGTGCATGTCGCTGTGAGCCTGTTATCAATCTCTTGAAGTAGGTTAAAGTCGCCAAACCGTGGACACCCTTCGAAGTAATTAGAATAGCTCCGATCAGAAATCTTACGACAACCTCATCTTAGAAACACAATTTACCCTTGGCCCTTAGTGATCACGCAGGCTCACTCTCTAGTCTCTAGCTATTCGTTGAGATTTTATTATTCAACTAGAATGTGACGTCCTAAAGTGGTTGATATTAACGCTACTATCGCTAATGGGGACAGCGACGTTTTCGCACTAAGCCAACGATCTATTACGGTAAACAGGACCGGAACTGGAAGCTACGCTTGCCACAAGCTGTTCGCGTCTCCTAGACGTCTATGCAGTCTGGACAGCTCCAGAATTTTCTAGGTTCTGGTATGTCATCGAGCATGGCGCACCCGAAGTGGAACCAATGGCTACAGTCGGGATTGCCACTGCCTATCCATCCTTTTTCATCTTTCTTTAAGTCTTGGTAGTACGATTGACCGTAACTGCTACAAAAGAAGTCATTCTCGTGGCTGCTTGAACCAGCCACTCCCATTGCAAACGTTGTCTTGGACTTTCCTGATAGGAGGCGAGTTTTTGACGTTGTAGCTTTCCTTTCTTGCTATTTCCTGTACGTTTTTAATCTTCGGTTTTTCTATAAATCAATCTGCAGTGAGAATTTTACCTGCATGAGATGGCAGCAGTCATCTGTCTCTTGTGTTCTGTCCTTGTGTTGGATCTGAGTCCTGTGCTGCAAAGAGATGTGCAAAAAGTGGCGTATCTTTCTCTGCATGAGTGTATGTTGAGGTTTAGAGTGCAACTTTCCAGACCCGCCCACTTTTGATTACAAGTTGCACGATTCTAGCCGTTGCACGTAGAGGTGAATAAAGAGATTTGCATGGTACAGTAGAGTAAGGCATGGGCTGTGCAACCAACGAACAACGGTGATTGCTTGCGTTGAATATGTAACGCTGCACGATTGTTATGATTTCGCATTGGCAGGATAGTCGAGGCTACTGTCTAAACATACGGGAAAAAGTGAGAAAACGCTACGTCAACTGGAAGAGCGTCCTGTCTCAAAAAGGTACGACGCAGTGCTTGCTACTACAACAAACCGCGTCGCGGTTGATGACCAATTCGTTCCGTGGTAAGAAGTGAAACTTCAGCTGTCCACCTTTAGGCGATGTCCACGGTTAGGCGACTTTACCCTACTTCCAATTTCTCACGCTTCTGGCCGTTGCTTCGTTATATTATGGAAGAACGTTGTTGAACCTGGATTCCTCGAATTTGGAAGTGTCAGTAGCAATCGACAAGACGGTACATCTCTGAATATCAGCTGTCTTGACAGGATCAGGCACGGCATGGCGCATGGAAGCAGACGGTGCGATTGCACGGGAGGTAGTAGTTGTGAATTGTGGACGTGGTATCGTTGTTAGTTGCTCTTTGTAGTAGTTGAGTCGTTGGTCATAGTTATGCTGAACAAAAGCAGCGGCGGTTTGCTTACATATATGGTGACAGGCATTAGGGCAGTTGTTGTCTGTAGCGAACGAAAAGGTTAGGTTTGCTTGCTTTTGGTTGTTGTGTTTTGGTTTCGTTGCTTTTTGGGTTCAACATTCTAGTTTACTACCAATGGAAGCCTGCATTACAAAGATGATCAGACTGAACACTCAGGAATTGCGAGGATATTCAGGTGATCTACTAATCTGACAGGATTGAGAATGAGTTCATCTCTGTAGGTGCTTGTGCTGACCTATTTTATTGCCTACATGGTAACACTTCCTGAGGATAACACTTCCTGAGTGTAGTGGCCCAGCCAGGGTGTTTGCAGCCATTGCCAGTACCCCTGACCTGGGGCACAAGGGTGACCCACTAGCGACAGGTAGCCGGTAAATTGGAGCTGGTTATGAGCGAAGCTTCAGCAGGCTCAAACTTTTGAAGACTTACTTTCGATCAACTGTGCATAGGAGACGACAGACTGACATCTCTCGCCCTGCTATACATCCATCCTAGTTTGATTGCCTCTCCGGAAATTGTTGAAGGTACACTCAATCCGTTCACAGCGCAGCACGGAAAGGATGACATTGAAATTTGAAAGTCTTGTTGCATAATATGATATGATTAGCATTCAATGTTGCGAACGGTTGTTCTGTATTAATCTTTGTCATTGTCCTCGAGGACTATGAATACACGTTTGCTTGATTTAATAAAACGCGATATTGAGATTCAGGAGTAGTTTTACCCCGGTTTGGTGTGCCACGTGGGACAAAGTCCCCTAGTAATACTCCTCCAGCGAATCCTGGCTACGCCACTGGAGTGCTACGCCACTGGAGTCTAACCCCCCTCCCCATTAAACAGGATTTACAAGTGTAACTGCTTGGCTATCAACTTTATGTTCTGCTGGAGCTGAAATGTGTACAGTTTGAGTTTAGATTACAATTATATCCGTTTACTAAGACTTGGATACTCTATACTAATTTTTTCATATTAAGACTTGGATGCTCTACACTGATATTTCATATTCTTGCTCTGTTGCTACACCTACCATTGCTGAACTGAAACTGCTAATTTATCTGATTGTATTGTCTGCAAAGTGTCAATTTATTGTGATCAGTAACCAGAAGAACTCAACAACTGTTTTATTAGAACTAGTGTTTAGGACAATGTAATGCTAAGTGCCAATTATGAGCACAAATTGCAGCAACTCAACTCTGAAAAGCATCTATACTTATTTGAACAGCAACTTGTAATGATATTAGCAATACTAACAAAACTTCATTCAACATGTGCTTACATATTTGCGTACAAGTATAGTCCAACATGCACTTTCAAATAGCGAACATGGATTGGTTGGAGCTTAGCGTTCACATCTTGTAGGACCTCTGTTTGGCTTGGTACAAACTGTTGGTTCTTCATCATAGTACAGCCAGGATTTGCATGATAGTGAGCATTGGTGGAGTTTGGAAAGGTTTTCTAGTTTTATGTAATCCAACACAATTTCCTGATAAACAATGCATATGTCATAAGGTGGGTCGGCAACTGTTTCATCGTTTTTTTTGTAATATCCCTGTCTGCATCCAGCAAAATCTTTTATTTGATTTGTCAAGAATTTGACTTTGTATAGTCTTTGAGCCATTGGCTGTATGGGTAGAACAGCTGGTCCAGAATGATACAGTAGTGGTGGTGGTCCTTGTAGTGCTGTTGCTCTTGGATGGAATTGTCCAGGAAGCTGTGTGGTGGGGAATGGATTGGGCTGTGTACTAGGTGTGTAGTATGCTGTTGGTGGGGGAGTGTAACGTTTTGCCATTACGGTTTCGTTTGGTATTCCCCTTGAAGTTGATGGATGAGAGAGTGCTGTGATGTATGTATATTGCTGTGGTGGGTTGGTTGGTGTTGTCAGCTGTGTGGGAGAGAGTAAGCTAGATTTTCTCTTTCTGTCTCTTTGCCTGTTGCTGTAGTAGTATAGCTGTTACTCTTTATGCGAGGTTCTGCTGTTCTAGGTGTGGCAGTTGATTTACTCTCTCTTGGTACAGGTGTGAGTGTGGATATTTCTGATGACTCATTGCTCTTGTGGTTTCGATGACCTAGTTTCTTCCCTGCGTTTCGTGACATGCCAGCCATGGCTAATGCGGTTAAGTTTGTTTCTGTTGTCTTCTTGCGCTTTCCTGATTGTATCATGTCTCCTAGTTCACCATTTCTCATACAACTGAAACTCTCCAACTGTTTGAATTGCCTTGTGAACCTAGTCATATTGCTGTTGAATCAAGTTCTTCATATGCTGACAGAAAGTGACCATGTCAGTCTCTTTGCAGTTTAAAGCTTTCTTTATCATATTGTTGATTGCTTCATTCCGGTTTGTAGTGAAACGAGCTGGTGGATGTCCTAGACCTGCCTGCGCGTGCAGTGGTGCTATCACTGTCGTTTTCATGATGTCTGCCTTGCAGTTTGTGAACCAATCATGAAATTTTGGTATCTGTTGGTTATCTTGTTCTAAGGTGTCCCATTTGTTTTTTAATGAATCCAGGTGAGTTTCAAACTCTGCCGTTGATTTTGCATCTATGAGGCCTTCTTCATGCAGCCCTAATTCAACGAGTTTCTTGCCAAATACATCTGACAGTATTTCATTTGTTGCAGAGACAGAAAGTCTGTGGTCATTCGTTTTCTTTTTGATATTTCTTTCAGCGCGAACGGAACACGAAGTTGAATTGCACTTTGAACATGTTGTTTCAGCCTTTTACTAAATTGTCTTCTCCATCTGCACCAAATGCTTGAATTCCGGATAGAGAGGGGCGACAATCTATGATTGTATTAGCCAGATAGCTGTAGGAGGTATCCAGTTTCTGTTGATGAATCAGGGTGGGACCAATGAATGTTGGGTGTTTACCATTGACATTTGTCAACATCAAGTGTTCATAGGTTGTCACTGTCACATAAAACTTTCCGCAGTTGAAGGTTGGATCAACTCCAAGTATGCTGCATTCAAACGAAGTGTCAGCACAGAAACGCTCGATGTCCAAAAGCTGTTAGTCTGTAGCAGGCCAATTCCATACTTTCTTGTGTCTTTTACCTGTTGTCTACATCGTATCATCTTACTTGTGGATGATGTGGTGATCCCTCCTCGTTCATGGTACGTACACTTTTGAACTTAGTTTCTTGGGTTAGGTGTTGCTTGTTGCTAACGGATGTCAGTCAGTGTGCTGGTTTTAGTACGGATGTAGGGTATGTTTCCTCGTTTTCTGTTTCCGTGTCTTCGAACGTGGATCTCATGCTCACCGTGTTGGAAGTAGTATGAGCAACACTTAGCTGATATTCATGGCAACGATCGTCTGCCAACAGACTTGGTTATTTGGTGTTGTCTTCTACGCCTCAAATCGGCACTCTCCAACTGTTATGGCTGTACGAGACATACGCCAACGACGTGACGATGGCCGTGATAAATTTCACACCTCTCTCAGACGTCACAATGAGCAGAAATCGAGTGTGATGCATAATTCTTTGTTTTGTATTGGCTTTCTAGCTTGGCATGCCGCAGTCATCATGACATCGTTTCACGAGCCTGACCTTACTTTTTGAGGCGATTAGAGGCTCGTATGGTAGCAGGTGTGCACTCTCTCGCCTCAAAACGAAAGTCCGACTTGTGAGATGCAATCAACAATGTCATAACGCCAGCATCCCTATAAAGCTAAATACAACGAAAAAGATGCAATTCGCAGTCGATTTTCGTTTACACACACACGCACGCACGCACACACACACACACACACACACACACACAAGTACACACAAGTACACACACGCACACACACACACCCTCGTAGTTTTGAATCGAGGAGAACACAGCGTCATATAATAAATTGGCATTACCATGGTATCATGCGCTCTTTTGTATTACCGTCATTTGAGTTCTCTAGACGCTCTATATCCACTTCTTAGAAATTGCCACCCAAACAACCAAAACAGCAAATCGACTCATATCTCTTCATGCCTGTTGCTTATTGTAATTAATCCTTTTCGTTTTCCTTCTATTTGCATGAGTGTCCTATAGGACTTTGGAGTATTACTAAAATCAAGAAATAGCAACTGTCACAAAGTACAATCTGTAGGTATAAGACACGTACTTGCATCACGAAATCTGTAGAGCGAGAGTGTTACAATATTTTTGATGAAATGAGAGTTGATCCAATGAAGATACTCACTTGCACGTATAAATATTTTCCTGCTTAGGGAGATCTATCAGGAGATGCCAACAAAAACAACAACACAGCTGAAGACTTTGCCTTCAGCAATGAACAAAAGTAACGTAAGACCACCAGATGTCTTAGCATTGCCCAATAGAACCTGCAGATGCTTATATCGCCACCCGGTGATATCCAATGAGGACTCTCGTTTTTTCCGCTCTCTCAACCACCCTTCCAGCTACCTCACGTGCAAAAAGCGGTCTGTCAACGAGACTATATTTGCTTAGAAATTGGAGAGAACATTAGATATTGTAGATGGAAAGACCTTCTTCCTCAATTCACATGGACGTGGCTATTCGTTTCCTTCTATGTCAGACTGCTTCAGTCCGGACATGCAGGACACATATAAGTTACGTATTTGTCTGAACTCTCGCTCAGTTCTGAGATCAAGTTGCCCGTATAGTACTACTGGTCGTGGAAGCGGTAGATGACGTTGCATGATAACTGGTCTGGCTATCAGCGTGATTCTATCTTCCTGCCATATATACTCCTGGCACCATGTATAGCAAACGACAATCGCTCAATATAAGAGCGGCGGTCCTCTTGGCGACCGGATCCACATACATTCCAACAACTTTTCTGTGTTTGCTGAGCCGCAACGCGTTTGACAGGCCTCTCAGATCGTACATAACGTCAACTCTCTTTATCCACGAGAGCGATGATGTTGACTGGTTTGCAGCCAGCATGTCCAGAATGATCTGATTGTTACCAAACCCAATACTTTCTCAGTTATTGTCCTCTTTGTTTAAATTTGTGTAAAACAAAGAAATTGTTGCAAGAATTCATTGGCATAGTTGATCGCGTGATCGTGTAGGAGTGCAGTTCATTAACTTCTAATTTGTCTGCATCATTCTTGCTGTTGTTCTTCAAATCCGAATGCGTCCATATTTCATGTTGCACGTTTCTACTAGAATTCAGAGTGAAAGTACAACAGAACAGAACAATACGGCATATTGATCGATGGCCACCTTAGGAGAGGTGTAAATAAGGTGCTGTATTATGATCCACGTGAGTGAAGTGTACCTTTAATTATATGTATACACGCCTACACCGGTACAGTGAGCACAGGCAAAGTCGTTCCTTTAGTATTCTACAAGTTCACTCCACGGCCATTGTTGTGCTACTGTACTGCGTTTGTAGTCAACGTTTCTCCTTTGTCATACTCTCTGGGAAAGGAATTTTAGGGAAAGCCAGCAGGCGAGATGCAGACAACATACGTAGCAGGAAAACACTTGCGACTTTGCTGTCATCAAGGTCAGAACAAACAACACAAAGGCTATCGTTAGTCTTGCCATAACCAGTCATTGGGCAATAGAAGTAAACCGCATGTAAATGCTCATATCGCCACCCAGAGACTGACACTTCACAAAAGACTGTACTGTCTGATGGGCAAAAATTAAGATGCAAAGCAGGTGCACCACAACTCCCACTTACCATTTAGAAACTCGAATCTCTTTCGTATAGTAACAGCATGTTGAATCCGTGGAGAGTGTTCAACAATTTCGAGACATTTTCTGCAGCCAATTAAATTCCGCGTCCAGTTACACGATAAAACACTTCTGTAATGGTTATTGGTCTGTAACTCTATTCGACAATCGTATTGTCTAGACAATGCCACTTCGATAACGGTTGATCTATCTAACGTTAAATACTTCGGACTAATCCATGCCTATGCAGAGAAGCAAATTAGCCTTTCCATAAATCTGGGCGTTCCGACATCGATAGGAAACCTTAATTCACGATATAAGCAGTACACGAATTACTTGGGCTAGGCAAGGACTCAATTATTCGAGCAGACTGTAGCAAATAACAGGACTCACCTCAATTATTTAGCCACGCATGGTGCTTAATCAGATATTGAATCGTAATGCCGCGTACTATCGACGATTTGAATCCTAGACAAATTTCTATCCCTAGGGACAGCCGCCCGAATGCTTAAGCAGTAACATACGGGCCTTTGACAGTAACGTCCAGCAACAGAAACGTCTCGCCACGAGGTTAGCGAAACTTCAACAATGTCGTCGGGAGCAAAATTAGCATGCTTGGTTTTCCTTATCCTGATCTGGCTGACTGGACTAGTGTGTGCATGGATATACAAGGCCAGGCTAGAGGAGAGTGATCCTGGAGACATTGCTTTGGCCGGAGCCATTCTTTACGTCTTCACTCTGACGAGTGCGTTAAAGTATGCTGTAAACAGTGGCATTAAGGACTGCGAGTGCTGCGGAAGTGTTGTGATTCTTCTCATTTTTGTATGTGGCTTCATACTTCCACTTGTCGGGTGCATACTTCTCATTGTCGGTGGGGTGAAGACAGCAGATCACGAATCAAAGGCTTTGGCCTTTACGGCTGCAGTTTGCGGAATCCTAAGTTTGCCTTTCAGCTGTTTGGTGTGGACATCGGTAATGTCGCAGGACTGAAAAAGTTTGATCGATTGGACATGCATGCATGGTTGCTGTTATCATGTTAGTCTTTTTTGTATCTTGGTAGTACAGGGACGTGTGCTGATGTAGTGTGCGAGTGCAAGAAGTCTAGTGCTTTTAGATGGGAAATGGCTTAATTGTTTACTTTGTGACTATTTTGTAGTCTTTCTACGTTTGCGTGTGTGTACAGAGCGTGCGCGCTAGCAGGAAATTAGGTTGACGGTAGGACATACAATACACATGTGCCCGAAAATCCGTCGTTTTATGTGGAAGTTATTCGTAGCACCACAACATTGAGTGAGACAAGCGTGCACGTGGGTCTACTCTAGTATATGCCCGATATTGACGTGCCCACTCACCAACGTCCCTAGGGGCGCATCACGTCCACTCTTGACGTAAATCCTATAATTTCTGCATTAATTAATTGATAATGTCTAAGTTATTGAGTAAAGAGGTAGTTTTCAACTTTACTCATAATAACTTGAAGTCTTCTAAGTAAATGTTATTGATAATTATATGTTAGTTTAGGAGGACTCACAAGATGCCGCAAACGACTGAAATTATTTGGGAGGGAGTCACGTGCCCCTCTGCAGCTGCACCAGATTGTGCAGATTGAGCCAAAATTAGTTACCCAACGCACGATGTTGATGAGATAAGACTCGTAATCACGGGACGTACATAACATGCGTGCTATGGGGCACCAAACTCGGAACACACTCAACTATGTACTCCGGTCTAGCAGAGCGGTGCATGGAGCGCCAGAAAGTGCTATGGCAAATATTTGGGCGAAAATTACTTGTATCTTGACAATTAATCACGTGATCAAATTTAATAAACAGGCGTAATCGTCCGTCGTTAATTAAAACCAATCCTCTCATTGCTGCAGTTACGTCTTTTTTTCTCTATGAATATGAAGTAAGAGGTGCATAGTTTTAGCCTTTCTTGATTGCTTTAGTTTTTGGCCGTTTGGGGAATGAAAACGACCCTTCTGCTGTCGCTGATGTATAGCATGCGCAAGCATTACCAGAAGCAACAGCTTGCAGACTCCTGGCAACAGCTCTTGGTCCCGTATAGATATGTAATGTCTTTCCTTTCGCATGCATTCTGAATACCTAATAAGTTTGAATACATAATAACTCTGAATACATAATAGCTCTAAATACATAATAACTCTGAATACATAATAACTCTGAATACATAATAACTCTGAATACATAATAACTCTAAATACATAATAACTCTGAATACATAATAACTCTAAATACATAATAACTCTGAATACATAATAACTCTGAATACATAATAACTCTGAATACATAATAACTCTGAATACATAATAACTCTGAATACATAATAACTCTGAATACATAATAACTCTGAATACATAATAACTCTGAATACATAATAACTCTGAATACATAACAACTCTGAATACATAATAACTCTGAATACATAATAACTCTGAATACATAATAACTCTGAATACATAATAACTCTGAGTGCGTGCAATTATTTTCTTAATTAATTAATATTTACCCTAAATGATTGTGAACAGTATGACTGTCAGGACGCGGGCCATCAGCAGCAGACACAATTGTTTTCTCAATTTTGGTATGCAGAACAACTCCTTCACACCTTCTCTCAACCTCGAATTCGTTAGTTATAGTTTACACAATATCGAAGTACACAGTATGTCTGCCAGAAAACTCAAGATTGAAACATTCGGTCGTAAAGTTGCTCATTTATGTCAACTTTGTAGCTAGCTTTTTTCTGAGTGGTAACTGCACTATAGTTCGCCTCCACCTCTGTACACTATAGCATTTGGCAGGACTTCATACCAAAATTTCAAACTTTGAATCACTCCTTTTCTCCCTTTGAAACGCAAATATTCTGGCTTCTATACTGCACTAATAGACGGTTTCTTCCTGCAAGGTCTTACTGAGAACACCAGTTATGTGAAACGTTTCTCCGCTAGCTGTCATTACGCAAAATAAAAATTTGCAAGTATTTATCAATGTTTATAGTTAGATACTGATCTGACTCGTAACTACAACCTGCTGGTTCAGAATCCAGACTCTGTACCCGACTGGTTGTCTCAAGGAATAACTACTCTGATTCCTAAGAATGACAAGACTGACCATGCCAAAAATTACCGGCCTATCACGTGTCTGTCTGTCTTCTATAAGACCCTAACCTCAGTCATCAGGCAGAGGATTGCAGGGCATTTGGATCAGAGAAACCTCATGGCTCCGGAGCAGAAGGGTTGTCGACAGGAATCTTTTGGTGCAAAGAATCAGCTGTTGATCAACAAGCTGCTTACCGAAGACTGTAGGACCAGGCACAAGAGCTTGAGCATGGCTTGGGTGGACTACCAGAAAGCCTATGACAGCGTGCCACACAGTTGATTGCTCCAATGCCTTCAGCTGCATAAGATCAGTCCAGTCTTGTGCGGGTTCCTGTCACGTGTGATGAAGAGTTGGAGGACATCTATGGTGCTTTCTTGCGGGAATAGTACTATCAAGACAAGGCTTATGCAGATCAGGAGGGGTATTTTCCAAGGTGACTCACTTTCTCCACTTCTCTTCTGTATGGCTCTCAATCCTCTGAGCAAGGAGCTGAACAGAACCGGTTACGGCTACCGGATGACCACTGGGCATGGTGAGACTGCCAAACGTCAGCTTATCAGTCATCTACTTTACATGGATGGTCTGAAGCTGTATGGCAAAAACTCTGATCAGTTGGATGGGTTGTTGCACACGGTTCGTACCTTCTCTGATGACATTCAGATGAAGTTTGGTCTGGACAAATGTGCTGTTGCACACTTTGTCAACGGCAGGCTATCTGGACACAACTCTGGAGTGACGGTAGGAAAAACGGACACTATCAAGTGTCTGGAACCGGGTCAAGTCTACAAGTACTTGGGTGTAGATGAGAGTAACGTTATTCAGCACAGCATGATGCGGAAGAGACTCCGTCGTGAGTACTTCCGCAGAGTGAAGGTGGTTCTCCGGACTGAGTTGTATGGTCGGAACAAGATTCTAGCCATCAATGGGTTTGCACTACCGGTTCTCACTTACGGTTTTGGCGTCATTCATTGGGGGTGCATGGACCTGCAGCAGCTCGATCGACGGACCAGAAAGCTCCTCTCTATGCACGGTGTCCACCATCCTGCTGCAGACGTTGACCGACTGTACGCTCCTTGCAGTGATGGGGGTAGGGGGTTACAACAGATTGAGTCGACATATCAATCTTGTATTGTGAGGCTGAGCTGTTACCTTACTGACAGTTGTGATCTTTTCATGCAAATGATACGGGAGTGTGACTCTGGAAAATCTTCACACTCGATCAAGCACATGGCTTGTCGGTTTACTGCACAGCTGCGAAGGAGTCTTGCTTCGGACGACAAGTCGCAGAGCTTACACAGGAATGCATCCATCTCGGTTGAAGGTGGCTTCGAGCAAGCACCTGAAACAGATGCGAGACATTACCGTACGTGTTGCAGTTCTCTTTGTGTGCGGTCCTGGAGCGTGAAGCCTATGCACGGGCAGTATCGTCGTCTCACTGAGCAACCGCCTGTGGACATGAAAGAGACCTACGGATGGCTAAAGGCAGCGAATCTTTCTGCTGCAACTGAGGGATTGGTTGTTGCTGCTCAAGACCAAGCTCTTCGGACTCGGTACTATGAGCGCAACATTCTACATCGTGATGTTAGTCCTACTTGCCGCATGTGCAGTGTAGGCCTGGAAACAGTCGACCAGATTGTGGCAGGCTGTAGTGCTTTGGCACCGACGGACTACACTGATCGACACAATCAGGTGGCATCCATCATTCAGTGGGACGTTTGTCGCCATTTTGGGGTTCCAGTGGAGAGTAGATGGTACCGGCATCATCCTGATAGGCTTGTGGAGACGGATGACATTACTATGATGTGGATACCACCATCCCCACTGCCAGGAGGATCAAAGCCAATCGTTCAGACATCTGTCTCAGAAATATGAAGACAAACACTTGTCTTCTTATTGATATCAGCTGTCCTGCTGATGGCAACATTGGCAAGAAACATGCTGAAAAGTTGGCGAAGTACAGCGACTTGAG
The DNA here is from genome assembly GCF_963422355.1 of Corticium candelabrum. Classification (NCBI taxonomy): domain Eukaryota; kingdom Metazoa; phylum Porifera; class Homoscleromorpha; order Homosclerophorida; family Plakinidae; genus Corticium; species Corticium candelabrum. The sequence continues at coordinate 3,356,246 of NC_085085.1, forward strand.
AATGGAGATAAGCCGCATGTGGCATTGTCGAACACTGGTGGTTCCGGTGGTCTTGGGAGCTTTGGGCACAGTGCACGCAGGTATTGCACGGTGGCTGGACATTATTCCAGGTCATCACAACCTGCAGCACTTACAGAAAACAGTGCTTCTGGGATCTACTCGGATCCTTCGTAAAATCATGTCTTCTTTCTAGACAGCCGTGATGGTCTAAGTACTTCTGAAGAAGGGTTTGCTTCCGGTACTTGTAATAGACTTTACAAACCAGACTGATCTGGTTGAGCAGGACACACAGATACCTACTAATGACTGATGCAGTTACATCGGTCACATGATCTTGCTCTCAGTTAATCTGCATGCCCTATAGTACATATATACCATACCGCTTCAAAAAGTGGTATGGCGATCTCCGCACATGCCGTATCGTCTCCGCCGCTTTTGATCCGATCGCTCTGTTGTCGGACAAATCGCAACTAAAACTTAAGTTCAAGCGAGACTTTACTTAATTCTTTCACGGCTGAGTACATATTCGGCATTTTTTACTTTTTAGTTTGTAATGTAAAAATTATGAATATATATATATATATATATATATATATATATATATATATATATATATATATAACACAACACTTTATTATCACAGGGTACAGTAGTCCCTCTTCTCCACGGATATCTCTTTTTGTACGTTACGTTCAGGCTGTGAAATTTGAGAAACGCTTTAGAGTTACCCTGACTAGAGAAATCACGTCGATCTTAATTAATTAATTAATTAAAATTGTATTTATTTTAAGCACATTTGATCCAACAACCGTCATCAATGCTATTGCACAGTTCGAGTCAATCACGAAACAGTATTCGCGATTGCTTGTCCATGGCAACCAGAGACAATGGACGAAAAGCCAATCAGATAGATCATGAGCTATGTTGTGCTTTTGCTCTCCTAAAGTCTTATCAAACTACAATTTTAAAACTTTTTCTCTGAAAAAAGAAAGATGTAGTGCTTGTATAAATAGTAACAAAAACAAGATCTATAGATAATATGAAACAAAGCCAGACATCATTAGTGAATCCTTCCAATCCCCACATTCCCAACATTTTACATTTTGGGGGTTGGAAGGATTTACTAATGATGTCTGGCTTTGGTTCATATTATTTATAGATCTTACTTTTTACACAATTCCTACATCTATTCCTTTTTTTAGACAAATGGTTTTTAAATTCTAGTACTTACGTAACTAACTATACATCCCTACAAACAAGCACCATCCCCCAAAATACCAAACCCCAATTATTCTACATATGTAGTCGAACCCACATGTCAAACTCAGTTTCTGGCAAATATCTACGAATTATCATTCCAGCATTGTGTTGCCACAATCGAACAGAGAGCTGTTGCAAAAGGTTAGAGAACGTTTGCGGTAAATCGATGCCATTATAGGTCGTAGTTTTGGCTGCGGCAGTAGCTCTCAACGTCTGAAGACTTACTTGAGTCCAAAAGCCAGAACATTCTAGCACCAGAGGATAGTATATATATATATATATATATATATATATATATATATATATATATATATATATATAGACATGGTCATAATTATGGAGCCACCTCTCATATCAGCTGAGGCAGGGAAATCACCAGAACTTTACAGATTTATGAATATACCAGCTGACCCGCCTAATGCTGAATCTGATTCTACATGAAATCATGCTAATTGAGTATCTATATTGTCCTGATTGGACGCTTTGACAACCCGTAGCAACACAAAATTAAGGGAATGACCAGACTAATCACCGCTGCCATTCATTACCATGTCGGGATTTTGCTCTCTTTGAAGAACTTTGGGGCTTTAATTAAAAAAATCCGGTTTAGTTCAAGGGGTCACACACACACTAAATAACCCACACACACTCCGCTAGTTAAATTCTCAATACTTAGTTGCTCCTACTCTCGCTCGTTCTATAGCCTCAATTCGTCTTGGGACACTCTCTATCGAGTTGGTAATTAATCCCTGGGATAATTCGCGCCAAGCCGTCTGCACTGCTTTTCACAACTCTTGTTCCGTTTCAGCATGTTTTTCATTTGCCCAAACCTTCAGAACATACCATAGATTTTCAATGGGGTTTGCATCTGGTGACTTGTTAGTTAGTTAAAAGCCAGTCCAAGACAGTAACCTCGTTGTCCCGCAGCCATTGCCTGGTTGAGGGCGAGGTGTGAATTGTCGCGTCGTCTTGCTGCAAAATAAAATCTTCACCGACTAGAAGACGAGCATCTGGCAGCATGAAATCACCCAGGATCTGTTGGTAATCTTCTGAATTCAGACGGTCGCGAATGCGATGAAGAGAACCTACACCTTGGAAGCTGATGCAACCCCATAGCATAGCTCTAGTAATGCTTGTTGGATGCGATGCTGCAGCTGCACTACTGGCTGACAACATTCTGCAATAGATTCCTCTCCTTTTCTTCCCCACAGGTACAGACAGCCATCACTTCCGATGTTGATTTTCACCTAATCGGAAAAGACAAGACGTTTCCAGTACTGCAACGTCTACCCACGATGGGTGACCGCCCACGCACGTCGACATCGCTGTTGTTCACGAGTCAACTGCGGCTTCTTGCGTGGACGGCGAGCACAAATTCCTTTTTTCCTGAGACGGCGAGTGATGGTTCTTCGGGACAATGACTTCCCACATGCCGCTGAAAGTCTACCTTGCAACCGCCTTGTCGTCGCGTTTCTTTCAGTGCTTGTCTCGCGTAGCCAGACCCCTTGCCGTCGCGCGGAAAAATGACGTGAAAATTTTTTTGGGGGGCCACTTCACACACACATCCCGGATATGTAACCCGGATAAGTTTAACTTGCACGTGCACGGTAGACCATTCTCACGTGCACGCATGCTGGATTATGCATGATTTAGTAGTTCGAAATGTGTTGTTATGCTGACAGATCGTGGGAATTGCGCTTTCTCTGCGAGCAGTTACCACACTCAGTAAACAGCAGTGGCTAGTGAAAGGAAAGCCCCAATATGGGGAATGTTGGTTGCTACAAACCGCTTTCTTTGCAGAAATCGACTTTCTCGAGAAACAATTGACTCCAGAAAAGCCTTTGGTGATGCAACTATCATACAAGACGACAGAGGTTTGTACATTTTGCTAGTTAATTGATATTAGTTAATTAAGTAATTATTAATTTATTAGAATAAAGTATTTAGTAACATTAAAGCACAATTTATGTATTTATGGTAGTATTTTTTAACCTTAAATGTAATTTAATAAATAGTAATTTATAATTTATATGTGTGTATATACAGTAATGGACAAAGTATTTGCCAGGCAAGAAATTTTAAGGGTTTTCAGGATGTTTGTGTTTGGGTGGAAGCACAAAATATTAATAAATAAAGCGACTTCTTGGTCAATGTTTGTCATGCAGTGGGAAAATCAAGACTAATTGGTACAGACTTGAGTCTAAATCAGTTGGTTGTTGCAATTTAATTAAGATTATTGTTATAACCTAGATAAAACAGATTAATTAAGTTTACATTACAACTTATCAAAGCATATTCAATGCAAACAATATTACAACCATTTGAAAACAAACTAACTTATCAATTTATGCTTATATCAGCACTTATTTCCATTCTGTAGTCCAGAATATGATGAAAAATCAACAACAAAAACTACCCGGCAAATACTTTTGTCCGCTACTGTATATACTAGTAACTATTGCAGAAGAACCTGTTTTTTAATCATGTACTCTGCTGTTACTGCAATTAATTTGTTTGCATAAGAAATGTATGGCAAACAGGCAGGATTGCAGGAAGTTGTTGATCCGGACAGTCTGTTGCCACAGAACAGTTTTTCGTTAGCCTAAAATACATAGAATCAATCCATGATCCATTTTAACAATAAAATTAAAACACACGCAATGAAGATGCCTATTTCTCTAGTAGGTGCACAGTTTGCTGGACATAAAACTGGAATGACTTGTTCTGAACACTTATTCTGAACACTGTAATTACAATCTGTTTCTCTCTTTATATCAAGGGATATTAACATAAAGTTTTCTCAACTCAAAAAATCTTGTTTACTTGTACAGTTTAGATGGCATTAGGGGTATCTGTTTTCAAACTTATTGTCAGATTGTGGTTTCTCCTTGCTCTCTGGTGGATTCGTTTGGGGATAATGTTTCTGTTGAACGTGTTTGCTTGTAGTTTGGGCTTTCATGAACAAACTTGGACGTCCTGCTGATGCTGGACGGGTAGAAAAGGACTTGAAGTGTCGTCTAGCTACAGCAGTAGGTTGCACTCGAATCTTTTTCTTTTGTTTTCTGACTCCCATCTCTTTACCAAACATATGTAAAGCAGAAAGCAGTCGCTGCTGTGTACCAGGTGAGTGGATTCCTTTGCCTATTAGTTTTCAATAATTGGAACAAAACCTTTCTACTGCAGCTATGAAGCTGTCTGTGACATGACTTTCATGCAGTCCGTCCTTGATATCTTTAGTGACCTGTAGTACTCTTTCAATGATGTCCCTTGACTTTTCATAGCTTCCTCTGTTAATTGGTTGTGCTTGATCTCTTTGAAATGTATTGCTAAAATCAATGTTGTCGTCGGCTGCAGTTGCCACTTCAGTTGTTTCACGGGAACAAGGAGCAATGTTTTCAAAGGAACGTTTTATATCTTTGCCAGATCAATTCATACTGATGGAAAGAGACTTTAGATGTTCTTCTTCTGCTTTTTGGTGGACACTACTGTAAAAGGAAATGGGTTGGCAGTGCTAATGCCACTGCTGCAAAAAGCTAACGACCTTGAGGTGAATACGTTGGGATAGTATTGACACTGCTTTTGCGATACTTCATTGCTGCTGCAAATTGGTGTTTGCAAGATTGACTTTGCATTCCGATGGAACAGTTGCACTCACCCAGTCGTAAGTCTACTACCACATTGTATTCTTATCTGACTGACTCACAACAGTGTAAACGTCTGGGTCATCTGTTGCGACAATGTCGTCAAATGGAATGGTGTACGCCTTTACTCCTGTCACAGTAAATCTTGTAGAGACAAAATGATCTAATCTGTTTGTGGCAACAGATATTAAACTTTGCTGGTAATACAGTTCGCGAGTCTGTGTGAGAAGATTGAACATTTGTACCACATTCCAAGCTTTATTTCTATGGAAAAGGATGTCTTTATGATGCGTATGCTAGCCTCTGAATAATGGTTAGTATAGTTGCCTCGTGTGGGAAAGTTCTTTCGGAAACACACAGCCCACTCTTTCCTCGGTTGCCAGTAATCACCTAGTCTCTTTTTGAATGTCTGAAAAGGGCTTTTGTCTACTTCACGTTTAATTTTAGTCAATGCTTGCTCACTTGGGGCATAAACAAGTTGTTTTGTTAGTGCAATACAAGTAGTTCTGTCTGTACAACAGATACCAGAATTTGAGCTCCAAAGCCATCTTCATATAGTTTGTAATAATGAAAGACACATAGGTGTAATTCCGCTTGAGGCCATGTACTCTTTAGAGCAATCCGTTCGCTTGCACAGTCATCTGTCAATAATGCTAGTGGTCCAAGATTTAGGCAAAGGAAAAGTATTCAATTCTGTGGTTGTTTGACCAAAGCTCAAATCACACAACTAAATCTAGTGATGCTTTGGTCGCCAACAGAATGAATGTCAACCCAGGAGGTGGGCAACCTAAAATGCACGACACTGTATATGAAGATGACAACCGGTTCGTGGGTCAGAGGTTAGTAATAGATGATGGAACTCCTAAAGGGCTTAAGTTGGCATTAGAGGAAAGGGGATTTGATACTAGGGGAAAGACCAGAAAAGATTTGATAATGAAACTAGAAACATATTTAGATTTTTCTAATGAACTGTCTATTGTAGAACATTACATGAAAGAGCATGGCCACCACTGCATGTTTCTACCCAAATTCCATTGTGAATTGAATCCTATAGAACGAGTGTGGGGGCAGGCAAAGCGTTATACTAGAGCATACTGTAATTATTCAATAGTTGAGCTGAGAAAAACTCTGACACCAGCATTAGATTCTGTAAATGTTGACATGATTAGAAAGTATTTTAGAAAAGCAAGACATTACATTAGGGCATACAGAGATGGCAAAGTAGCAGGACATGAACTCGAGGAAGCCGTCAAGCAATACAGGTCTCACAGAGGAGTCAAGAGGAACAAGTAACCTTGACGTTATTTTATACATATGGTTGTTTTGTTTGGTTATATTCATAAAAAGTTGTAGATTTGTTGGACAGTTTATGTTTGTAGTACAACATATATCCATTGAGCTTTTGAAACATTATTATGTCTGCTTGTTTACGAAACTTTAGTGGTGTGGATTTCGAGTACAGAACGGTAATAGCCAAATTTTTCTTAACAGATTTGTAGCACAGTGTTCGGTGTACGTCTACAAGAAAGCTGGAGGCATGTGATCGTTGTCACGTGGAAGTATGGCGTTTCAAGCACAACCCCTTTTGGGACCCTTCTTCCAACATTCCACAGAAACAAAGTGAAATATACAGATTTTGTCTAACAGAAATCTTCACGTTGCCGTAATGTATCCTCAGAGGAGAAACCGAGGCTGTACGTACCAAACTCGTGACGGAATGGCGATAAACTCGCGTACAAGTTCGTTGAGTCAATCCGTTTGACGAACTAAAGGTAGTTTAACTAATCTCCGTGCGTGGCAGCTTCTCAACTATTAGTAAAGAATCATACATATTTTCAGCGTTATTCGACAGAGGACATTTGAATTTCGCGCGATAGCTGAGGCGGTGTCAGATTGGCCACGCATGCGTGGGTGCACTGTAGCACCTCTAGGGACTGGTACAACAGTTATAATTCAGCTAATACCAGGCCAGACTACCTGGAAGAAGGCAATAGTTTCGAGAGTGCTCCCAAACCGTTCCTATGAGGTGACAGCAGAGAATGGTTCAGTCTATCGTCGAAATCAACGTCATCTACGTGCTACAAAAGAACAACCACCTACAACAAGATTACGTGGAATCAAAGTATCAACTACCTTAACCATTACCAAAACCATGAGAAAACCACCAACAGAGCAAAGGTCAAATTCGTCAGGAAAATCACTACACCAATATGTGTTATCTGAACAAGACAATGAACCAACTACCATCCATTCAATAAAGCGTCAGACGAGGAAACCACAAAACCACGTTTCCCAGGCCAAGCCAACAACCAGTACCACTATCATTTCCAGACCTGAGAGACAGGTCAATCCAGCAACTTATTTGAAAAGCTATGTGACTTAGTGACGGTTGACATAAATGTTAGCTGTGTTTGTGAGTTATTTGTAGTTGTAGTCTGTTCTGTGTTAGACTAGCCACAAACATACTTGTTTATAGAAAAGGTGATGTGACGTTAGCCTCGCAAGCCAGGCTCTTCCGCGTAGTCGCTGAGCTAACCGCACGTGAATCACACGAGGAGGAGGAGCTTTTACCGGAATTGCTCCAGCGCGAGAAGAACCTGGTCACTTTCGAGAAAGTCATAGTGACGTGGGACCCCCGAGCCGGTTTCATAGCTCGAAAAAGCTAATTCTACTAGGTAAGCATGTAGTATGAAATTTGCGAACACGCGACATCGCTTCACGCACTTGCTTGTTTTGCACGAAGTACGTAGTTGACATCATCGTTCGCTTCTAGTACGTATGTAGACAGCTCAGCCATGTAATATTCTGCAGTGTCACGACTCCATTTCAGCATTCAGTTTCGCCAACAGCACACCGCCGAATCTAGATCTGCAGCGCGATAGTTTGAGAAATGAACTCATTGTACGCGGTTAGGGTATATATGTAACAGTCAGAGTCCGTGCATTGAAACAAGTCGTACGTAGTACACGTGCAACTACAAGTCAACTCTACACTTCCTGAACATGGTAGGTCCACTGCACTGCTGTTTTCCCATGCCTAGATGTTTCCAGTTCCACAGTGAGGAGAGCCAATATCGTACGAAAGTGCTGCTTGCTGAGTTGAAAGTACCGTCACATAGACTGCGTTAGCAATACACGTCAATCTGATCATGACGTGGAGAGGTCAACAAGCTCTAGGCCACTGTTTTCATGAACCATTGAGTGAAATTGGGCCGGTAGTTCTCACACCATTTCCCCCACAGACTATAGATGTCAGAGTAGATGCGCAAGAGTGGTGAACAGTTCTACGTCGGTTTCAATTCGCGCAAAACCTGCAGATGAGTTCAGTAGAAAGAAACGTTGCTGGAGAGTGTAGGTTCAGCGGACCAGTCCCATGTAGGCCATTCCTACGCTCATTATTCACCAGCACTTTCTCCATCAACAGCTTCACTGGATTTTGTGTTCACGCGCTCTCCGCGGAGGGCTACCTCTCTGCTTCATGCATTCAGCGCAATTACATTAACGAGCTCTTTAGGAAATCAAATTATCCTTATGCAAGCTATGAAACCATATCGGGGGTCCCACGTCACTATGACGTTCTCGAAAGCGACCAGGCTCTTCTCGCGCTGAAGCAATTCCGGTAAAAGCTCCTCCTCCTCGTGTGATTCACGTGCGGTTAGCTCAGCGATTGCGCGCAAGAGCCTGGCTTGCGAGGCTAATGTGACGTGTAGTTAGAGTACGTTCTTATGACGTAGTTGTTGATATCTATAATGCAGTTAGACTCTGAGAGCACACGGTACACACTACGTTACAGTGTAGACACTCTAGCGTTTCCCAATGCTAGGACTGTAGCGGCGTTCTAGCTACCGCTCACTAGAAGCAGCTATAAAACGTCGTTAGTGTAATCAGTGCACCTATAGTATACAACTAGATCCATACCCCGTCCTTCGTAGGAACAATATACGTACTGACGCAGTGTGGAAACGTCACGTGCAATCTTTGTTGCGAGGTCCCGGATGTGCTAAATAAATTCGAATCTTACTCTTCGCTCTTTTTTCGATAGAAATCGACACACTCTCCGTGTAGCGCTTGGTTCAGAAAACGTGTATGTCGAATTTGGAGAGATACGAAAGCGCTGGAAGAGTAAGTTCCGTCACATGACAGACAATTTGAGCTTTATATATACTAGATGTATGTTTTATAGTGTAGCTTTTAAGAACTTACTAGTGCAACCATCATCTGTACACCTAGCACAGCATAACTCTAGAATGATTTGACATTACTTAGAATGTGATGTTGACTTTCAAGGTTGAGATATCTCGGTATAGGGTGTCTAAAATTTAATATATACACTTTTTTATTTATTTATTATATATACAACGGTCTAAGATTTAAGCAAGTTTTTCAAAATATGATGGAACAGCTGTTTATTCAACTGTGGAAACGTAATGCAAGAATGATTCACAAGAGAATCCAACTTCAAGTATAGTATGTTTACAGTATGTCGATAGTTGGGATGTACACCTACTAGTAGTGTAGTGCAAGACGTTGTTGGTTTGGATATATATGTCTGACATATATATTTAATAATAAATCGATAAGTAATTTTAAAGTTGTCTTTATAATTGCTTAAAAAATTTGTTTAGTAAAAGAAACACAAACTATTTAATTGCATGCAAATTTCTTTCTTTTCTGTATGCCAAATAGTGTGTGTATTGCCGGCTTCCTTTGTATTTTGCTACTGTGCTTATCGTGAGACTGTATCTTTACATGTTAATTATAAATAGATGGACAACACATGGCCCACATGTGATCCTTGCAGGTTGTTAGCTATAGAGGTTGTCTCTGGTATACAAAAATTCTGTCACGTCTAGTTGTCATGGATAGGTGAACAGAAAGTTCCTGTAAAGCTAACTGCTTGCATGACTACAAGCTTAATACTTGCAACATCTCCAAATTGTGGCATTCAAACATTTTAATTCATGTGCTGTTTTTGGTTTATTGATGCTAAGTGTTCTGTTCTCATTTGTATTACTGCATGCAAATTGTCTCCTAGGTTGTTGCTATTGCTGTTTGTAGCAGGTAGACTGGATGTCGTTTGCACCAGATTTGATTGCATGTCAGCTCATCTCGTTTTAGCTAATCTCACTGTTGTTTCTCAGACGTCCAGAGTAGGCCACCTAGAGCGTGCTCGCGATCGTGTCACATCGACTGAGAATGAGCGACGCCACAACCAATTCTCGCGATCGTTAAAAATATAACTAAAGTTAGCATGTCCACACTTGCAACTGGATCGTGTTAGCATGTCCACACTTGCAACTCCGATCCACATCGCGAGGTGGTTTCGATTTAGCCTCGAATTTCCAGACCAGAGAGCGCGCGAAGTGCGCGAACTCTAGTCTGGACCAAGTCGATACTAAAATGATTTCGAAAGTATTTATCAAAAGCGATGCTAAATGGTGTTTACCAGCGTAGGATCGCTTTACATAGATCAACATATTATTTGTAAATGCCATGAGTTCTCACGAACAAAGAAGAGACGTCAGCCGTGTTTGCGGCGATATTTTGGTGGACGGCATGAAACGACGAATCTTTGATTCTTCGGCAGACCGCTAGCTGGTCTAAACGTTCGACTAGCGAGACTACCGCTCGACCAGTTGTCAAAGGTGATGGTCTTAGACTCTAGCGACGCTGCTGTGCATGTCCTGTCACCGCAAGCTTGAAAAGATCGAAGAACTGAAGCTGAAACTAAAACTAAGATGTGTGTGTGTGCAGAGTCTGATCATTGTTTTGGCATGCAGAGTTTACTGTAGTAATTGTTCTGGCGTGCACTTAGCCGCCCACGAGGATTTCACACGCGCGCAATCAGTGCTAGTGCACTTAGCATAACCAATTATTGCTAAGCCAATCAGAATTTAAAACCGAGATTCGGGTTGTAGAAGCTGATTGACTAAGAAGGGCTATTTCTGAAATCATTTTAGTATCGACTTGGCCCAGACTAGAGTTCGCGCGCTCTCTGGTCTGGAAGTTGAAGGCTAAAAAGTTTCGATCGCGATCGGTTGAATCCAATTAGAAATAGTGGGCGTTACCTTCACGTGTAGTCGGAACATCTAACACTCCTCACTCGTCTTTGTTCTCGCTCTCCTTACGTCGCTGTATCAACGCTTTTCACAAGCATAGGAGCCACACGTACACATCGGTCATCAGTCACGTGATATCGAAAATGAGATGGAGGTATTGTTTTCAAAGTTCAGTGTGGACGCTCGCTATCCCGATCTAGTGTGAACAGGCATTTAGACTTGAAAAATTGCGCGACTGATCATCATTTCAACCTCCTGTACCATCCATCCACTATTATCGCACGCCGATTCAGTAATGTAGCAACTTACTATATATGTTAGTTTTGAAAATGGCTGCAAAACTTGAGGGCACAAATTTTGATATATGTATTTTATTAATATTTACACAATTCTGTGGAATCCATAAAGTTGTCTACCGAAAAATTGTAAATTTCTAGAGACATCAAAGATGTTGAAACACTATCGATCGCTTGTGCGTTTGTTTACGATGATTATGTTCAAATTCTTATAACTACCGCAATTTCCTCTTTTAAAAATCGCTAAAAGGTAAACGAAAAGTTAGCAATGTCTGTAAAACAACAGCAACGATGGCTATCTAGGAGAAACGCTAGTAGGTTTTTTACTGGCGTTAGCGTCGACAGTCTAGCGTTTCCCAAGGCTAGGACTGCAATGGCGTTCTTATACCCGACGAAAGCATCTTGAAAGTGGAGCGGCCTGCACGCGTTAGCGGGTGTGGTTTAGCGCACGCTAGGGGTGGGTTAACTGAGCGTGTGCAGGTGCAACCACGAGTACAGCTTGAGCCACGATGGCTGGAAAGTTCGATTGGAGACTTGCTTCTATCCAAACTCACGTTTGGATAATTGAAAGTTGGAAGGCTGGTGGGTCCTTCACTAATAGGAGGAAGCTCGCATTCGACGCTCGATCGCAACAAAGTAGACAACGCCATGACACATCCGTGAGTAGTTGGCATGCGCACAGCGTGCTGTTACAGACGTTGGGGAATATAGTCCAGGTAACGAAAGAGAAGTCGTAGAAGACTTCAAAACAGTCAACAAATTAGTAGAGCCGCAATCTTGTAGATAACCAAATATATTATTTAATCAGGTCTACCTTTAGACCGGAAATTACTGACATACCATTTGAATCTTATACATATTGCGAGTATACATGGTCCGTCCTTCGTACGGGCAAGATACTGTAGTGTAATGATAGGTCTGTAGACACGTCACGTGAAATTGTTGTTGCGAGGTCCCGGATGTGATGAATAAATTCAAATGTTGCTCTTCGCGCTAGTTTCGACAGAAATCGACACACTGCCGTGTATCGCTTGCTGCAGAAAACGTCTAGATTGGATTCAGTGCAAATGCAATCAGAATTTGGAGAGAAACGAAACCGCTAGAAGAGTGAGTTACGTCGGCAAGAGATGTTCGATTGCTCGAAGGTATTTGATTGATCGAAGGACGACGATGCATACAGTCTACACAAGACTAGTGCGGGCGTGTGCTCTAATGAACTGTGTGTGTAGCGTTTGCGTCATCGAAAAATTTAGGCGGGGATCGACCCCTCGAGAGGGGACCCGGTGCATAATTATTTTAATTTTTTTAAATTTTTATGCAAGCCTTCGCCTGAGTGTGCCGAGTGCGTGCCGATTTCGGTTGCAAACGGACAAAGGACGTGGCCGCCAAACAGCGCGCGCGCGCACACACACGCACACACACACACACACACACACACACACACACACTCACACACAGTTTGAGCTTTATATATTAGACTGTCGTCAGTTAGCTAAATAATTATCTTTATTAATAAGAAGTAAGTGAAAGATACTTCTCTTTCTGTGTCTGCACATACTGTCTTCAATAGATTGTAGCGATCTTCTCTTTTCACGTGACATCACGTTACGTAACGTGATGTTGAGAGAATTTTAGTACAATCAATTTGCGTAGATGCTATTTCGAATGTGTTCATATCACATGTAACTGTTTGAATTATAATTCTACAGTGTATGTGAACAATGAATTCACTTTAGACCATGCTGCGAAAGTTGAGCCTGCTATGCCCTCAAGTTTAGGGAGGGTCACAAGAAAGTAATACAAATAGTTTTTCTTGTAAGAAGTTGACAGTCAAATTGACGAATTGGCGTAACCTGCCTAATGGTTACTCGGCCTGCCACATGGCGATTCGCCGAGGTTAACACATGGCGATTCGCCGAACTCAACCTTTTGTCGGTAGCTCACTGGATCTTTATAACTTTTTAGTAAACTTTTCCACGTTGTTATATTGACTTGTGAACCTGTAATATTTCGCTTTTTAATGATTAAATTACCTAGGAGCGTTACCTAGGAATCTTTGAAAGAGGGGGTTGACCTGCTAGCAGTTATTTATAGCATTACTAATTTTCTCTTTTTAAATGAAATTATATGAAATTGTTGAACCTCGTCTATTGGAAAAAAGGGGTTTCAACTCCCTTAACCCCCTCTGGATCCGGCACTGATGTTTATGCCTGCCTGTAGAAACTTTCCACAGTTGCTAATTAACTATCCATGTACAGACATGGGCATAATTATGGAGCCACCCCCATATAAGCCGAGGCAGGGAAATCAACAGAACATTGCAGATTTATGAATATACCTGCTGACCCTCTGATTCTACATCAAATCATGCTATTTGGGTATTTCGATTGTTCTGATTAGACGTTTTGACAACCCTTAGCAATAAAAGACTAAGAGAATGACCAGACTAACCACTGCCGCCATGCACTACCATGTCCAAACCGTTCATGTTACATGTGGCATCACAGGAGCAGATGAGAATAGGCTACAATATGCAAGTAAACTGAAATGTATAGTCTCTATTTAATCTTTGAGTATGTCTTCCGACATAAACAAAGTCATTTTCTTGCTAGAAGCTTTTTGAAAACGATTTTGATTCTAGTAACTTCCAAATTTACTGGTTGAACTGACACAGTAAGAAGCAGTTGTGTATCTCAACAGGTCACACATCACCTCCGATCTCAGACCTGCAGAGATGTGGATTGCACAATCAGAGCCGTTACCTCACCATTAGACTTGTATTAATTTACTAGAAGTGCAGCTGTCACTGTAGATGTAGGAAGTCCAATAATATTTTAATCTAAGTCACATGCTCAGGGTGGCTCCATAATTATGCACATGTCTGTATAAGCTTGTACATGTGTACGTCTGATAATTTTCATTTTTAACTGCATGCAGAATCAGCTTAGTTAGACTTTAGATCTTGTGCTATGCTAACTGTAAGAGACTCAAAACCCAGGCCCTGTTCATCTTTTTTCTGGTAATTTCTGCAAAACAGGAATCTTTCTGGTAACTAGGAATACGTGCTAAATCCGGTCAGACTGCGCTAAAAGCAGCTCTATTCAACTTATAAACGAACACGAAGTTGCTTCCACCTGTCCAGCAATCATAACACAGTCACTGCACGTGACCACGTGACGCTAGCTTTCTGCATAGTAGGAATATCGCTGGAACTTTTCTTACAGTACACCAACCGTTTCTATCCGCTGATTCCCACTTTTACACAATAATTTAAACATTTCTGCACTCGTTCAATGTTTCCAGGCTTCCGTTGACGAGAATCAGCAGTGCAAAGTACACGTGGTCAAGCACGACAGACGCCATTTTCTGCATACTAGTAATGTCTCGCCAAATCGCTACAATGTAACTTGACAAATCAAGATTTACATCGAATGCTTACAGCAATACATAGAATCATATCACAAAGTTACCGATTATTCTAACGTCATCTTCTCCAAATTTCAAAATTCGACCAAACGATCGATTTCTGACGTTTCGATGACATGCAGTCATTTCTGCTAATAAAAATTAACGTCTAGACATTAGCTTCTTGTGCAACGTTTGGTTTCATCATATTTGCGAACGACTGTCATTTTGTGTAGGCCGCGCAGATCTCAAGAAATCAAGTTTGATTGGAATCCGCCTTAGCTAAACAATATCTATTTCGTTTTGCAGTGTAACGAGAATATACTCTGATATGTCTTAGAAACACTTTTCAAAAGTCATCTGGAAATAAATAGTTATTTTGTAAAGTCGCTCACTCGCTATTCCACGAAATTCCGTGCACTCATCCACTTTGTGTCAGTTTATAAGAACAAACGCAATGATTTTGAGCCGTTTGTTGCTAAATTTCGCGAGGTCGAACTTTTCGGCAGCCATTTTTCTTTATTAGCAATGAATGTCTTGCCAAATCGTCAATCAACTAAACTCCAACAGCTTCAAATGTTAGCTATCAGACGTTACTTCGAAAAGAATGAGAAGAATTAAGATTGATGCAGATCTACAATATATATCTAGACATACATACATATAAACTGTAACATTTAAACTGTAACTGAAACTGTAAGTTTCAACTGAAATCGACACACTGCCGTGTATCGCTTGCTGCAGAAAACGTCTAGATTGGATTCAGTGCAAATGCAATCAGAATTTGGAGAGAAACGAAACCGCTAGAAGAGTGAGTTACGTCGGCAAGAGATGTTCGATTGCTCGAAGGTATTTGATTGACCGAAGGACGACGATGCATACAGTCTACACAAGACTGGTGCGGGCGTGTGCTCTAATGAACTGTGTGTGTAGCGTTTGCGTCATCGAAAAATTTAGGCGGGGATCGACCCCTCGAGAGGGGACCCGGTGCATAATTATTTTAATTTTTTTAAATTTTTATGCAAGCCTTCGCCTGAGAGTGCCGAGTGCGTGCCAATTTCGGTTGCAAACGGACAAAGGACGTGGCCGCCAAACAGCGCGCGCACACACACGCACACACACACACACACACACACACACACACACACACACACACACACTCACACACAGTTTGAGCTTTATATATTAGACTGTCGTCAGTTAGCTAAATAATTATCTTTATTAATAAGAAATAAGTGAAAGATACTTCTCTTTCTGTGTCTGCACATACTGTCTTCAATAGATTGTAGCAATCTTCTCTTTTCACGTGACATCACGTTACGTAACGTGATGTTGAGAGAATTTTAGTACAATCAATTTGCGTAGATGCTATTTCGAATGTGTTCATATCACATGTAACTGTTTGAATTATAATTCTACAGTGTATGTGAACAATGAATTCACTTTAGACCATGTCGCGAAAGTTGAGCCTGCTATGCCCTCAAGTTTAGGGAGGGTCACAAGAAAGTAATACAAATAGTTTTTCTTGTAAGAAGTTGACAGTCAAATTGACGAATTGGCGTAACCTGCCTAATGGTTGCTCGGCCTGCCACATGGCGATTCGCCGAGGTTAACACATGGCGATTCGCCGAACTCAACCTTTTGTCGGTAGCTCACTGGATCTTTATAAGTTTTAGTAAACTTTTCCACGTTTTTATATTGACTTGTGAACCTGTAATATTTCGCTTTTTAATGATTAAATTACCTAGGAGCGTTACCTAGGAATCTTTGAAAGAGGGGGTTGACCTGCTAGCAGTTATTTATAGCATTACCAATTTTCTCTTTTTAAATGAAATTATATGAAATTATTGAACCTCGACTATTGGAAAAAAGGGGTTTCAACTCCCTTAACTCCCTCTGGATCCGGCACTGATGTTTATGCCTGCCTGTAGAAACTTTCCACAGTTGCTAATTAACTATCCATGTATAAGCTTGTACATGTGTACGTCTGATAATTTTCATTTTTAACTGCATGCAGAATCAGCTTAGTTAGACTTTAGATCTTGTGCTATGCTAACTGCAAGAGACTCAAAACCCAGGCTCTGTTCATATTTTTTCTGGTAATTTCTGCAAAACAAGAATCTTTCTGGTAACTAGGAATACGTGCTAAATCCGGTCAGACTGCGCTAAAAGCAGCTCTATTCAACCTATAAACGAACACGAAGTTGCTTCTTCCTTTCCAGCAATCATAACACAGTCACTGCACGTGACCACGTGACGCTAGCTTTCTGCATAGTAGGAATATCGCTAGAACTTTTCTTCTAGTGCACCGACCGTTTCTATCCGCTGCTTCCCACTTTTAAACAATAATTCAAACATTTCTGCATTCGTTCAATGTTTCCAGGCTTCCGTTGACGAGAATCAGCAGTGCAAAGTACATGTGGTCAAGCACGACAGACGCCATTTTCTGCATACTAGTAATGTCTCGCCAAATCGCTACAATGTAACTTGACAAATCAAGATTTACATCGAATGCTTACAGCAATGCATAAAATCATATCACAAAGTTACTGATTATTCTAGCGTCATCTTCTCCAAATTTCAAAATTCGACCAAACGATCGATTTCTGACGTTTCGATGACATGCAGTCATTTCTGCTAATAAAAATTAACGTCTAGACATTAGCTTCTTGTGCAACGTTTGGTTTCATCATATTTGCGAACGACTGTCATTTTGTGTAGGCCGCGCAGATCTCAAGAAATCAAGTTTGATTGGAATCCGCCTTAGCTAAACAATATCTATTTCGTTTTGCAGTGTAACGAGAATGTACTCTGATATGTCTTAGAAACACTTTTCAAAAGTCATCTGGAAATAAATAGTTATTTTGTAAAGTCGCCCACTCGCTATTTCACGAAATTCCGTGCACTCATCCACTTTGTGTCAGTTTATAAGAACAAACGCAATAATTTTACATTTTGGCTCAATTCATCGATTTTGAGCCCTTTGTTGCTAAATTTCGCGAGGTCGAACTTTTCGGCAGCCATTTTTCTTTATTAGCAATGAATGTCTTGCCAAATCGTCAATCAACTAAACTCCAACAGCTCTAAATGTTAGCTATCAGACGTTACTTCGAAAAGAATGAGAAGAATTAAGATTGATTAGACAAACAGCGTTGAAAAAATCATCATCGCTGAGAATGAAGTGGTGCGAGCTCGGCATAGCATCTAACCACATCCCTGAATTGGGACCTCCACAACCCTGTATTCTTGATTGATAACGACTATCTTTACATCGCTCAAGAAGGTTGTTAAAAAGT
Source organism: Corticium candelabrum (assembly GCF_963422355.1). Taxonomy (NCBI): domain Eukaryota; kingdom Metazoa; phylum Porifera; class Homoscleromorpha; order Homosclerophorida; family Plakinidae; genus Corticium; species Corticium candelabrum. Next base: position 3,374,202 of record NC_085085.1, read on the forward strand.
GATTGTTTCTTTGCCTTATGAAATCTTGCCTGAAGTTTCTTAGGATTGTCTGGTAGCTTTGAAACAGATGGAATCAGTTTGGTGGTGTCGCTAAAGTTACAGTGAAGATCTTTGAGAGATGTTGTCAAGTTCGTTGCGATTTGAGAATGGTGATTAGCATCAACTGACAGTAAACCATTACAAAGATAACGCACACGATTGTCGTGATGTGGAAGATAGTGCAGCGTATTTGCCCAACCTCCAATGTAGGCTTCCGAAGCAGATTGCATAGCGGAACAAAGCCCAAAGCCACCTTGCTGGATATCAAGACCGAGCTGTAAACGTTCAAGCTCGTCAAGCGACCCGCATCCAACAAGACTTTCAAAAGCTTGAATAATCAGCGAATCGTGCAGATTAGCAGCTTATCAGCGACGTAGGTACTGTCCGAAGAAGATAAGTAAACTTAGGGACAGCGCAGTACCGTAAGAGTAGTAATGCAGACTGCATGTTATTTAGCAAAGGTAGTTTATCAAGAAGTTGACTTTCCTTTTGTACAATGTCCAAACATTTACTTCTTATGAAAGAGTCAAAACCTACTGCAGTACCCAGTATGACTAAACCATCATGTCTTAAGGGAATAGGCAAATCCCATCCAGAACATCTCGAGGGGCAATAAGCCTCACATTTGTCGTCTCGTAACTCCAAGCCTATATTAAAGAGAAGGTCTTTCATCTCCAAATAGACAGATGTTACATCGTCTATGGAACCCATGATCATTGCATCATAGAGGTAGCAAGGAATCAAGACTGATGGATGCTTAGTGCTGAGGGTGGAAATCACAGAGTGTAAGGCAAGGCTGAAAAGAAAAGGACCCAATGGGTCACCTTGCTGTACACCTTCCACCGACGAAATGACAGAGTCACTACCTTTTACGGACACTACTAGAGAAGTGGGATTGAGATAGCATTTTGCCACAAAAGGGCATAGACCCGGAAACTGCTTAGATACCTCATCCAAAATGAGATTGCGGCTAATGCTGTTAAAAGCATTCTTAGCATCGACTTTCAAAATGACACAATTCTTTTCTTGCTCCAAATACAACTGCACCAAGTGAGCCACAACTTCGCTTCCTCCTGGCGTTGGAACGCCATACTGGTAAGGAGCAAGGCACTCTGCCATCTCATTTTTCAAGTGTGAACACACTGTTCTACCTACGAGTCACCTAAAGCAGTTTCCAACTGCAATGGGACGGACATCCACATCATTTTTTTAGAGCTATCAGTTTTGCTCCAGCCATAGCGTTCATCACAGAATCAGGAACACAACCCCCCAAGAATCAGGTTGCAGACATTGAAAAGAGCTTTCCAGGTCAGATCAGAGTACAAGAGCATTTTTAAATGCTCAAATCGCCATCCATCGTTTCCAGCACTGGAACCGTTTGGGCATCCTTGTAAAGACGAGATAAAAGTATTTTCTGATATTTGGATAGGTTGACTAGTCGGTGGAGATGATGGTTCGGTGTTGGATGACAAGATTCTATCAGATGGGTGCTTTTGTTTGAGCTTTTGGAACGTATCATCAGTGTCAGAGGCGATTCCTGAGCTTGTCAATATATTGGCAGCTCTAGAAAGAGCACCGAATTTGATTTTGTTCAGAACGGAACTGACAAGATGAGACTCGGAATTTGTTGAAATTCTCGTTTTCAAGTCGGAATCTGCGACGACTTCACGCTTGCAACCAGAACGTTTTGTAATATGAAATAATTCTCCCCACTTCTCTTCTTTGAATAACCGAAATCGTCTCTCAACTTCTTTATAACCTGATTTTCCTCCTCGTGAAACGGGTTGCAGAAGTAGACGTGGCACTAGTAGTAGCAGTTTCCATGCAGACTCATTCTCAGGATTTTCTATAATTGGGTTCAAAGGAATGGAACAACATTGCACAAACGACTGCGAGAAACAAGCCTTCAGTTCTCTCTCTCTCTCTCTCTCTCTCTCTCTCTCTCTCTCTCTCTCTCTCTCTCTCTCTCTCTCTCTCTCTCTCTCTCTCTCTCTAGTACAGGCATTAAATGGTTTGACCTTAAACAAATTGCAATACAAACTCTCTCAACTGTTTCCTACATAGAAAAGTGTGCTCTATAACATACTAAAAGTCTTAGTGAATTCTTTGAGGGGAAGTGAGCGTATCATCTCTGGTAGCGTTCAAATCACGTGACCTCCAAAACTCTCTCTATGTCTAACTTACAGTTCTTCTGAAACACAGATATCGCATTGGATACTGTAGAAACACTATAGTGAAGAACAAATACCTCACTGGAGACTTGTTCAAGGCTTCTCCATCGGCGATTAGACTAGAACGTGATCGAAAACGCCGTCGTTTCCGGATTATCGTCGTGTTCTCATGTAGAAACCACTCTGGAAAGGTTACAATCATCTCTCTGAAACAGTCTACCCTTTTGACTTCTCCGTTACTCACTCCATCAGACCATGATCGACATCACGAGTAGTAGCCAGCGTCGAAGTTCCCGTATACCCGGGAATTTTAGATTTGTCAACGTGGCAATGGACGCGTTAGAGGTGTCTGAAGATTGTATCATCTGCAAACAACCTTTAGAAGAGACATCACCAACTGCTACTCTGGGAGAAAAGGGAAGTGCAAGTATCAACAAAGCAAGTGATTCCAGGAATGACACTATCCACTCTCTAGCTGGGCAACAAGTACACCAAGAATGCCGTCGAAAATACTGCAACCCTCAACAAATAGCCAGAGTTGCTAAACTAGGCAATCAAAAATATGGTACAGCTGTAGACACTGCAAGGCATCAACTTAGGTCATCAGAAAAGCAGTTTAACTTCAGCACGGATTGTTTCTTCTGTGGCACACCAGCGACGTTGGGTAGAAAGAGAAGAAGTTCTAATGTTTTCCCTGTGCAAACAGTCCAATTGAGAGACACAATTCTAGCAATGTGTCTTAAAAGAGGTGATACCTGGGCAGATGCTGTACAAGCAAGACTTTTGCATATTCATGATCTTCATGCTGCAGATGCAGTATAGCATGGAGGGTGTAGTGTAAATTTTCGTACGAAGAAACAGATACCAGCAATTTATCAGCAAGAAATGAGCAGCTCGAAAAGGGCAAATTTAGGTCGCCCAATAGATAAAGAAAGAACAGATGCATTTCTGGAGGTTGCTAGT
>NC_085085.1:3377574-3407574 GCF_963422355.1 Corticium candelabrum
GTGCAAATTTGTAGGAACAATGCAATATATCACCTAGATAATTAAGCTCTAATTTTTAAAGCAAATTTGTAGTGTTACTACAAAAAAATTAAACCCTAGACATAAACATGTGACATTTAACCGTTTCTACTATATCATTTGGTAGGGCGCTGTAGAGGAGGCAACTGCCTCCTCTGATTTGAGGAGCGTGTCACAAAAATGAAGCTTCAGTAGCCAATAAACGATGATCGTTCTCATCCGTTGCTGTGTTGAACAATGCAATGTCGGAGCTAATTGTATGCGATGATATTTGCATGATTTCTGGCAATGCAAGTAGTCTACTAAAATATGTAGTAATTCTTACGTATATATTCTTTATGCATCAATGTTAGGTTTTTGCTGTTGGGTAAAAGTTGGTACATCTAATAGTAAAGTTAATTAAAAGCAAAAAACAAAGTACACTTGATTCACGTCAGATGTAACTTGTTGCTATTTCTATGGATGTCAATTGTCATCTGCATCTCCATCGTATGAGTTGCTTGCATGGAATGATGCTGCAATAACTACGCATTAGCAGTATTCCACGACAATGTCATGTTGGTACACAATGATAATCCTAGTGTCAGCAGGCCTTCTTCCTTTGTTTAATACATATTTATGAATATATGTGGATTTATTTATTTCCAAAACCACTAAAACAATACGGTTAAGTCTCTTGCAGTTAGCACGATGGAACAACATCTACTAAAATACTAGTGGTTAAAGCTGATTCTGCATGGAGCTTGAAATTATCAGACGTACATGAGAGTTTCTGAGCAAAGCAGAAATATACTAGCTTATTGACGTTCTTAGGTAATATATGTATATATATATATATATATATATATATATATATATATATATATATATATGTACAGCCATTGAAAATTAGACAGATACATGTCAGATACTGAGATAGTGACACATAATGTCAATATAACCTTTTGTGAAACGCAATCTAGCAACCTGCAAGGGCGTAGGAGGCAGTTTAACTTAATTAACTTTGGTTCTGAGTCTCTGGTCTAATGCCGTGTGGCTAGATTCTTTGAGACTACTGTTAGTTACGTCATATAGGATGGCAAATATTGAGCTAATATTATAGCCCCATCAGCTCTTAGGTTCTTACGCCTATGACCAGAGAGAAGTCTAAACGTATGACTATTAGCCTCGACCTTCTAAATCGGCCAACTATATTTGGTGCTACAGGAGTCTGGGAGGCCAAGGGTATATGACTACAGAGATATGATCTACTGCTCTACCATGGCTAATTAAATTCCCGTCCAAATTTTTTTGTTGCTGTACTATAGTGAGAGCAAGGTTTGTGCACCCTCATGTACACAAGACCTCATATTGACCGATAATGAGAATGCTTAAAGATCACGTGTCATATTCAAATGTAGATGAGGAAGCAACAATTTGTTAAATCCAATTTCAGTCCTTCAGAGTCAATCCCACAGAGTACATGTACACAATTAATTTTAATTACACAACAAGTCCAAGCCAACACTCCTGTTTCACCTCGTTTTCTTGCTGTCAGTAATTAACTCTTCGCTACTGCACCCAACGCGATACAAGGGCGGAGCCAGAATTCTAATGAGCATCCAGACAATTTTAGTTGTAAAGCTCAGTGCAACGTCGGATTGGCTAGAATTGACTAAATAATTTATTACATTAATTAATTATTAATCAAAGCCAAATCAAACAAATGACAGCCACGCATCCGTGGCAGATAGAGACGGACACAGACGATAGTAGGTATATATGCTAACTGCAAGAGACCCAAACCGTTTTATGTTCTAGTGCATGGTTTTGGAAAAATGAATAAATTCATGAATGTATGTTAATTATATTTCTTTGTTATCTGGCAAGCATTAGTAGTCGACTAAATAGTAATAATGCTTGACGTGTGTTCTGTTTTTGCTGTTGGGCTAAAGTTGGTATTAATTAAACAAAGTGCATTCGATTACAGGTCAATTTAACTAGGTTGGTTATTAAAGGCAGTAGATGTTATTCTTACCACTTCCCAGATAAAGTTTGCGTTAATTAATCGTCACTTAGAATTTAGTGATTGATGGAAACGTCTTGTCCGTCTGTTTACCTGCAATTTGAATTTTCACAATTTTGAGTCACCAAGTGTCTATTGATAGTAAAGTTGATTTTATTAGGAGACTGTTTGTGTCTATCCACTCTGACATTTGCTACAATGATTGCTTGTGACAACAAAAGTTGTCTCATTGGATGGTTCCACATTTGGTGTTTAAAAATCAGCTGTGTCCCACGAGGAAAGTGGTTTAAACTACAAATAATTTGACACTCCAAGACACATTATATACTTTTCTTGCATGGTTAAAGTTAGCCGCAGTGAGAATGTGTAAATTAAATTTGGCCGTTTGGCTCTCAAGTGTAAGCTGTAAGAGCAAAAATAAAGTAGGGTGTCTCCGTATCTCGGTGGGCATCCCGTGCCTCGAGCTGGGTCTCGCTGGCTGGCTCACCAGCCCTGAGTCCTCTAGCCTAGGACTAGCACAACCAACGGGGCCGCGAGCATAAAGCCTTTAGCCTTGGAGCTCTCAGAGTCTTGGCCGACCCAAGCCGCTGTACTGGAAGAGTCCAAGAACTGGCCTGCCTTATCCTTAAAGCGATCTGCCAGTATCACTATTTGAACCAAATCGTTAGTATTTAAGCAAAAATTAGAAATATTTGGTATGTCTGTCTGTCAAACATCAAAATTTGAAAACTGCAGCAAGAGCAATTCTAGCAATAACGGCTTTGTATTTGTCATCTTTAGCTGTCGAATTACATCATTCAAATCACAGCTGGTGTATAGAATATACCTTTTTTGCAAAGAAAAATTTGCTTGAGAGATCGAAGACTGCATTCACTGCTGGAGTATTCGATGCATGGTTAATCCGAATTAATTACGCCAAGTAACCAACCTGACAGTCCACGTAACCGAAAGTTGCGGCTGCTTGAGGAAGCCCCCAACCCGTAAGATTTCGCCGACGACTTTAAAGGAGTGCATCGGCTCAGCCGTGCACGTATCATAGCCAGAGACTCACTCTAGACAGAAGCTCTGATCACAGCGCGTCATCATGAATCACGTGACATGCACCGACGTAATACATTGTTCAAGCAGCTGCAGGTATGGCTACGCGAGACCACTGCAAAAACCGCACACAGAGGCACAGACGTCATGCAGTTAGCAGCAGACGGACGAGAACATCCTCCTCCATGCAGATACTAGCAAGCAACCCGCCGCGGCGGCAAGAAGGGCATCGACGTGGGATTCTGCGCCGTGTGCTATCAGCGGTGTTTAGTTAGATCGTAAAAGTGGTACGGCGATCTCCGTACCTGCCGTACCATCTCCATCCGCTGCTCTTGATCCGATCACTCTCTACAGTTTCTCAGACATAAACGTAATTAGCTCTAAGCAAGACTTTCTTTCATGGATGAGTACGTATTAGATATTCGATTGGCATTTTTTACTTTTTAGTTCGTAATGTAAGAATTGTGGAAAGAAGTTTGCAAGTGTATGTGCAGTTGTTGAAGAACACAGTGTTTTGTAATCCAATAGCCTTTACGTGTTGTGCCGAAGATGGAAACTGCACCTGATGATAAAACAGTCGATCCGCCAAGTGCTCTACGGCGCTCTATTTATTTTCTAGAGAGGGCATCCGCGTCCCCGCAAAGAGTACACGTGAATGGTTGGGCATTTGAGGAAGAAATTAATAAATAAATAATCATATGTACGTCATCGGACAGTCAGATACCCGATATCCGAGACTGCAGTGTACGGGTACTCTAAAGCCACACAAATATCTTTTTGAAGTATCGCATAGACGTAGAAGCTCTCTTCCAATTCGCGTGCCTAGTCGTCGCATGGGATGGAAATTCTGAAAGAATCGACTACTTCAAGAGAACGAGTGTGACACACACTACCACACTTTCCAAGATGGTGGGCACAGTATTCGCCTGTACTGCAATGGTATTGTCGAATTCTAAACAATCAAGAGACGGTTTGCACCTATCTTTCCGCGAATGACTACAGGCAGTTTGAAGGTATGGCGCAGCTAAATACAAGACGTTGTCTTCGGTCGGAAATTAATCACATCAAACGTACTTTCACCAGAAATGTTTTTCTTTGTTTTCTCTAAGTTGTAAGAACTATAGTGTGAAATAGTTATCAACTATACCTAGATTCTGTTCAGTGCATGGTCACCACTAATATTCATAAAACTCCATAACACAAACATTGCACACGGCAGCTTATGAACCAAGCAAAGGCAATAATTTGAAGTACTTCGTGTCTCAATTCTATCAAGTGATTTCACGTTAGTTGGAGTAGATCTTTGCTGTCAAATGAGCTCTGCAACATCTCAGTAACTTTGAAAAGACACAACATCTCATGAAGACAGAGTACACAAAACTTGTTTGTGTGCATATACATTATTTATCATTATGATTTTCTTATTATTGCTGCCATAAATAATTATTTTCATTATTATTATTAACCCTAGAATAATTATTGTTATTATAGTTGTTGTTGTTGTTGTTGTTAGTTGCTGTTAAGATAGTCTACAACTCATTACAAAACATTTATTTAGAATAAATAAATTAGATTATTTCAACAGCCTCCAGGAAATGACTCTGATAAATTTGGATTTTTGATGGAGTAAAATGGACTTTCTTCCCGTCGCACAAATGATAAACAGACGAGTACAATGATAGCATGAAAACAACAACATAAAAGACAACACAACAGTCAATACACACTTGGCGACAAAGAATCAGATGATGAAGTCTCTTCTTCGTCAAATTCTCTTGGCACATCTGCATCCAACTCACAGCTGTCACTGTCATGCTCAACTGTTTCAAGATTCCGCTCTATTTCATGTCTTTCTCTCACATCGTCTATTTCCTCCTCTAGTTGCAGGTTCTCTTCAGTGTCACTTGTTGTTGATTGTGACTCCACATTTCCACACTGCACACACTTGCAGCCAGGTCCACAATACTGGCCTTTCATAGCAAAAGCACAACATTTGCTCCCACAACCAGTCTTACACCCACAACCACGAGTCAAAAGACTAACCCTTTCCGTTATAGTTGCAATGTTTTCTGGAGTGTCCCAAACAGTCTTCAGCTGACCAGTATCTTCTTCAATCTCCCATCCTGACTCAACAATATTATTTGGTTCAACATGCTGCTTGTCTGCCTGATTCCAGAGGTGAGCCACCCAAAGAGATCGCCACCAATGCAATTCCAACGCTCCAGCAGATGGCAGCATCTCATCTTCAAAAGGAACTCTAGCCCAACTTGTATCCCAGATGGCATTGAGAAACAGTATATGGTGAGTGTCAGATAACTCTCTACCTGCACAGTCCTTAAGCAGATGTTCAGGAGAGCTAATTGAAATGCTGAGCGGTGCTTTTTGAAGTAAGCAGACCCAACAACGTGATAAAAGGCATTGATGGACATGGATGGATCAGAATCTACTAAATTGCCATGATCGTTCATGAATTCACCTGTAATAAATGAAGCGTTTTGAAACAAAGTGTACAAGAATGTTCTTTGCCCAAAAGTGCAAAAAGGAAATGTAATCGCAGCCAGTCGTAATAAAAAGCATCTGAATAACTAATGTCAAGGACTCTTGATCAATATCTGCAAGATCAGGATCTTGATGGAGTGCCTTTCGCAGGCGGTTCAAAGAAGGAACTTGCTTTGACTGAAAGATGAAGAAGCTGAAGATGGTGATAACTGGACAATGACAAGTGTATTCACATATTTCTCCAGTAATGGAAGACCTATGTGGTAGGTGTCGTTATCCGGTAAATAAATCAGAATTGTATCTCCCTGTGACTGAAATGCATGTCGCCATACTCTGCTGTCTCCTTCCTCATGGTTGCTGTCAAGCATTGGTTCCCGACCAGCCACGCCTTGACGTATAATGCTATATGCTTAACCTCTCATATGACCATCAAATCCTCCTGCTACCATCAACTTTTGTCCATTCTTCAGATAATCTGCACTATCAGAGTGTAGCAACTTGGTCGAAACGTAATTGATAAGTATTCGTTTCTGGTGCCTGTTGGCAATAAATGTCTGCCAATTTTGAGGAAGAGGTACATCATCCTCAATTGGGATGACCTCAGACGCTTTATCAATTCTAGTCGAATCTCTTCTGTTTCACTCAATTGACTTCTGGCTGATTCCAGTGTTGCAGGGATCATCAAAGACAACATGTATTCTCTTTGTTGCAGCTGATTTCAAAATATGCAACAATCCACGTGCAAAACAAAACTCGAGAGTATTCTTGAAACGTTTTCATAAAAGGTAGCTTTAGAGGTGATGGTTGGACATAAAACATTCCATCAAGGACTACAACATCTGGTGGAGTCATTGAGTTAATTAATGTTTCAATGACACCTGGGTATCGTCTTGCAATTACTGCAGTAGTATCAGTCTTTACTCCCTTGCATGAAATACCACCTGCATCAGCTAAAGCCTTTGGAAGATCTAGAAACTGACAAGTCCCTGCTTGCAGCTGTAATCCCTGAACTAAAGAGTAAGCTAGAGCCTTCTTTATACATGTATGTACAAGCTTCCTCTGCTTCTCTGCCAGATTGATCTTCTGTTTCTTCTTAGCAGTGGTCTCTCCGAACGTCTTCAGTTTCTTCTTTTGCCTCCTAACTACGCTGGTACTAGGGGTGCTGAGAAACTGGTAATCCACATAATTTTTGTATGATGTCAATCCAATTTGCCTAAAACTTAGCATATCCTCCCGTAATCTACTGTCTGATGCCTCTCCACTAACAAAATGTTTAAGTGGTTTTACAACAGTGACACCATCTCCATTACTTGGTTCACAGTCAAAAACTTTGTGCTGTTGAAAGACATTCAAATATGCTTTTACATTCTCAGTCTCTTTCTCTAACACTGACAAGGATGGCATGTATGTAGCTGATTCATACTCAGTGGTTCTGCATGGAATGATCTGCTTTTTATGTTAGCAAGTAGGCCACTTCTGTAGGGTAGGTATCCAGCCAGCTTGGATAAAGTGTAGGTGTTATTCTTGTAAGGCAGGCCTTTGTTTCCCTATTTATGAACATCTCATGTGCTTCATCTAGTGCCACTGATTTCCTCTGTGTTCCGCTTATATTAGCCACTAAACCACCAGACTCCAGACTACCAAGCACATCTTCTGGAAAATTAACAATATCACACAGATGTTGTGGTATGAGGCTTTGGTAGGTTAATCGATCAAACGCATAAAATAGTGGTGTTACATCTGTTAAGCATGCTATCCTCTGCTTCCATTCTCCTTTACGTATTGCAAGCCATAAAAAACATAATTTATCATGTCCTTGTGAAGGTACTTGTTTCAGAACTGAAACGTTTTATCTCTTTGCATGACTTCTTGTCTGTGTATGGAAAACTTGTCGTAAAGCCCTTTGATGGAGACTATCAAGTGCTCCAAATGCACCACTTCTAAAATCTGTCCAGTCTGCCAACACTGATATACAGCAAATTGTACAGCATTTAAAGTTGTTAAGGCCTAATCTGAAGCTAAGAACTGTTCCAACTGGTGGACATAAAACGCCTCAAATGACTGTAACAAGAATCGATGAGTTCTCTTAAACTAGAGGTTGATTTCAATAAAGTTAGGATATGCGAGCGGTGAATTGCTGCAGCAACATTCCTTAATCCGCCATCCCAATAAACTTTCATGATCACAGAGTGCATATTCTTGGGGATGTGCCAATCTCCAGGAGAAGGCAACAACCATGACAAGATAAAGCTGTACATTTTCTTCAGGTCAACCAGGTGACGATAGGTCCTAGCATCACCAATAACAACAACGTATGAAACTCGAGTGCCTACTTCAAATTTCCTGTGTATTAGTTCAAGACATGTCTTGATTGATGTCTGGCAGTCAGCTGGCAAATCAAGGACTCCAAGGTAAATGGCTTGTGATTTATGCTGAACTTGACCGGGAAAAATAATTTCCTGTCTGGTTTGGTTACCCCTAGCTTGTTTGTTCAGAATGACACGATCATAAATAGAAACATTCTCTCAGCCAACATATCTAGCAATTTTTCATCATCCTCTGAGCAAGTGAAGGAATCACAAGTCAATGGGATGAATGGGTATAAGCTAATCTGGTTGTCTAAAGCATGTCTGAAACCTACACCCTCTGGTTCCTAAGCTTGAAATGGCATGTTTCTACGTCGAGGCTTCTTAGATGCTGCAAATGCAAATGTAAGGCTCCCACTGTGCTCTGACAACTTGCTTCTCTATGTTCCAATTCTTGCACAGATATACCATGAAAGCCTCGAGAAGACTGCTCAGTGTACACAGCAGCAAACGGACAGTTTTGTCAATGTTATAGATGCTATGCAAAACGATGACGGATTCATAAGATCTCTCATTACAAGGAAATTTCTTGAAATAGCTTGGGCTACTTGAAATCTCCCCAATGTATCTCTGCTACTAGTGGCTCCAAGTCAGTTGAGAATTGACAGTAACTCTGCAGATTCACTGTAACTGTCAACTACATCGGCAAGAACAGGGTGCAGTGGAAGACTGCATTGGCTATTGACACAGTGAAGCATAACGGACAGGAGAAAGACACGTTTCAGTAGCGGTGTGTCGTCACCATGACGTAAGTCACTAACTCGCAAATGAGTTTCCATAGTCCAGTCTACGTGTCCAGACAAAAGAGTCTTTCTTTCTGTACTAGTCAGAGTCAGCAACACTATGACATTCCACAAAACAGGATCTACATAATTCACAACCTCATTCAGCTGAATTGTATGAATGTTCGACAAGTCAAACTGTGACAGTTTTGTGGTAGTAGCTTAATTGTAACCTACTGTTCATATCGAGGCAAACAGGTAGTGTGTCAGAAACCTCTACATTCTCCATATCACATTTACATCGTATACTTTCTTCTAGTTCCCTTTCCAGACAAAGACACTTTGATCTGTACGAAGCTAACGTGGCATGAAAAGCTGCTAATGGATCACCACCATAGCGCAGAAGAATGGTGTCCTGCTTTCTTGAAAGATGTCTGTCTGTTTGAAATGGGGATAGAGTAAGTGGTAAAGACTAATTAGTAACCAATTAGCTGTCCTAATGGGATATTTAGATTGTGTACTCAGAAATGAACAAACAGAACAAAAATGGTCTCGTGCATCAACTAACAAAAGACCCATATTTTCAAGAAGGGCATCAAGTACCCAAACTCCTATCTGAAGAAGAACTTTTTCCACAATGGTGTCAATGTCATTACCAACAAGGAATTCCTCCTTTCCTAATAGTTCTTTTCTAAGTTGTTTAATGCCATCATTTGTTGACATCATGTCAGAGTTACTCTTTACCTTGGCAATCCGAAGATTGCTAAAGTAACACCTGGAGCAAACTGGTGAAGTTTCTGTGACATCTTTTACCACTTGACATGTCTCTCTCAAGTAGGCACCAATCAATGCTGGGTCTGGACAGTGTCTAGCAATTTTCTGAATACCCGTACCACAAAGGGTGCACTCAACTTTGCTGAAATGTACAAACCTACACGAAGCTATTACTAAGTTAAACAACGTAAACAAGGCGGTGTGCATAAACACCTACCTGTACAACTGAGAGTGGTGTAATTTACATAATGTTACAACACAATCACCTAGAAAAACTGAGAGGCAGCACAAGCGCTGGCTACTTCACTTGAAGATGCCTTGAAGCAAGCTGCCACTGATTCTACATTACAGCCTTTGAACGAGGCAAGAATAACATTTTCAGAGCAAAGACTGCGTACAAGGCTTGAGTCATATTCCAACAAGGCCACAATACATACACTGTCAGACTTAGATTTTTTCGGCGCAGGATCGTTATTTTCCTTGTTTTTATCTTTTCGAAAATTTTCCCACTTACTTCTCAATGATCGACTACACTTTGGACACAAGCAAGACTGCATATCAAGCTGAGATGACGTCATAATCTACTCCTTGAATTCTTCGTTCCAGTTGTCTGGATGACGAAAACTGCCTCCATCAGTTCTACAAACACTACATAGCACACAATCCCTGGGTGAACATCTTCTCTTCTCTTCCACCTGCTCATTTTAGTGTTGAAAACTCTGGAAAACATAGGACTATCCTTGCAATACAAATTTTATTGTCAAAGTTAGAAATAGTTGTCACCTGCCTCTAGCTGTTGCAGTAAATAGAATCCAAGAACTACTGGTAAATGCCACTACAACTAGAAACGCGACCCAGATCAAGAAAATCACTGCACAGATTCAAGACAATCAGCTCAAATCGATTGCAAATCAAGGAGCCCGCCAACTACTGCTCAGGCGCAGAAATGTGGTCTTTAGCTAAACACTTCCCCGTGCGTGTGTACGGTCGATAGGTGGGGCACTTTGCTACACCTGAATTGGCGAAAAACGCCAGTGCACACAACATCATAAAATCACCAGTAACGTTAACTCGTGTCTTCTACTTGTTGCATGCGATTTCAAACCGGAATAACCCAAGAGACAAAAGTGCACCGACAAAGAAGTCACCTACCTTCTGGAAGTGTTTGTGCTCCTTCCTATCTGAAACTCAGCCTATTCCAGTCAAACTCGTAGAAATGATAGATATTTAACAATATACATAGTTTCAGCACACGTTGCTGGCTGTAACGGTCCTCGTCTTTCTAAAACGACCAGGCGTCTCTGCTGTTGCAAGCGCATAATTCCCGGATATAGGAAAATAAACTTTGACCTCGCCCACGCAAATATCAAATGAAAAGAACAAATGCAACTGATGATAAAAGAACAATATATATATATATATATATATATATATATATATATATATATATACATATCATAAAAATATAAAACACAAATATTAAATTAAAAATTTAAAAATTTTAAATTACGGAATTTGCATGTATAGATATGTTGATTTATACAGTGGGTAAATCCCACCGCTTTACATTCACTGCTAAATCTAATCTATTATTTAACATTCTAGGATTAAACTGCCAAAAACAAACAGAGCGTTGTTGTAACAAATTACTAAACGTTTGACTAAATGAAAGTCTAGTTTTTGTCATCGTTTTAGAAACAATTGTTCTTAATGTAGCTAAACTAGCAGTTGTCGAAACTAAACGCTCCAAATATCATGTGTGTGTGTGTGTGTGTGTGTGTGTGTGTGTGTGTGTGTGTGTGTGTGTGTGTGTGTGTGTGTACAGATCTCTAAGTGTTGTAAATGTAGCTTTTAAGAACTTCATTAATGCAACAGTTATCTGTACGCTTATGACAGCGTAACTCTAGAATGATTTACAATTACTTATATTATAATGTTGAATTTTAAAGCTGCAATATACTTCGTGCTACAATGTTTAAATTTAATATATATGTATATATTTATTTATTTATGATAAATATACATCGTTTCTAAAACCTAAGCAAGCTTTTCAAAATATGATAGAACAGCTACTGTGGAAACATAATATTGGTGGAATTGATTGTGCAATCAATTGTGGAAACTTAATGCAAGAATGATTCACAAGAAAATCCAGCTTCAAGTATAGCATTTGGTAGTTGAGATGTACACCTTCTGCGTAGTAGAGTAGAGTAAGACATTGTTGGTTTGGATATATAAGTCTGACATATATATTTAATAATTAACCGATAGGTAATTATATTTGCTTTCTGGAATTGCTTAGAAATTTGTTTAGTAAAATAAACACAATATTAAATTGGATACAGATTTCTTTTACTGTATCCCAAATAGTGCGTGTATTCCTTGCTTACTTTGCATTTTGCTATTTAATTATTGTGAGATTGTAAAAAATTTAAAATTGAGTAGAATAGGTGCACAACATTTGGCCACGAAAGTTTTGTCCAGTATTTTGTCATGTTGTAGGGCTATGTGAATCTAAAATGTGGCTATCAATTATCTAAATAATTAGTTTATGTGTAGTTTTCGGTTGATTGATACTATGTGTTCTGTTCTCATTTTTAATTTTTACTGTTGTTTTTGTAGCAGCTGGACTGGATTTCGTTTGCACCAGATATGATTGCTGTGACATATGCGGTGTCAACTCATCGCGTCTAATAATTAGGAAAACGCAAAAATGATTCTGGCAGATCGCCATGAGGCAGGCCAGATCATTATTTTATTTTAAGCTGCAGCTATTGAGTGGTGGTCGTAGCTCGTAGCTCGACTCGGACAGTCGTAGCTCGTAGCTCGACTCGGACAGTCGTAGTCGTAGCTCGTAGCTCGACTCGGACAGTCGTAGTCGTAGCTCGTAGCTCGACTCGGACAGTCGTAGCTCGTAGCTCGACTCGGACAGTCGTAGCAGTCGTAGCTCGTAGCTCGACTCGGACAGTCGTAGCTCGACTCGGACAGTCGTAGCAGTCGTAGCAGTCGTAGCTCGTAGCTCGACTCGGACAGTCGTAGCTCGTAGCTCGACTCGGACAGTCGTAGCAGTCGTAGCTCGTAGCTCGACTCGGACAGTCGTAGCTCGTAGCTCGACTCGGACAGTCGTAGCAGTCGTAGCTCGTAGCTCGACTCGGACAGTCGTAGCTCGTAGCTCGACTCGGACAGTCGTAGCAGTCGTAGCTCGTAGCTCGACTCGGACAGTCGTAGCTCGTAGCTCGACTCGGACAGTCGTAGCTCGTAGCTCGACTCGGACAGTCGTAGCTCGACGAGGACTGGGCAATTGACTCCTCGGCAATTCGAGGCCGTGCTTGCCATCGCACGCCGTTTCGGTAGTGTAGCAACTTACTATATATGTTAGCTTTGACAATGGCTGCCAAACTTGGGGGCACAGGCCCTAAAATTTGCAAATCTAATCTCTTAAATGGTATTACCGTTTCACCCGTCAATTAAATAACCATCACTGCCGTTTCATCGAAAGCTTTTCGTTTACTTTTGGTGGTTGTTATGAGAATTTGACATAATCATCGTAAACAAACGCACAAGCGATAGTGTGGTCAACATCCTAGGTCTCTAAAAATTTTAATTTTTGGTAGACAACTTCTAGGGGTTTCACAAAATTGTCTAGGGTTTTGTACTGGCGTTAGCGGCGACGCTCTAGTGTCTTCCAGGGATCCAACTAGCGACGTTTCAGCTACAGCTGACTAGGAGCAGCTCTAAAAAGCGGCTAGTTGCAGGATCAGTATACCTACAATATGAATGCTTGCGTTTAGGCCAGGGTTGAGTCATTCTAAGCCTTGCCTTTTGCTTGCTTAGTGCTTGCCTCTAGACTCGATTTCCTCAAACAGACTCCCACATGTGTATGACCTTCCAGACGTAATATTTAGCTCCACAAAGTTCGACCATTCTCTGAAATTTTTAATGTTTCAAGCGATTGCATTTGTAGTACGTGTATACACTTCTAAAAATTAGAGCAGCAAAAGTTGGGGTGACACTTCCTTAACCGTGTCCCGTATGTGGCATGACAATCACCAGACTTCCGTTTTCTCGTTACACACACAAGTTTTGGTAACGGCTAAAGGAGAACCGGTCACCGAGTGTTTCCAAAAGTGCCATTCTTGAGACGACGTGGACGACTCATTAGATGCAACAGACTCATTGTCACGGCCATGTCGACCTTCGAAATCTCCATGTCGTTCCTCTTTGTCGATCCCGACGATATTCTCTAGTGGAGAAAGATGAAGAAGGAGGCGTAGAGAGTCTGATCGTACTTGATTGGCGAATTTCCGACCCGTAGTTTGACATTTTCACTTCGGTCGAAATCGGCCGTCCAGCACACCGAGAGGAGAATTGGGAGGAGGTTAGCGAAGCTTCGGAAGAGAAGAGGTATTGTTTCGTAACTCCTAGGTTTGTCTAAACGTGGTTGGGAGTGCTGTTTCGTTACTCAACGGATTTTTTTCTTTCAATTGTCGTCATACTTCCGGTCGGTTTGTTGTTTGCAACGGAAACGGATGTCTGCAGAATGCACAGTCGCGTTGGTTAGTAGAACGGCGCAGGTGAATACAAGATGTCTCTACTTACAGACGGTTTGGTGTTGCACACTTTTAGCGGCATTCGGGGGTCATTTCAGGTCATTTTGCACGGTCTGATCAGAGACATGGTCAGGGCGTGGTCGCTGTCGAACAGAAGCTTGAAGCTGTGAGTCGTACAAGCAGAGGACGTGCTTTGTTGAGAGTCATAGTTTGTAGATAGATGTTTACAGTTGGTTATGTCTACTTTGTAAGTAGTTTTACAACAGTTTGTGTAACGGAGTGTCGTGTAGAGCGACGCCCCTGTTATCGGACACCATCAATCATCGGACAGCGGTGCAAGAAGTAAACGAAGTAAGACCGAGCTTTGTTAAAGCCCACAGTAAGAAGAATTAGTAAAGACTGTGATTCCAGACGCGGGACGTCCAAAGGCTTGAAACGGTTATACTAGGACGGTAAACATGATCCTTCTCTGCGACCGCGTTCATCGGACACGACCTCCCCCATGAAAACGCAAAGGCAGTTCTGCAACTTCGCACCTGAGATAGGTTTATATGTGACTAGCTAACACAACAACAATTTCACTGTCTCCGTTTGCTACTCTCCAGGAGAAATAGCGCACGCTCATTGAGTCGAGGTAACGCCCCTTTCGTCGGACAGTCTTTTTCTTTGTAGCAGCAGTCTGCAGGTAATAATGTCATGAGAGAGAGTTGGAGGAAATATCGTACGGCCCCCAATTCGTTTGACCTTTATTTGACTCGGCAACGGCTAAATAGCGGAAACTGCTGAATTTTCTCTGCTGACAAGATCACCCTGTTGGCATCTACTAGCCCTCCAGTACTGTCTAGTCTTCCCAGCGTAAGAATTTGAACTCCTGAGTGTCTTGCAGCACAACTGCATAGGCTTGATGCACCGGATGTAGCAGACGATTTCACGTCATCCATGTTCGAGCTTTGCGGTGAGCCCATTCTCCAACTCGCACAGCAACAGCCCGTGCTTTCCTTTCAAGGCCCCTAAATTGTTACATGGCTTTGAATAGGACCTGTGCAGGTGTTTCTATCTCAGTTTGATATCTACCTTTGCCTGACCTTGCGCCGTCACGAAGTGCAGCACGTCATCGTTGGTACAGCCAGCTGTACCGAATGCAGGAACTTTGTTTATTATCAGAGCAGCTAGAACCTTCACCCCTGCTTCTCCTAGATACAGTTGAACTAGATAACGTCAAGTCCTTGTCAACGCGCGCTACGCAGCGATCGACTTTCTTTGCAAAAGGTAAAAGAGCGTTTTAGTACTTCAATCTTGTCCTCTCATCTTTTTTGGTTGTCGTCTTCTTTGTTGAACGGCTAGTTCGTTCAAGCGACAGATCTTACACGTCCTAGTGGGGGCGTGGTTGTAGAAGAAATGACTCAGAATTGCCATCAAGCACTTTAATAGGCAATTGTTCTGCGTTCTGCGTTCTGCGGCGTTTCAAATAGCTGAATTTAATCAACTGCAGTTATTTGAAACCTAGAGCTGTTGCTGAGAAAGTAGGAAGGCAAGAAAATGGGTGTCCGACGATTGGGGCCGCTACCACCAGCGTTTGACCGACTGTAACTCATACAGATCTTGGCTGACATGCAGGGCAACAACACGATTTGTAGGTAAAGAGTTGTTGATTAGCAATATATAAGTAACTAGGCTGAAGGATGCGTGTGAGCAATTTAAACGCTACTGTCCAGTGAACGATGCGTTTGTCCTATCTACGGGGTATGCAAGACTCCACACTGTTTTCAATCTCACTCTAGGCAGAGAAGAGGTACAATGCTCTCTTTTGGTGTGCTCAATTACAACTTGGATACCTACATTTATGATGTGGTAGGGACTGCATTCAAAAACGAATAACTGAGAACTCGAGTCAGGAATACTACTGTTTCTATGAATAACCTGATTTTTACTGTTCCGAGGCAAGCGATGTTTATAACCGTGTAGAGTTGAGTCTGTTGCATCTCCGAATTCGTTTTCGTGTCTGTATGCCTTCATTCTAGGTTCTGCGCTAGACCCAAAACGTTGAAGAAGCGTTTCCTAGTGGATACAACAGTAGGCATTGATATCAAACTTTTTGTGTTAGCCGACGGTTAGATGGCGTTGACGACAACCATCGTACGAAGTGGCAGGTCTGTAGCTGCAGAGGTAGATTTGTAGTGAATTTTAGAACTTGACATACGGGATAGAGGCGCCATATTAACCTAATTAAAACAACGCGAAAATGCAAAGGCTAAGCCGTTAGAGATGCACGTGAGCTAGAACATAATTATTGTTACCGGTACATGTAAACGTGACAGCTGCCAACAGAGTTCTAACGCCGATACCAACGATTCAAATGCCAATGTGCTTACACGTGCTACCTTGCATGCGCGAATTATGCATGATCGCTGCCATTAACTCAAGGTTGTCGTTTTCATGGGGATAGAGCAAATTGTTGATTGTGGTGACACTACAAATTACTTCAAAATTTAGAGTTTAATTATCTATATGTAATACAGTGCATATTTCAACAGAACCCTAATACATGTTTTAATTAAGATCATTAATTTTGATAGAGGGCTACATGTAGGCAGACAGTCTCCTCTGATTTAAGAAGTGTGTCACAACAATTATATTCGGAGCTACAGTGGCCAGTGAACGATCGTTCTCATCCGTTGCTGTGTTAGAAATGCAATGTCGGATGCTTTGTAATGGTATTTGCCTGCTTTCAGGCAATGCAAGTGGGCTCCTAACTATGTAGTAATTAATATTATTTAGTAATTAATACGTACTGTTTGATGCATGCATGTTTCGTATTTGCTGTTGGCTAAAATCTGGTATTTAGCTAATAGTTTAGAGCGAAAACAAGTACATTTGATTCACATCAGACGTAACATGTTGATGGTCATCGCCTAGAATTTGTTCATCAATGGAAATTGCTTGAGCTTATGCTGCCACAAAGTGTCTGTTGATGATAAAGTTAAGAGACTGTTTATGTCTTTCAAATTAACTCATGTTTCAATTAGGAATAGAGTACAATACTTGTTCTCTGTCGTTTTCTTCAATCACATTCTGCTATTTTCTGTGGACGTCAGTTGTGATCTACACCTCGATTATTATACGAGTTGCTTGCCTGGAATGATGCTGCAACAAGCATCAGCAGTATTATTTCACGCTATCAATGTCATGTTGGTACACAATGATACTTCTAATGTCAGCAGGTCTTCTTCCTTTGATTAATTAATACATATTTATAGATTTATGTAGATATATTCATTTTCAAAACCACTTAAACGGTTAATTAAGTCTTTTACAGTTAGCATCATAGTGCAAGAGCTACCAAATTTTAGTGGTCACAGCTGATTCTGCATGCAGCTCAAGTACTGAAAATTATCAGACGTACATAAGAGTTTCCAATCAAAGTAAAAACATACTATATATATATATATATATATATATATATATATATATATATATATATATATTAATATTAGTCTGATAGTGATTTATACACATATAATGTCAATGTATCCATTTGTGAAACAAAATCTAGGAACCTGCAGGGGTGTAGAAGGCAGTTTAACTTAATTAACTTTGGGGGCTGAATATCTGGTCTAATGCGGTGTAGTTGGTTAGATTCTTTGCGACTACTGTTAGTGACGTCATGTGGGCTGGCAAGTATTCAGGTAATATTATAGCCCCATCAACTCTTAGGTTCTTACGCCTATGACCAGAGAAAAGTCTATACGTATGACTACTAGTCTCGACCTCCCAAATCGGCAAATTTTATTTGGTGCTACAGGAGTCTAGGGAGGCCAAGACTATATGTCTACACTGTTATGCTGCACTGCTACACCATGGTTAATTAAAATCGCATGTAGAAATGTTTTTGCTGCTGTAATATAGTGAGAGTGTGGTTTGTACACCTTCATGTACACAAGACCTCATATTGACGAGAATCCTTAAAGATCACGTGACATATTCCATTGCGGATGAGGAAGCAACAATTTGCTAAATCCAATTTCGGTCTTCCTGAGTCAATCCCACAGAGTACGTACACAAGTATTTTAATTACGCAGTAAGTCCAACCCGACACTCTTGTTCCACTTCGTTTTCTTGCTGTCAGTAATTACCGCCTCGGTATTGCACCCAACCAGATACAAGGGCGGAGCCAGAATACTAATGAGCATCCACAAATTTTTAGTTGTAAAGGTGAGTGCAACTGCAACGTCGGATCGGCTAGAATTTGACTAAATTTATTACAATAATTAATTATTAATCAAAGCAAAATCAAGCAAATGACAGCAACGGATCGGTGGCCGAAGGAGGCGAGCACACACAATAGGACACAGACATGCACTGTAGTCGCGGACACAAAATATTCTGAGCAACCAACCAACTACCAACTTGCAGAAACAACCCTGATCATGTTTCAGTAGGTGATCAATGCCTTGTAGTAGATGATCAAGTTTGAAAGCCGATCGACGCTGCCTGAACGTGTACGCATGCGATTTCTTAGAACAATAATGTATTTTCTATTAGCCTCGACTTTAGACTGTTTCGGAAAGCCAACGCTCGCTCGTCAAGAACGTAGACTCGTGAGAAACCTAACACAATAGACAAGGCGTGTCGTGCGTGGGAATTCTACTAACCGATGTTCCGTATATTGGATTAGCCTCGTACCAGACCCTCTCGCGCGTCGTGCCCGGTTCCCGTATAACACGAAAACGCTGGAGAGGGTCTGGGTTCATACCGCCTACTTTCTTCACCTAGTGTCACCCCACGTCATCTAAGTGTCACCCCACGTCACCAACGTCAATACTTTCATACTATTAGTTCATTATGCTGTAACAATACACCTTTCTATCAAAGCAAATTAGGCATTACGCTATCTGTGATATCCCAGAATTGCATACATTCATTGTTTGTTTTTCGTTCGTCTATGCGACATGGAAACCGATTCATTCACAGAGCGATCTCCTGAGTTCGATTCACGTTACCTGAAGCTGTAAGGTCCAATGTGATTTGATCACCAGTAGCCTGGAGTCTATGAATGCACTAAGCGCTGCTCTATGACTGTGCTAGGCTACAAGAACAATACGAGTCGGGAAGCTCATCAGATAGAGTTCCAACGAAAGTGGTAATGAACAGCGTCAACTGTAGCTTGTTGGCCGCCGGAAAGGCAACGCTGTCTTCTGTGGACGTTGGCAAGCTAGTGCGCCTTGCCTTTGGATCAACTGTAGAGAGGAAAAGCGCCAGAGTTCACGGCTGCCGCTCATACGTTTACTGCGGTATCCGGAGAAAGGGTGATCATGAGGAAAGTCCAGCCAAACGTTCTTGCATACAAGAGTCATCAAAGGATATTACATCACCGACCTCTGACCATCTACTACGAATTACACAATTAGAAGCTGAGCTCAAACGTGAAAAGAAGCGCGGACAAGACTTGGAGGCTGAACTGCAACAATCAATTATTCAGAGTCAATCTATCCAGTGGCATCAAGTAGATACAGAAATTAACGCAGAGCTGAATGCGCTACAGAGAGCTGGAGGAATCATGTCAACAGGTCCAGTTGATGCAGCAGATGCATCTTCACTGACTGCAGACTTTAGTTTACATAATCTACACAGCCAATTACTTACACACGCTCCCAAAATTACATCACTGCTTTCCTCGATAGGCCAAACTGACACCACTACAGGACCAAAAGATATCTACAGCTTGGCAGCAGTCTGCTTACTAGCGAAGAAGGCAAGTGACAAGGTCAAAGGTTTTCAGCTTCTAGTTAGTTTGATGTTGGTTGCCAGGGCAACTAGTAAACAAGTCATTACTACTCTTAACCATATGGGTGTCTGCTTGTCATATAGTCAAACGTTTAGGTATGTGGAAAACGCTGCAAAGGCAATAGAGCAGAACAGAGAGCTTCAACATGGAGACTGGATCGTTGCCTATGACAACATAAATATTGAGAAACGTGTCACCCATGAGAGACATGCCAGACATACAGAGGCATGGAACTTCACGAGCCGTTTGGCTGTCAAAGTAGCCAGACTTCCCCCACCTGATTACAACACAACAGAATTACCACAATGCACTCGAGGAGATTTAGCTGTGGAAGACATTCTACCGAATGATGATGACGACAAAACATTTCACGAATCTGCTCAGACAAGAGTTCAGAAGGTACTCATACACAGGTTCAAATGCTGCAATCACCTTAAAGCAAGACATCAATATGACAACCATGACCACCCAACAACAAAATCTATTATCCACCCTATTGCAGTGATAGACATAGATGAAAGTTACACTGACAATAATGTTACTATTCTTGAAGAATTTCAAAAAATGCTGGCGATAGATGACACTGTTCAACAATGTGTTGTCGGTGACCAAGCGACTTGCAGGGCAATTCGTGCAGCTCGGCGTAGAAGGGTAGCAGATATTCCTTCAGCACGCCTCCTATGGGCGAAAGAGAATCCTGGTGATTTCCACTTCGCATGGGAGTGCCTAAAAGTCATCTTCCTCATATTTTGGGAGTCACATGATTTTCCTGGCTCATTGGCTCATCTCAGCAAACTGATCAACCGAAGTGGAGTCACCGCTGCTGCAAAAAAATTTCAACAATCCGATGAGTTCCTCAAACATGCATTAGAAGCACATCTGACTGCATCCCTCATCACCTTTCTCAATATATCTGCTACCTCAGATTTAATTGTACAAGATGCAACCATTATAACAAACGCATGGCTAAACGAAACAGCAGAGAGATTCGCCAATGACGTGCTAGTTATAGGAACAGATGAAGATGACCATGATGCAGACAACCTGTATAATTTCCATCGTTCTTTTCTGCGCATGGCCCTCCTTTATGAAGATTTGAGGGAAGCCATCAAGTACGAAGATGGCCCAAGAGTTATCCAACATTGGCGAATGTGGTTACTGTACTTCCTCGCAACAAAGAGAAGCAACTACAGCAATGAAGCAGCAAATCTCTTAGCCAATCTGAAGGCTGACTTTTCCAAGAGGCTTGCTTACATAGTAACTCACAACAGAGCTGTTAATTCTCTGGGCATACCTGGTCATGGGAAAGCAATAGACATGGCAGTAGAACACCACAATCTTGTCATCAAAACAGCTTTACGATCTTCTGGTGGCAGTATCACCCTCCATCATTTAAGAGTAATAAGCTTAGCATCTCAGCTATTACATGATGCTGCACTGTTATGCGATCAGGAAGTTCATGCTCCTCATGTAGGTACAAGGCATACAAGTACAAGTGCTGAAAAAGACATCCAAATGATGACATCCAATCTATTGGCCAGTCAAGTCACTTGTCGGATTCCCAAAAGAAAGTTGCCATCTAACAGACATTTCACAACACCAGAGAAAAAAGGATATGAAGTTGCCTTATCCAAGCAATGGATTGCAAAGTTCCTAAGTAAGACAGACCTGAGAATTGAGGACAATCAGTCCACTGAAGACCATGAAGAAATTGATTTTCTTGATGACATACAGCTATGACAGAAATAGACACATGTACATAATATCGTAACTACTTGTATTGAGAAACATAGCCTAAAGTGAGTTACTAGTGATTTGTAATCTCTCCTAAAACAGGTCTACAAGCTGAAGTGCTCCTTGTACCATCACTACTAATATTGGCTATAGTGCAAGGAATGTGAAACTCAATTAACTTAAAAACTGCTAAACTGAAGTCCCTTACAACTCCTAGTGACCTAACATCATTTTCTGATCGAATCTTATTACATTTTTTTACTAGTTTATCAATCACTAACATGGATAAGACCCCATCTAGTCCTCTCATTCTGTATCTTGTGCCACCTGCCGTCCTTCTAAGTTCAAGTAGTGCTTTCCTCAAAGCACCTCTCTGACCAGCAACAACACGACGTGATCTCAACGGTGCAGATCTGCATGGAATAGGAGGAAGTGGTAAGGTACAATCCACCTCTGGCTGAAAAATATGAGGTCGCTCATCAGATGCATTGCAGAAGGAACAGCACAAATCACTATCAGGTAATGGCTCATCTGACTGCAAAATCTTGTAAACAAGAACTCTTCTCAAACAGACCTTATTTGAGGCAAGAGTCACAATTTCGTTGTTGCACACTGACAGCCTACGGTCCTGAGAGTGTGCCACAAACCGAACAAGGCACAACCTTAGTGGATCTCTCCCTCCACGTCCAGCAAGCTGCACAAGCTCAGATCCACTGTCTGGCAAACCGAATAGAATAACTTCACTGATGTCATCAATGTCCACGCCAAGGCCAAACGCACTAGTAGCTACCATGACTCGCTGCTTGCCACACTTGAATTCTCCATAGTGTTGAGATCGCCCCTCAAGTGTCATTGTGGCATGGTATTGTCCTACTGTACCCCTGGTTATACTACTGCAGCTGTACACAAGATGAATATACACTTTATACAAAACATCCTTTGATCTGCAAAATATAAGAGTTTTTGGAATATCTTTAGAATACTTTACAGAGGACAACATAGAAGCTAACAAGTGGAAGACTGACGAAATAGAGGTGGATGAATCCAAAGAAAAATATAAGTTTGGACGATTTAGAGATCCAGATACTAGAACATAGTCAGGCATATTCAGATGTTGGGTTACAGAAGTAATAAGGAAAAGTGGAGCTGTTGCTGAGAGAGCCATAATAGGGACAGTAGGCAGGCAAGAACGAATAAAACTTAGTTCCTTGTAAGAAGGTCTAAATGTAGACCCCCACTCTTCGATCAGATGTACTTCATCAATAGCAATGAAGGAGATTGCTGTCTTCAATTGCCTAGACAATGCGTTTCGCCAAAAACTTGATGTGATCGCTTCTGGAGACGTATAAACTAGACAAACCACTGTTACCCACCATTGCCTGACCAAAAGATTGTCCAATACTACTCACTTAGTTTGTACTTGCTGGAAGAAATGTCTTTCAACAGTTTCTCGTCTGACAAGGACTCAATTCGTGTGACAGACACTCCCTTTCTTACCAGTTTGGCGACCTTGAATCATCAGGAGGCTAATAACTAAAGCAAACTGGCTGCTTCAAGCAACTACACCTACCTGATCATGCATCAATGATATCAGCGGGCTAATGATCACACACACTCCGTTCAAGAGAAGGGCAGGCAGTAGGTAGCACAAAGACTTGCCGCCCGAAGTCTTCAGTCGAACAAACACATCCTTGTTCGAAAGAATCGCCTTGGAGGCCTCAAGCTGACCTTCACGAAAACTATGGTGTCCAAATACGTCGGAAAGAACAGATTTCAGACCGAGTTCAAAATTCGCGCTTTCAGAAGCCATTCCGCGCTTTGTGAAGAGTCTGCGCACAGCTGCGGATCAAGTACCCTATGCTATGTCTGAGACCTACCACTCTGGTACTAATAAAAAGATTCTACCATTACGTAACAGCCTACCCAAAGGGTTCCCACCTCCCAGCTTACCGTGTCTTGTACGTCTTCTGAAAACATCCTGCAGGTTGTTCAACGTAAGAGATATATTGGCGATCGCAGGAGAAACGCGTCCACGTCCAAGAGACTTTCTGTGTGACACATGAGAATAGCACTTACACTAATCGTGTTAGTAGCCCGAGGCTTTGTGACATACGAGCTAAGATGATCATCTAACAGCATAAACGGTAGGCGGTATGAACCCAGACCCTCTCCAGCGTTTTCGTGTTATACGGGAACCGGGCACGACGCGCGAGAGGGTCTGGTACGAGGCTATATTGGATCTAACGACAGCGTCACAATGGTCACCAGAGGTGCAACAGGCCGCCGTTCGTACGGAAACGCTGATTTCACGCGACATACGAGGCAGCAGGCGAACTCGTTTCACGTTAGAGGTCGTCTTTCTCCTAGATTAGCATCAGCGACCTAGCCTCGAATTTCCAGATCAGAGAGCGCGCGAAGCGCGCGAACTCTAGTCTGGACCAAGTCAATACTAAAATGATTCCGGAAATAGCCCTTCTAAGCCAATCAGCTCCTACAACCCAAATCTCGGTTGTAAATTCTGATTGGCTTAGCAATAATTGGTTATGCTAAGTGCACTAGCACTGATTGCGCGCGTGTGATATCCTCGTAGGCGGCAAAGTGCACGCCAAAACAATGACTGCGCACACACATCTTAGTTTTAGTTTCAGCTTCAGTTCTTCGATATTTTCAAGCTTGCGCTGACAGGACATGCACAGCAGCGTCGCCAGACCGTCACCATTGACAGCTGCTCGAGCGGTAGTCTCGCTAGTAGAGCGGTTAGACTAGCTAGCAGTCTGCGGAAGAATCAAAGAGTCTTGGTTTCATGCCGTCCACCAAGATATCGCCGCAAACACGGCAGACGTCTCTTCTTTCTTCGTGAAATCTCATGGCATTTACAAATAATATGTTGATCTAGGTAAAATGATTCTACTCTGCTAGACACCCTTTTGCATCACTATTGATAAATACTTCCGAAATCATTTTAGTATCGACTTGGTCCAGACTAGAGTTCGCGCGCTGCTCGCGCTGTCTGGTCTGGAAATTCGAAGCTACCAGCGACCGTCCAAGCGTACGTCGCATCAATGAACAAGCGGGCAGCAGCAGGAATAGGAGCGGACGACGAGGGTTACATGCAGGGCGCCGTGACTAGCGCGCGCGAGTACGAGCTGGTGCGTCGCACTAACGGCTACGGCTTCACGCTGTCGGGCAAATTTCCGTCGGTGGTGACGAGCATACTGCTGCTCAGCTCGGCCGACGAGAATGGCCTACAGCCAGGGATGCTTGTTTTGGAAGCCGACAGCTTCGACGTGTCACGTGCGAGACACGAAGACGTTGTCGGTTTGGTCGCCGGCAGCAGGGACATGGTGCGTCTACTCCGCACGGTGTGCAACCTCGACGTCGACGACAGCTTGGCCAGTCGAAGGAGTGCGAGCGCAGATATGTATGACCAACGAACAGGTGGCGCTTGCGCGGAGGATAAGTCTGCCGAGCAGCGACGAGTCGTTGCCGCTCAATCAGGCGATGAATGGACAGTTCGTACCGGCTGACAACGACGACGGTTCATACAAAGTGAAAAACAGAGAAAGTCGCTCATGTTGGCTCTCGCTGCAGGACGCGAAAAGGCGCATGTAAGAACGAGGGAAGCACTAGGGGATAGGAATGCGGTGGAATTGTCACCAAGGGATGAATCCGAGAAAGATCCGCATCAGGATTCGGGCCTTAGGTTAGGCTACTCGGTATTTCGGTTTCCCGTCGCGTATTTTGGACCCGTACAAGTCATTGCAGCATCAAAAGTGACGCAGCAGGGCCGCGTTGATACTATCAGACGGTGTGTTGCAAGGGTACAGGCTGAAGGGAGGTGTGCACCAGTGACGTTAGAAGCCACAAGCACAAGCATCAGTCTCATCAATACTCACGGTCGAGTAAATCGAGATACCGGCGCACCAGTTGGCTTGCAGCTTCATCTGAATGGAGGACACTCGATTTTTTTGCGATCGTAACTCGTAGACTGAGACGACACGAGAAACATTTGTCCACACAGAAGCATCTGTTGTGTCACGTGTTTGTGGTTAACGGATCCAGGACATACACTTTGCAAGACAGTCTTAATCAATCCGCACAGAAAACGTCGCACATCTTGAAGTCGATCGCGAATGTATTGAAGACTTCAAAACGTTAGAAGGGTGTTCAACTGTCAACCAGCAGAACAAACAATCGGCGATCATGCCGGGAGTGGAAGCAGTGACGAACAACAACCGGGAGTCTTTATGATCAGACGGACAGTTTCCGTTGACAATATTATCGAGCAGTCGCCGAATGACTGGAGAGGTATGTCTGACCCCGATCGTTTCAATCCTAATCTTCTCAACGTGGACATGTTGCATCAGGTGATAAAGTTGCATCAGGTGATGCTTTCTTGACAATTTCAAAAATGTAGGCCATGTATGCAGTTTCCTCTTTGCCATAGATTGCCCAAGCTACAGTTTTTCCTACAAGAAATTTACAAGAAGTAGGAAATGGTGTACTCTTATTTGTGGTGAGTAAACATTTATAGATAAATATTTATATCTACCTTGAAAGTAATCATCTCGTATCATCATTGTGATGAGCTTGTAGCCATACTGGTTTGTATTATGTGTTGAATCAACACAGACAACGCGTTCACTATGTCTCTGAAACATTTGTTTCTGATGTTCCCTTTGTACTTTCAGGAGAAACGCGTGTGTAAGGAAATTAGGAAAGTTGTTATCGTGCACGCCAAACTCCTTGTAGCCCAAAACTGGATTGAATTGTTCTGTGGCAAGTTTTTCAACAATTGCTTTGACAGATTGTGCATCATTAGGGTGGTTGAGCTCTGACATTGATCGTGCCGAGTTGTGAACATCCTGTCTGGTGATAAAGTTGTGAACATCCTGTCTGGTGATAAAGTGTTCTCGTTTCACAAGCTCTTTGAATGATGATCTCTCACATCTGTTGCCTATGTCACTCCATATATCTTTTACAAAAAACAGGTTTAGCTTAACTATCTATAACAGACCAGACAATACACCATAATGTTGCATGTTAAAGCCGACGACTTTGAAGAGAAGCCAGTCGTTTCTCAAATAGAAGCTATTGTTTTAAATGTTTTTACTGGCACGGTAGCCAGTTTGAATACAAGCCCTGGTTGATTAGTGATAAGTCATTCCTACAGAATTGCAACAGTCATTCCATACTAGAAGCTACAACTAGTAGAGTAGAATGGTTGTTGCATAATACTTATCCAAACTTGAAGCCTGTCCTGAATAGAAGCCTGCTGGCAAATCTGGCTTGTGTAGAAGTAGGCTTCAGCTTTAATATGTGACAATACTGGAATTAAAAGCAACAACCCACCATCAAGAATTCTTTCTGTTGTCACACCCATTGCTAGTTTTTGTGAAACCATTTCTTTGACACTGCCCGGAATTGGTAGATATTGCATCTCTTTTGGCTTGGGTAATGATTGGTATGGGCACTTACATGCCAAACAGTTACCATTCATTTGGAAGGAATTTTGCATTTATTCTTGACAGGAAAACAGTTGGCATGCGTTTTGCTTCCCTGGTTCGCATTCTTTTTTTCTCACACTCTCGTCCTTTCTCCAGTTTAGCTTTATGACTGCGGCAACAGACATAGTAGACAGTGTATGGTTCTGTAATAGTGAAGTGTACTATAATGATCACAGGATGTCCAACTATAACCACAGAAGAGTGTCTAAAAACCTGTTTGCGTCCCTGCAACATGTTTATTAGTTGCCCGTGTAGATTTTGTTGATCTTTCTGTGCGGTAATATGTGCAAATTTTCCTTTCTTCTGCTTCTTTCCAGGAATAGAAGTCTTCACTACTTTTAAATTCCAATTCACGTATGCCTGTGCTCATGAACGCAGAATACCAACTTGAAATAAAGTTTTGAATCTTAGGTAAAATCTATTACTAGTACTCACCCAGGTCTAACTTGTGGTCACTTACAAATGATCAGTAAGATTTTTCATTCGCATAAATTTACGTGTGCATGACTCCTCTAAACAAATGTGCCAAATGACCTTTGTAGTCACAGTGGCGTGCTTTTCTTCTGTGCCTGTTCAGTGTTTGCTTTGATTTGAATAGTTGGGTGCATTCTGGGCATTTCATATGTGACGATGGTAAGCTTGCAGCTGTTGCAGTGCCTTGCTCATTCTACATAGGGTAAGATAATAGGACTTGGTTTAGTTACTATTTGTCAACACACTAGCTCCCATTGACTGCACTGGCACTAGTACCAGTATTTTAATGCTCTATTTATTACCAAGCTTGAGGTTCAAATTAAAAGCTTGAGGTTGCCATTACAGGTAAGCATAAGTACAATCATCTTTCGATTTGCAAAGAAGTATATGTAGTAATGAGACAATTGACATTGTTAAATTAATTAAATTTGCATATAGACAGCAGAGGAAGTTGCAAGCTATCTACTAAAAGGTATATATTGTTCATAATTGTTTATACCCCACGGAAACGGAAACTCTAGCCATTGGTAAATGTATGTACTCTTCCTACAAAACGAATCAAAGTCATGTCAGTCTAATTTAGTCTAGTCTCTCAAGAAAATACACGAATTAAGCTATTAAAAACTAACAATACAATACAACCATGTCTGCATTAATTCAGAATTGTCTGTCTTCCCAGTATTCAGAATTTTTACGCCGTATCATTTTTATATTAACCAATATGAAAAGTTTCTCAAGAGGTTTGTTGAAGCATTGGCAATCAGTAAACCCTTCTGAACCAACTTCAACTGTGTACACAGATCCAAAACATTTCAATTGTTGATATTGGTCATTTAGAAAAGAGTAACTATTTCAATTTATTACCTGTTACATACATACATAATTTTTGATTTACTAAAACCTATTAGTGCTGTGTGTCACTCAAGGTTACACTGGAACTGAATAATAATACGAACTCCAAGTTGCATTCTACAAAAACTCAAGCTTTGATCCACTATCTGATTAAAAGTATACTCTTAAACCCTTCTCTCTTGAACTTGGTTGACAGAACTTGCTTGAAATGTTTGTATACAAGAAACAGCTACTCCATGTCTGTCGATATACTCTTGTACCACGTGTAACAATCTTTAATTTGCTTCAGTCACTAATACATTACGCGATCATAAGTATCTTGATGTTTGTTCCGTGTATGTGTGTGTGTGTGTGTGTGTGTGTGTGTGTGTGTGTGTGTGTGTGTGTGTGTGTGTGTGTGTGTGTGTGGGTGAGTGTGTGGGTAGGTGGGTGGGTGGGTGGGTGGCTGTGGCAAAGATAACAACAACAATTACAGAGAAGTTTACAGTATGGACTTTACAGAATAACAATTTACAAACCAGACATATATACATACATGCATTTTTCTGTTTTATTAAAAAGTTGTTACAACTTTATTTACATTTGTGTATTTAGCAAAAGAGTCGCTCCGTCTCCAACCAACAACGGCAAGCAATTCCTAAAACTAATTAAGTTTCAAACTATTTTACAATAAACTTGCATGCAGACAGATATAAAGGCAGATGAGCATGCATACATACGTATATACAAACTGACACCGACAGATAGATAGTGTAATTACAGTAGTATGACAGGTCGATATGTACCTATGTTTAAACTCATCAAGAAGACTCTAGCCACATTTTAGGCTTCAAGCTGTAAGATTTTATATAAGCACATTTATTGTGGTGTACAGTAGTAATATCTACACTGTCACAGCAATAAAAGACAGACTCTCAGACTCTGTACTGCACCTGTATACCTCTAAAAACTAGTTCCTGCTAGAGACGACTATGAATAGACCAAATTACCTTTTTGTGGTCTTTTTCGTGTTCTTTTAGTAATGCGTCAGAAATAAACGAGCGTTTACATAGTGGATTTTCACAGAAGAACATTGCTAGTCCGTCTTCCATTACTGAGTCACAAAGTCAGAGATATGTTTCAAAAGAGAACACTACAGTGTGCGATAATCACTGTTATCTTATTGTTTGCGTACCGGTAAGTCTTCTACGCAAGCAAAGACAAGCGGTCAGTGACTCCTACGCGAAGTAGTTTGGCGGCAAGGGTTGAATCGCGCGCGCATTGTGCTGATACGTCCACTAGCTACATTCGATCACTCGTGCTACGATATCGGTAACGCACACTAGGAGTCCATGGTGACATTTAACGGGCGTCGAAAAAATATGGTTACTTGGCCTGTCACATAGCGATTCACCGAGGTCAACCTGTTGTCGGTAGCCCACTGGATCTTTCCAATTTCAGTAAAGGTTGTCACGTTGTTATATTGACTTGTGAAACTGCGATACTTCGCTTTATAATTTATGACTAAATTTTCTAGGAGCGTAGCATGTTTTTGCCTGCCTGTAGAAACTTTCCACCGTTGATAATTAACTATACATGAATAAGCTTGTACATGTGTGCGTCTGATAATTTCCATTCTTAACTGCCTGCAGAATCAGCTTACTAGTAGTTAGTCTTTAGATCTTGTGCTATGCTAA
>NC_085085.1:3412574-3555074 GCF_963422355.1 Corticium candelabrum
ACCGCTGTACATTCACTTCTAAATCTAATCTATCATTTAACATTCTAGAATTAAACTGCCAAAAACAAACAGATCGTTGTTCTAACAAATTACTAAACGTTTGACTATATATAAAATGAAAGTCTAGTTTTTGTCATCGTTTTAGAGGCAATTATTCTTAACGTAGCTAAACTAGCAGTTGTCCGAAAACAAACGTTTCAAATATCGTGTGTGTGTGTGTGTGTGTGTGTGTGTGTGTGTGTGTGTGTGTGTGTGTGTGTGTGTGTGTGTGTGTGTAGTCTTCTAATTGTTGTAAGTGTAGCTTTTAGGAACTTAATGAACGCAACAGTTATCTGTACGCTTATGACAGCGTAACTCTAAATTGATTTACAGTTATTTATAGTGTGATGTTGAATTTTAAAGCTCCAATATACCTCCGGCCTGAATGTTTAAAATTTAATATACATATATATATATATATATATATATATATATATATATATATATATATATATATATATATATATGTGTGTGTGTGTGTGCGTGTGTGTGTGTGTGTGTGTGTGTGTGTGTGTGTGTGTGTGTGTGTGTGTGTGTGTGTGTGTGTGTGTGTGTGTGTGTGTGTGTGTGTATTCATTTATTTATGATAAATATACATCGTTTATAAAACCTAAGCAAGCTTTTTAAAATATGATGGAACAGCTATTGTGGAAACATAATATTTGTGGAATTGATTGTGGAATCAATTGTGGAAACATAATGCAAGAATGATTCACAAGAGAATCCAGCTTCAAGTATAGTGTGTTGATAGTTGAGATGTACACCTTCTACGTAGTAGTGTAGAGTAAGACATTGTTGGTTTGAATGTATATGTCTGACTTATATATTTTAATAATTGACCAATAGGCAATTACATTTGCCTTCTAGAATTGCTTAGAAATTTGTTTAGTAAAAGATATATAAAATATTTAATTGCGCACAGATTTCTTTTACTGTATGCCGAATAGTGCGTGTATTCCTTGCTAACTTTGCATTCTGCTATTTAATTATTGTGAGATTGTATAAAAATTTTAAAATTGAGTAGAATAGGTGCACAACGCATGGCCCACGTGTGATCCTTGCAGATTGAATAAGATTCCTTCTGGTATACATGTACAAAACTTTTGTCAAGTATTTTGTTATGTTGTATGGCTATGTGAATCTAAAATGTGGCTATCAATCATCTAAATAATTAGTTTATGTGTAGTTTTCGGTTGATTGATACTATGTGTTCTGTTTTCATTTTGTATTGCTATAAATTGTCTGTTCGGTTGTTGCTGTTGTGTTTGTAGCAGCTAGACTGGATGTCGTTTGCACCAGATTTGATTGCTGTGACATATGCAGTGTCAACTCATCGCGTTTCAGCTAATGTCGCTGTTGCTTTTCACGGCATCCTGGGTGGACCGAGCCGCCTGGTGGGTGTTCGCGATCGTGTCACATCAACTGGGAATCCGCCCAAGCGCACCAAAACTAAAAGTTATACTTGAAAAATTAGTTTGACATTGCCATGAAAAGGTAGAAAAACGCAAAAATGATGCTGGCAGATCGCCATGAGGCAGGCCAGATCATTATATTTGTAGACTGATGAGCCGACAAACTAGGAAATTGACTGTCTTTGTAGACTAACTCTAGGCTGTTACCAAGTGGCTGTTACCAAGTGGCCGTGCAAGTAGCCGTCGCACGCCAATTCAGTAGTGTAGCAACTTACATCTTATGTTAGCTATGACAATGGCTGCAAACTTTGGGGCACAATTCCTGAAATTTGCAAATCTACTCTTTTTATACGGTATTACCGTTCCACCTTATAATTTAAATAACCATCGTTGCCGTTTTTACAGCCATTGTTAGCCTTTCGTTAATTTTTTGGCGTATTTTGAAAGAGGAAATTACGGTAGTTGTGAGAATTTCAACATAATCATCGTAAACAAACGCACAAGCGATAGTGTGGTCAACATCTTATGTCTCTAAAAAATTTCAATTTTTTTGTTAGACAACTAGGGGTACCACAAAATTGTTTAAGGTTTTGTACTGGCGTTAGCGTTGACGTTCTAGTGTCTCCCAAAGATCAGACTAACGGCGTTTTAGCTACCGCTGACTAGAAGCAGCTCTAAAAAGCTGCTAGTTCGATTATTGCAGGATCAGTACGCCTACAATATGAGTGCTTGCGTTTAGGCCAGGTTGAGTCATTCTAAGCTTTGCCTTTTTGTTTCCCTCTAGACACAATCTCCTCAAACAGACTCCCACATGTGTATGGCCTTCCGGACGTAATATTTAGCACCACAAAGTGAGACCATTCTCTGAAATTGTAAAGTTTCAAGCGATTGCATTTGTAGTACGGCACGTGTATACGCTTCAATTAATTAACCAGTGGTAGAGCAGCAAAAGTTGCCGTGACACTCCCCTAATCCGTTAGAGATGCACGTGAGAACATAATTATTGTTACTGGTGCATGCTAACGTGACTGCTGCTAACAGCGTTCTAACGCCGATACGCTACCAACGATTCAAATGTCAATGTGCTTACACGTGCTACCCTGCATGCGCGAATTATGCATGATCGCCGCCATTAACTCAAACTTGCCGTTTCCATGGTGATAGAACAAATTTTGTAAAATGCACTGTATCACCTAGGTAACTAAACTCTAAATTTTGAAGTAAATTTGAAGTGTTATTAAACCCTATTACATGTGTTTAACTAGGATCAATTGGTAGAGGGCTGTACACAGACAAGGTAACTGTCTCCTCTGATTTGAGGAGCGTGTCACAAGAAATAAGTTCGAAGCTGCAGTGGCCAGTGAACGATTGTTCTCATTCGTTGCTGGGTTGAAAAATGCAATGCCTGATGCTTCATGATGATATTTGCCTGTTTTCAGGCAATGCAAATGGGATACTAACTATGTAGTAATTAATACGTACTGTTTGATGCATTCATGTTTCGTTTTTGCTGTTGGGTAAAATCTGTTATTTAGCTAATAGTTTGGAGCCAAAAAAAATTGGATTTGATTCACATCAGACGTAATTTGTTGATGGTAATCACCTAGAATTTGCTTATCAATGGAAATGTCTTGAGCTTATGCTGCCACAAAGCGTCTGTTGATGATAAGCTAAGAGACTGTTCACGTCTTTCAATTAACTCATACTTCAATTAGTAAAAGAGTACAATACTTGTTGTCTATCGTTTTCTCCAATCACATTCTGCTTTTTTCTGTGGACGTCAGTTGTGATCTCCACCTTGATTATTATACGAGTTGCTTGCATGGAATGATGCTGCAACAAGCATCAGCAGTACTATTCCACGCTATCAATGTCATGTTGGTACAAAATGATACTTCTAGTGTCAGCAGGTCTTCTTCCTTTGATTAATTAATACATATTTATAGATTTACGTAAATATATTCATTTTCAAAACCACTAAAACATAACGGTTAATTAAGTCTTTTACAGTTAGCATCACAGCACAAGAGCTACTAAAATTTTAGTAGTCACAGCTGACTCTGCATGCAGCTCAAGAACTAAAAATTATCAGACATACATAAGAGTTTCCAAGCAAGGTAAAAACATACTACAGTAGCTTCTTTATGGTCTTGGGTAATATACATACATACATACATACATATATATATATATATATATATATATATATATATATATATTTTTTTTTTTTTTAATTTATATACATATAGTTTATTCAAATATAAATAATAGCTACCCCTCCACTAGAGGGGCCTCACAACGAAGAACAAACAGAGTAGTCTCTGTCTAAACCTAACAAAGACAAACGGTCCAAAATCATCCTAGCGTTAAATTGCCAAAGGCGGAGAGAGAGCTGCCCGTGAAAATTAACGATAGCCCTGCTAACAGTAATACTACTACGGAGAGATGTCCTTCTAGCAATTGTTTTTAAAGTTTGTAAGCTACTGGAGGTCCACGTTCCGTAGGACTCAACTACCAGCGGGTAGAAAACACCTCCTGTCGCCTCTACGTTGTCTTTATGACGATCGTCTTTCTCCATCTCTCCAGCTGCTGCAGCGGCAAAAAAAAAAAAAAAAAAAAAAAAAAAAAAAAAAAAAAAAAAAAAAAAAAATATATATATATATGTTAATGCATGGTTGGGAGACGATATCCAGTTTATTGACCGAGGTCTTGAGGGGCTTCCCGAGATAATTAGCCGAGGCTAATTATCGAGGAGAAAGTCTTGAAAAGACGGAGATCAATAAACTGGATATCGTCGACCCTACTTTGCATTAACCTATTTGTTGCATGTTTAACATTGTACTTTAATTAGAGTTCATAGATTATTCAAGTTGAATTAGAGTGGTTGTGTATTGCAATGGCAGCTAAAGTTTTATGTCAAACTAGCACATTTTGACAGCTGTGAAGTGTTGTTGACGTGCACGTCAGCCCCATAAGGCCACGTGCTCAAAAGTATTAGTACAGTACATTATCCACGTATTTTGCCAGCATGATGTCGGATCAGAAAGAAGACCGTTATAATGACCAGGACGACGACGACAGATAAGACGCGTTGGTTTCAAAAAGCATGCCACTAGTATTAGCCAACTTGACAGCAGATTTGCTGAAAAGACGAGTAAAGCAAGGGTACAATTTGTTAGAACACGACCAAACCACAATCGGATTGTCAAAAGTCTGTTATAATTACGTTGAGCACGGATCGATCCAAAAATCATAGTGGTGGACTAAGTGATTTACGGCATCCAAACAAAAAAGTCGCAAGGTAAACTATAGTCAAGCTTCAAGGTGACTCTGTAAGGTAATAGCATTTTGTGGTTTGTGGTTTATCAGATACGCTAATAAAGAAGCCGGGGACCGTTGCCACGTAAAAAGTTTGGATCTCTATATCTAAGTAAGTTGCCAGCAGGATTTTCCCGAGAAGCCTTCTATTATAAACCTTTGTTATCTGCACCTTTATTAGTCCTTGGTATTCAAAGCAAGTAATCGGTCATAACACGTTGGCTACAATGATGAAAGTGATGACAGCTGAAGCTGGTCTTCCATTTCGAACCAACCACGCTCTTCGAGCTACCAGTGCAACAAGGCTGTTTCAAGCGGGAGTTTCTGAACATGTCATTCAAGGCAGAACCGGCCACTGTGGAATTTTCAACAGTCATAATCAGAGTTGATGGACAGTAGTTTTCTTTTTTCGAAGATCAGAGGCAAGACCTTTTTTGTTGTATGGGAAGATTTTAAAGCCAGGTGTTTGGTGATAGTGCCTTCTGCTGGTGTTGGCAATGTCTACCTACTCTAAAGAGCAAGTGCTTCATTGTTGGCTTGTATGTCCTGGTAACTCTATACGTGCATTGGCTATAATCCATCATTGACTTTAGCCAGTTTTGTGCTTCATCTTTACATGTAACACTTGTTCGAATCTGTGCATTGAAAGGTTCAGTTTGCGCTCCTATAAAATCCCGGGAATGTTGGCTTTCTATGTGCTTTATCATGTAAGTGTAAACTTTGGGTAGAACAAGTTGCAGAAATTTTGGCAATCTTTCCCATGATGATTCAGCGACATTAGACAGCTCTGTTGTTTCCCATATGTCTTTGATACACTTCTTACTTGTGAAAGCAGGCTGGTCTTGTGAAGGTACCTTGTGTACTTGTGCATCAGTGGCACTGCTGCCTGTTGCTGCTTCATCGGGTAGCAGGACCCCAGACTGCAAATCAGTTGCTATCCTTTCTCTTATATTTGGCATATAATCCTAAATGCAAAATCCCATTGTTTATGGAACAGTATGTAGTGGGCACTTTGAAACCATTGCAATTAAAGGACCTGTGAAAATTCCATTGGTTTGTGCAGAATCAAACAGCAGACATACTCGCAGACAAATACACCACAGTCATAGCTGCTTTCTCCTGTGGTATGTTCTAAATCAACAATGTAGTGCATATTACTGTTAGCACATTTATAGTGCAGTGCAGTCTTACATCTGGATACTGAAGTTGCCATCAAATACTATTAAATCGTTTCAGCAGGAACTCTCTATGAACAACAGCAAGGCCTGAGTTTATTATGACTAACTAAATTTGTTTCAGTAGTGCATCAGTTGCATGTATCTGTATATTAGTCATTGGTTGTATAGTGATACAGAATGGGTGAAATGTTGTATTTTTGGGTAATCAATGAGATTCATCTTTTTCATTGTTAGAATTTGTAATTGTGAGTTTGTGTATATTTGGTGTTGTAGACATGACCATCTAGTTCTAGGTATCTAGCAGTTTCTGGTGTATGCGTATAACATGACAGGTATA
Source organism: Corticium candelabrum (assembly GCF_963422355.1). Classification (NCBI taxonomy): domain Eukaryota; kingdom Metazoa; phylum Porifera; class Homoscleromorpha; order Homosclerophorida; family Plakinidae; genus Corticium; species Corticium candelabrum. The sequence goes on from NC_085085.1 coordinate 3,418,859, forward strand.
TGAATCTAATGAAACATCAGACTAGTCTCCCTACCTTAATTGATGAAACGGCTTGGTGCCATCTCTAACAAGCGAGTCATAGTAAGTCATCACTCTTGCCTTTGGTTCTCCAAGCTAGTAGTTGCCAATTCGAAATAAGCCATTATACCTTTATCTGAGATTCAAGTAGCTCTTCCCATTAATGACCAATGTGAGGATTTAACATTGATGACACAAAGAATCAGGTCTTCTTGTAACACTGTCCATTTCTACAAGATCAATAGCAGTTTGTAGTTTGTCTGTTGAACTTGGCTCTTTTTCTGTATAATTTGTTACCTTTTTCAAGTCTTCACCCCGTCGTATCCACAGACACGGAGTTTCTCCATAAACAGACTGCCAACCATTTGAATCTGTAACAGGAGTATATACAGTAAGCATTCTTGCACCACAATTTTGCTAAGTATTACATCAATGATAGATTTTACTTACAACATTCTGATACAGCAAACCAAGTCATAGCTGAATGCAAGCAATACTGATGGTTACTCAAATATTTTCTTGTGGTTTGTTTCAACTTAATTCATACTATATGGTAATTTTGATTGTGTGCCACAGGTACACATAGACACACGCGCGTAGACAGTTTAAAGATTAGCAATGGATTAAGCCATAGCTATTTAATTAACAGTAATCTGAGAGAGAAGTCAATGACATATCAAATGAATAGTACAATATGCTAACTTTTTGTGTGCATTTACATGTGTATTTTTATACTTTCAACTTAACTAATGTGAGTTGTTGTAATTTCACTATATGATGGAGCAGTTCACTTGTTATCTGTATCACTGGCTACAAGTGACACCTAGTCAATTAACTAAGTTGCTATTAATTGGAAAATGCATAATATATATTGGTCCACAGGTAATGATGAAGAACTCCAATACCTCAGTGTCACGGAAAATTGAAATTATGTAAGCTGGTGTTTCTAAGAGATATACCGAACAGAGACTAAATTTGCTTAGTACTCAGACTTCTGTTGATCTCGTTTAATTAATTAAGGCAAACCAGATACTTGCAAGTATGATCCTGATACGTACAAAGACAATTAAAATAAGGGGAAAAAGATGCTTGCTATTTTTGTAAAACACTCAAAGATTTATCTTGCTAAAGTCTTTGTGTGTGTTGCAGCTTCTGTTTGCCATAGATTGCTGTTTTTTTAAGAGTCAGTGCCTGGCACGTGGCAAGGCGTAGAGTCGAACTAATTAGCTGTTGACACCAAGTTGTGAAAAATTCAAAAAAACATGCATCAATCTATTTTACATAAGAACTGTTGCACTTACAGTAAGTAAATTAGTATATCCCTGATAAGCAGTGTTTACGTGTATTACCTTATTTGAGTGGTCAAGAGTGCTGTTCTTCAATAGATACAAGTAGCTTTCAATAACCTACAATGTCAATATGAAATTTAACAGCTCATAAAACAATTGCTATTTTACAAATAGGAGAGATTAGTCCATAATGCTGAACAGTTGGAGTTGTAGTTTATGCATGAGAGCTCATTTAGTGTTGTGTGTGTGTGTGTGTGTGTGTGTGTGTGTGTGTGTGTGTGTGTGTGTGTGTGTGTGTGTGTGTGTGTCTTGCCGTCTAGTTGGAATAGAACAGCTGTCAATCTGGGTCTCATGTTGCAAACCAGGAATAAAACTACTAAAACATCATTCTGAAGTTATTAGATATAGCTGATGCTGACGAACACAATAATACAAGTAGTTTTATGGCCACTCATACGTAGTGAAGTGATGCTTGACAGTACTTCGCTGTCTTAGTAGTTGTGGTAAGAGATATGCAGTCTCTTCTTTAAACTCTAACCGGGGACATTGAGTCATATACTACAACAACTACAACAAGGTATTCTATTTGGGAAACTCCGAGTATACATGATGGATTAAGAATGTGAATGAAGATAGTTGAGAGCCAACCTAGGGCTCTTGACAACCAAGCCATCATAGTTTGATGTAGAAAATAATTTTAGTTTACATGCAGGCTGATGATCAGATGACCAGGCTGATGATCAGATGACCAGCTGTGAAGTATGAATACATATAAGCCCTTTGGGAATAGACTAGAACTGAAATGTATATAACTTGTGAAGGACAGGAAATTGCATGCTTTATTAAATCAATCAATACTGACTGTATATACTAATCAATATTGACTGTATAAATAAATCAATATTGACTGTATACATTACTCAATATTGACTGCATAAATAGATCAATATTGACTGTATATACTAATCAATATTGACTGCATAAATCAATCAATATTGACTATATACATCAATTCATATTGACTATATAAAATTAATCAATATCGACTGTATAAATTAATCACCATAATGACTGTATAAATCAACCAATATTGACTGTATATATCAATCAGTTTGAATGTATAAAAATCAATCAATACCGACTGATTTTACAGTCATTATATTGATTGATACATACAGTCAATATTGATTAATTTTATATAGTCGATATGAATTGATATATATTGATTGATATATACAGTCAATATTGATCTCTTTATACAGTCACTATGTTGATTGACTTATACAGTCAATGAAAACAGACAGACAAACAGACAGACAGACAGACAGATGTAAATTTTTGATTTAAATGGAAAATATATGTATTGAGACAGACAGACAGACGGACAGACAGACAGACAGACAGACAGACAGACAAGGACATTTATGTCCCTTTACTTTGCTTAATCTGCAAGTTGTATTTAGCTGTTGGACAGTGTGAACTGTACTTAGCCTTGCTTGCTATTGTTTGAAACTTTCTAACATCATTTATGAAAATATATGGAAAGACAAACAGAAAGGCTGCAGACAGGCAAACAGACAGTAGACAGTAGGACGTACGGACAAACAGAATTTACAATAGGGCTTTGTGCTGGCCATGCAGTTGAGACAATGATTTTTTTGATTCCCATGCAGACTAAATAATTTTGGCTCTATATAAAGAAATGTTGGACATTTTTCTCAGCAACATATAGCAGAATTGTTTCTCAAGAATTGCCAACCATTTGTATTTCCATTGATAGGAATAAGAGAGTTGCATGGCTCCATCATACGTACTGCATAAGCTGTCCCAAACTATTAGCGACATCTCTCCATTCTTCACAGCTTTGCCTTTTCCAAGTGACTCTCTCGTGTTGTCTACTCGTTGCATTTGCCAGTGAAGACTATTAACGTTTGTAATACAAAGTCAAGTTAGTAAACTAGCTGAAAAGTGTACTAAATTATGAATGAGCTGAAACTTGTAAAAAAGTATCTTGTTTATGAGAGTGCAAAAGTAATGTACAGATATAGTGGTTTAAACTTTTGACCCCAGTCACAGTACATAGATACGTCACATTACAACAAACAAAACCAAATCACAAGTATACATGTATTTGTCTTCAATAGTTTATTGAAATCAACAAAACAGACAGATGACATCTTTCTTGCTTTGTACATGTTAGTGTCAAAAATATTATAGTATGTCACAAAGCAGCATAACACAATTACTTCTTATTATCTCTAGTATCTCTAGTAAAACTGCTGTGTACTGGCACAACAACAAATCTAACTGTTGATATCTATATACAAATATTTGTTGTTCAAATACACACACACACACACACACACACACACACACACACACACACACACACACACACACACACACACACACAGAGTACACTAATTATATCACCGTCATTCATGTCACCAACCATATAACAACCAATGCCATATAGTGTGCCATAGTGTGTAGTTTCAAATATGATAATGTCAATTGGCAAAAGGCATATCCAATGTATACACCTGTAAGTGTCAACCTAGTTGTATATATAGTGTTTATCTTCTAAGAATCTTTTGGTACTAGTAGTAGTTGTGAAATAGAATTAATTAAGTTAGCTGAATACTTTGCACTTTGGTACTGTGAAATAGAAGTAAGTTAGCTGAATATTTAATTAAGTTAATTTGCACTTCTAATTAGTAATTGCATATTATATAATTGCACACATAAAATAGATTTGCAATAACTAGTACACAATTTGATGTATGCAGTGTATGCAACAGTGTAAATATTGCCGCACAATTCAATCCAGGCAATACATGCACCCAAAAAAGATCTCAAAACAAATAGATTTGTTTAACCGCAAACCCAGTAATCATTATAATCATTTCTAGATTATCAATCACTTTACCTGCTGTCCAATGTATTTGAAGTCGATTTGTGCCGAGAAAACAGCGTTCAGCCGACGCGACGTCCAAAACTGGGGGGCCCCTTTAAATAAACAGTGCAGGTTACTGCTTGAAAGATGCGCGAAAAGGCAGAAGTTCGTTTACGTCAAAATCGCGGTTGTAACATGTCCATTGACTACCGAGAATCAAAGCTGCGCCGGGTGCCTCGTACTAACAGACCACGTTCGTTTCAGCGATTACTCTGTTCGCGTTCACTGTGTATTTAAAAAAAATCGCTCTAGCTCCTGTGTCCTTCGTCGGTACGCGACGATCTTGGCATCATTCGAAAGCGCAAGAGCCAGGATTTCTTGTAGACGCTAAACATAGCATGAAACTAAGACACACCCAGGAGGATAAGGTTTTTGCATATCAAAGACCACATTAGTCTACTAAAACGTTAGGGTTACGATATTTTTACAGATAAGTGGTCACGTAAGCAGATGCCATGTCGATTACTTCATTACTATTAATTACTCTATTGCAAAGCTTCGTGCGTTCAGCAACGCTTGGTCGTGTTCACCTGGGCTTGGCTAGTCAATGCGACATCACTATCAAGGTCCGTCACTTCGTAGTCGTCATCTATCTCATTTGTGATATTAGAGCTCTCCATGATGTCTTTCCTGCATCTAGAAATTTTCTTCTTCTTTTTCCTCGTGTTTTGCAGGTATAGTAAGTCACAGTAAAACACCTCTAGTAAATCCGGAGTCACAGTAAACAAGCTATTGATGTCATAGGTCACAGGCAATTAGTTAAGTGTTTCTAAACCAACACAGTTGCTTCATTGCATAGTTCCAGATTCACAGTGAACGCGAACAGAGAGTAGGTCGTAGTCCAAACAAAAAATTCGCTCGGGCCGCCTGGCGGGTGCTCGCGATCGGTGTCGCATCGACTGGAAATCCGCCCAAGCGCACTAAAACCAAAAGTTAGACTTGAACATTGCCAGAAAACGCAAAAATGATGCTGGCAGATCGCCATGTGGCAGGCCAGATCATTCTGGATCTTCTCTTGAGATGGAACCTCGAGATGGAACTTCTCCGTGGTACCCAATCTTCAAAGTGCTTGTCATCGCACGCCGATTGGGTACTGTAGCAACTTACTATATATGTTAGCTTTGACAATGGCTGCAAAACTTGGGGGCACAAGTTCTGAAATTTGCAAAATCTAATCTCTTAAACGGTATTACCGTTTCACCCTTCAATTAAATAACCATCGCTGCCGTTTTTACAGCTATTGCTAGCTTTTCGTTTACTCTTTAGCGTACGTTAGTTATGAGAATTTTAACATAATCATCGTAAACAAACGCACAAGCGATAGTGTGGTCAACATCCTAGGTTTCTAAAAAAATTCAATTTTTGGTAGACAACTTCTAGGGGTGAATAGGGTTTTGTACTGACGTTAGCGTTGACGCTCTAGTGTCTCTCAAGGACCAGACTAGCGACGTTTCAGCTACCGACTAGAAGCAGCTCTAAAAAGCCGCTAGTGCGATTACTGCAGGATCAGTACACCTACACTAGGAGTGCTTGCGTTTAGTTAAGCCAGGTTGAGTCATTCTAAGCCTTACCATTTTGTTTGCCTTTAGACTCAATTTCCTCAAACAGACTCTCACATGTGTATGACCTTCCAGACGTATTATTTAGCTCCACAAAGTGAGACCATTCTCCGAAATTTTTAATGTTTCAAGCGATTGCATTTGTAGTACGTGCATACACTTCAAAAAATTAGAGCAGCAAAAGTTGCCGTGACACTCCCCTAGGCCGTTAGAGATGCACGTGAGCTAGAACGTATTATCGTTACCGGTGCATGTGAAAGTGACTGCTGCCAACAGAGTTCTAACGCCGATACGCTACCAACGATTCAAATGCCAGTGTGCTTACTTACACGTGCTACCTTGCATGCGCGAATTATGCATGATCGCTGCCATTAACTCAAGGTTGCCGTTTCCATGGGGATAGAGCTAATTGTTGATTGTAGTGACACTACAAATTTACTTTAAAATTTAGAGTTTAATTATCTATAGGTAATACAGTGCAACAAACCCTAGTACATGATCATTAATTTTGATAGAGGGCTGCATGTAGGCAGACAATTGAACTATCTCCTCTGATTTAATTAGGGAGCGTGTCACAACAAGTAAATTCAAAGCTGGAATGGCCAGTGAACGATCGTTCTCATCCGTTGCTGTGTTAAAAATGCGATGTCGGATGCTTTGTAATGGTATTTGTCTGCTTTCAGGCAATGCAATTGGGCTACTCACTATGTAGTAATTAATACGTACTGTTTGATGCATGCATGTGTTGTTTTTGCTGTTGGGTAAAAGCTGGTATTTAACTAATAGTTTAGAGCAAAAAACAAGTGCATTTGATTCACATCAGACGTAACTTGTTGATAGTCATCACCTACAATTTGTTCATCAGTGAAATGTATTGAGCTTATGTTTTGCTGCCACAGAGTGTCTGTTGATGATACAGTCAAGAGACTGCGTACGTCTTTTAGATAACTTATATTTCAATTAGTAAAAGAGTACAATACTTGTTCTCTGTTGTTCCTTCCAATCACATTCTGCTGTTCTCTAGGGACGTCAGTGGTGATCTACGTCTCGATCGTATACCAGTTGCTTGCATGGACTGATGCTGCAACAAGCATCAGCAGTACTATTCCACGAGATCAACGTCATGTTGGTACACAATGATACTTCTATAGTGTCAGCAGGTCTTCTTCTTTTGATTAATTAATACATATTTATAGATTTGTGTTGATTTATTCATTTTCAAAACCACTAAAACATAACGGTTAATTGAGTCTTTTACAGTTAGCATGATAGCACAAGATCTACTAAAATTTTTGTGGTCAAAGCTAATTCTGCATGCAGCTTAAAAATAGAATTATTAGACGTACATGTGAGTTTCCAAGGAAAGCAAAAACAGACTACAGTAACCTATTTACGGTCTTGGGTAATATATATATATATATATATATATATGTATATGGCTATTGAAATTAGTCAGATAGCGATTTAGACACATAATGTCAATATAACCTTTCGTGAAACAGAATCTAGCAACCTGCAGGGGTGTAGGAGGCAGTTTAACTTAATTAACTTTGCTGTCTGAATCTCTGGTCTAATGCGGTGTTACTGTACTTGGATAGATTCTTGTTAGTGACGTCATGTGGGCTGGCGAATATTCAGATAATATTATAGCCCCATCAACTCCTAGGTTCTTACGCCTATGACCAGAGAAAAGTCTATACGTATGACTACTAGTCTCGACCTCCCAAATCGGCCAATTTTATTTGGTGCTACAGGAGTCTGGAAGGCCAAGGCTTTATGACTACAGAGTTATGTTGCACTGCTATACCGTGGTTAATTAAAATCCCGCTTAAATTGTTTTGCGGCTGTAATCTAGTTAGAGTATGTTTGTACACCTTCATGTACACACAAGACTTTATATTGACCAATAATGAAAATGCTTAAAGATCATGTGACCTAATCAAATGTGGATGAGGAAGCGACAATTTGGTAAATCCAATTTCAGTCTTCCCGAGTCAATCCCACAGAGTTCGTACACAAGTAATTTTAATTACGCAACAAGTCCAAGCCGACACTCTTGTTCTACCTCGTTTTCTTGCGGTCACTAATTAACGCCTCGGTACTGCACCCAACCAGATACAAGGGCGGAGCCAGAATACTAATGAATGAGCATCCACAAATTTTTAGTTGTAAAGATGAGTGCAACTGCAACGTCGGATCGGCTAGACTTTGATTAAATAATTTATTACATTAATTATTAATCAAAGCGAAATCAAACAAATGATAGCAAAGCATCGGTGGCCGATGGAGGCGAGCACACACGATAGTAGGTATATGGACACAGACATGTACTGTAGTCGTGGACACAAAAAATTCTGAAGAATCAAGCAACCACCAACTTGCAGAAATATTTCTGACTATGTTTTAGTAGGTGATCAATGCCTTGTAGTACATAATCAAGTTTGAAAGCCGATCGACGCTGCCTGAACGTGTACGCATGCAATTTCTTAGAACAATAATGTATTACTATTAGCATCGACTTTAGACTCTTTCGGAAAGCCAACGCTCGCTCGTCAAGAACGTAGTCTACTAGACTCGCGAGAAACCTAACACAATAGACAAGGCGTGTCCTGCGTGGGAATGCTAGTAACCGATATCCCGTATATTGGATGTTACGACCGCGTCACAACGGTCACCAGAGGTGCAACAGGCCGTCGTTCGTACGGAAACGCTGATTTCACGCGACATACGAGGCAGCAGGCGAACTCGTTTCACGTTAGAGGTCATCTTTCTCCTAGATTAGCATCTCAAACTCCGCCCAGTGGCGAGATATCCTGTGTAGCGGTCAAATCAAGCGGCCGTTGTTCGGGCTTCGGTTGTCGTTGCCATACGCGACTCGCCTCTGGGCGTTCGACGGTAAGACGAGCGGCTGTGTGCGTGTTGACAGCTTCTTTGTGCGAGTAACAATAATTGTGTGTCGCTTTTGTAGGTTGTTTAGCGACTTCCCAAGTTGTCGACCTCGACGCGCACGCGCGAGAGTCGCGGCGCCAGCGACCGTCCAAGCGTAAGTCGCATCAATGAACAAGCGGGCAGCAGCAGGAGTAGGAGCGGAGGACGACGGGACCAACATGCTGGGCGCCGTGACTAGCGCGCGCGAGTACGAGCTGGTGCGTCGCACTAACGGCTACGGCTTCACGTTGTCGGGCGAATTTCCGTCGGTGGTGACGAGCATACTGCCGCTCAGCTCGGCCGACGAGAATGGCCTACAGCCAGGGATGCTCGTTTTGGAAGTCGACGGCATCGACGTGTCGCGTGCGAGACACGAGGACGTCGTCGGTTTGGTCGCCGGCAGCAGAGACACGGTGCGTCTACTCTGCACGGTGTGCAACCTCGACGTCGACGACAGCTTGGCCAATCGAAGGAGTGCGAGCGCAGGTATAATGAACGAACAGGCGGCGATTGCGCGGAGAATGAGTCTGCCGAGCAGCGACGAGTCGTTGCCGCTCAATCAGGCGATGAATGGACAATTCGTACCGGCTGACAACGCCGACGGTCAATACAAAGTGAAAAAACAGAGAAAGTCTCTCATGTTGGCTCTCGCTGCAGGACGCGAAGAGGCGCATGTAAGAACGAGGGAAGCACTAGGGGATAGGAATGCGGTGGGACTGTCACCAAGGGATGAATCCGAGAGAGATTCCCATCAGGATTCGGGCCTCAGGTTAGGCTACTCGGTAGTTCGGTTTCCCGTCGCGTATTTTGGATCGGTACAAGTCACGGCTACCTCCAAGGTGACGCAACAGGGCCGCGTTGATACTATCAGACGGTGTGTTGCAAGGGTACAGGCTGAAGGGAGGTGTGCACCAGTGACGTTGGAAGCCACAAGCACAAGCATCAGTCTCATTAATACTCACGGTCGAGTACTGATCGAGATACCGGCGCACCAGTTGGCTTACAGCTGCATCTGTATCGATGACACTCGATTTTTTGCGATTGTCACTCGTAGACTGAGACGACACGAGAAACATTTGTCCACACAGAAGCATCCGTTGTGTCACGTGTTTATGGTTAACGGATCCAGGAGATACACTTCGCAGGACAGTCTTAATCAATCCGCACAGGAAACGTCGCACATCTTGAAGTCGATTGCGGATGTATTGAAGACTTCAAAACGTCAGAAGGGTGTTCAACTAAGTCAACCATCGGAGCAAATAATCGGCGATCATGCCGGGAGTGGAAGCAGCGACGGACAACAACCGGGAGTCTTTATGATCGGACGTACAGTTTCCGTCGACAATATTATCGAGCAGTCGTCGAATGACTGGAGAGGTATGTCTGACCCTGATCTTTTCAATCCTAATCTTCTCAACGTGGACATAAGACGAAAGTCTTTTCATGTGACTTCGTCACCGAGTCTTCCAACAGACATGGACATCGTTGGACGATACCCTAATCAACCATCACACGGAAGTAACACTATTGAAAATGATCAACCACCAGATGACTATCCAGAGGTGTGGGAAGTGTCAGACCAAGACTCCATCGTTGACCTTCCGCCACCCCCACCACCGTTGTTAGAGACACTTGGTGCACCGCAAAGGAAAGATTTGGGTTGTTCGCAAGCATCTCCGTATCACTCTGAGTTGCCTAGACAGTCAGGTGAGAATCACACGGTCACCCCATTGTCTGATGTGCTAGACAGCCGGTCGTTTGTGTGTACAGGGTCACAAAAAGCACGGGAAATGAGCAGTCAGTTGAGCTGCAATATCGATCAACCTGGTGTGAATGAAGATGGGATAAACGGAAAAATGGACCAAGCAGGTGTTACTGTCTCTAAGAGCAACAACTTCCTCGACCTGCCTGATTGGTTTACAGAAGACTACATCCCGAGACTTCAGTCTCTCGAAGGAAGACGCGGTCGTGTTAGCAGAGAGAAGACTTCACTTGATGCGGTTCGTTCTCACGGTCGTATACCACGTGTCTCTCCCATTGAACGAGATGTAGCTCAGCACGGTCAAGGCGTCGACTTTGTCACTTCAACTGATCCGGATGAGAAGTTACCAGTGTCACCCGGTGCTCAAAGCCACGGCTATGTGAACGATATAAACCAAGGAGGCACGTTGCTGAACACCAGCATGGACAGTTTGGCTCTGATGTCGACGGTCGGGAGTGAGTACAGCGTTCGTGGTGATGTTAAACGGATCGCCAGTTGGGCTCTCAGCCTCACTCGTTTGCTAAAGGATCCGGAAGGCGTGGCATGTCTCACGGTCAGCATGACTTGACACCGACAAGCGATACGATAATGTGTGTATTGACTTCTGAATTCTGTTAGGAGTTTATGAGATCGGAACACAGCGACGAGAACTTGTCATTTTGGCTACAGTGTCAGGAATTTGCCGAATTGCGGGAGTCTGGAGCGGTGAGTTTATGAGCTCGGCATGTGAGAGTGCATAAGTGCATGCAAGTGTGAATGCATTCGCGAGTGCATGCGGTGAATGCATGTTTGCATGTGTTAGTGTATGTGTCATCTTTTGTGTTATAATCCACATGTGGTTGTACTACTGACTTTTCATGTTGACTTATTGTCAACGTCTCGGACATCCGCGTGTCCAGACTTCTTCCATATTTATTGCGTGTGCCGCCTTTCCTGTTTAGTGTTTGTTTCCATCTTTGTACATACCTTTTTGTCTGCACATCTGTTTGTTCACTAGCTTGTCTGTTCTTTGTTCTCCACATGTCTGTTCTCTATCTGTTTGTTTTTCATCTGTTTATATGTTGCCCATGTGGCTCGTTGTCTGTTTGCCTTACCAGTTGATGGGCAGTGGAATGTCTTTTTGTGCCGTCTTGTAATTGATCTGCTGGGACACAGCCAGAACGAATGTAACTTTGAAGAAAGAATCAGTGAAAAGGATCGTAGACTAAGAATGCTAGTGGAAATAGTGAAGTTTAATTAAGTGCAACTCAAATATCACCAAGGAGGAGACTAGTCTCGCTTAGCTAGACCCCTTTGCGCTGCATCATACTTCTGGGCAAAAATGGGTCTGGTGAACAGCCTTTGATGTCACTGTGTGCTGCCTAGCCAGTAATCGGCTATCTAAAGACTGGATTTGGCTTCACTAAAGACCTGATTGGTCTGCACGCAGTACAATCCTATCTCAAGTAGTTTCTCTTTTTTCCTAGACGACAACTCAAAGACTACAGCTAGATTCATAGTTGTTTGTGAAATCTGCATGTCTACAGCAGCAACTAGACACGGCCGTGGGAACGTTGCCATCGACAGGCTTCCATCTCATGCAGCCTGCCATGATCGAAGTCGTACGCTACGCACTTGTGTCACAACCGAGACTGAATGCAAACGTACTGAATGGATGAGAACATACTCAATGTAAAGCACACATGAGATGGTACCGAAAGACCAAAAGATGACTCATCTTGTTTTGATGACGTCAGTGCCAAGACCTTCCAGATATCGCTTACTCTGGACTGTCTGCTGCCAGTTGGGACGTCAAACAGAAAACAGCATTGAGTACATTCGCATACATCCATTATGTTCACATTCAGTCTCTGTCGTGACACGAGCACGCCCACAACATGCTACATACGTTGTCACGATCATAGCTGCATGAAATCAAAGCCTGCCGACGTCAACTTTCTCGCAGCTGCATTTAATTGCTACTGTAGACATGCAAATTTCACAAACAGCAACGACTCTAGCTGTAGTCTTTGAGTTGTTCCCTACGAAACAAGAGAAGCTACTTAAGATAGGATTGCACTGCTTGCATACCAGTCTGGTCTTTAGTAAAGCGGTAAGAAACCGAATCCGGTCTTTAGATAGTCGCTCGGCACACAGCGACATCAAAGGCTGTTCACCAGACCCATTTTCAGCCAGAAGTATGACGCGTTGGAAAGGGGTCTGGGTACGTGAGACTAGGAGGAGACCTAAATTTTTGTAAAATTGTAGACGTGTGATTTTGTTTATTGTAACAAGCACTAGAACTCTTGTTGTGTGTGTATGACCTTGTAAATTAGATTAGAACGACTTGGAATTGTGATGTTTTGCATTATTACATTACAACATCTGTCTATTCTACTAACAATAGTATAAAAACATTTTGAAAAATGAGAAAGATGTAGGGTTGCTGTATGAAAAACAGTACCATGTAGGGTTTGCTGTGACATCTTTCATGAATTCACTCATGCAGACTGAGCAGTACACCATCCCTACATTGCACCATCTTTTAGGTATAAAACATGTGTCTAGATGATACAGATACATTGCTCAGTCTGTATGAATGAATTTATAAAAGATGTCACAGCATGGTCTTGTTTCTACAACATCTGTCTATTCTAGTCTCACATAGCCAGACCTCTCCAGTGGAGAGGTCTGGCTACTCGAGACTATGTCTATTCTACTGTACTAACAATATCTCGAGAAGTCTGTCTATGCATTGTGATTTATGTAGTTATTTATGTATTTGTTATGTATTTATTTATTATGTATTTATTTATTTTTATTTATTATTTATTTGTGTATTTATGTATTTGTATATTTATTTATTTATCTATTTATTTTTTATATGTATTTATAGTTATTTCTTTATATTTATTTATTTATTTATGAATATACTTATTTGTGTATTTATGTATTTTTTATGTATTTATTATGTATTTATTTATTTATATGTATTATTTATTTATGTCTTTACTTATTTGTATATTTATGTATTTATTTATTTATGTATTTACTTATTTCTATATTTGTTTATTTATTTTTTGTATATTTAGCTCTTGTCTCTCTGCCTTTCTACCTTCTTGCCCACCTTTCTGAGTATTCATTTGTGTCGTATATATGTCTCTAATCAGAATGAATGAGGATCACGATATCCTGTGTATTACAATTTATCATTATCATTGATTTTAAATTCCATATATTGTTTTGATAAAAATTGTGCTCATACTCTTGGTTTTACATCCAACGTTCACTATCAGTTGCAGGCAGAAGCTCAAATGATCTATGATGAGTTTTTGTCCGAGAGTGCACCCACTCCAGTCAACATTGATTTCCACACGATTCACCAGGTGGCTGCAAGCCTCAATTGTCCTCACAAGGATATGTTTGCGAAGGCTCAGCGCGAGGTGCGGTGGCACACCCTTTCAGTCTTGAGTCTCGATCTTTGTGACTAACGAGTTGGATATTCGAATAGGTATTCAGACTCATGAAAATGGACTGTCATCCTCGCTTCATTCGTTCGACTCTATATCAGCAGTGCGTAGTGGCTGAGATGGAAAACTTACCCTTGCCAATTGATCCTCTATCGCCGAAGGTAAACTCACTCACAAAAATGGTATACCCAAAGTCAACCATTGCTAGACCTTTATGTGCTTTGATTAATTGTAGGCAAAGGTCAAGGTTCAACTGAGATCCTCGTCATTTCAGTGCACTAGCAGAACGCAAGGAGCCGACGAACCCGCTCAAACAAAATCGAGCTTGTCTATTTCATCCGGTTATGGCTCACAGACTGAAGAACGCAAGAAGAAGGAGAAAGAGAAGAAGAGGAGAGGCATCTTTTGGGGCATACGAAGGAAGGTAAAGTCACAGTCGGCTGAAGAATTGGATGGACATGTTGGAGATCGTAACAGTGCTGCGGTCGTCCTGAGCGAAGAAGGACGATTGGATGAGGTGATTGATGACTGTCATCGTATTGTGTTGTTGTGTTCATTTATTGGTTTCTGGGTAGTTCAAGCAGTTGGCCGATGTTAGTGGAGGTTCAAATGAGCAGATGTTTCGTGTCATCTTGCCGGACAGCTCGTCGACGATTGTGATGGCGAAGCATGGCAGGACAGTGAAGGAGGCGTTGCAGAAGTTGTTTGATAGGAGGAAGTTGGAGTTTGAGTTGCTCGATGTTGTGATACAGAGCAACGGCGAGGTGCAGTCATTGGTGTGTGTGTGTGTGTGTGTGTGTGTGTGTGTGTGTGTGTGTGTGTGTGTGTGTGTGTGTGTGTGTGTGCGTGTGCGTGTGTGCGTGCGTGGGCACATGTGTCAGTGTGTTTGTCTATCTGTCTGTCGTAATTAGTACAGGTAGTAGTGGAATGTACCTGTAAGTTCAACAGGGTCCTGGAGATCCGCTATTGAGATTTCTTGTCAATCTAATGTACTCTTGTATTTAGTTTGTTTGTCTGTATTTAGTAAATGCAAAATCTGTCAGTCTCTCTGTCTCTGTGTCTGTTTGTCTGTCTGTCTGTCTGTCTGTCTGTCAATACCTATATTTCGAATACAGTACAACGTTGATTATCCGGACCTCGATTATCTGGACTTTCGATTATCCAGACAAATTCTGTGTCTCCTAACTTTCTGTGTTCCCGGATAAAGGCACTATAGTATATTTTATTTTGTATACTAGTACGCTGTACTCTCTGCTCCCGCTGACTTTGCGCTGGGAAGTGACTAATGATACAGCAGTATTTGTTTACCACACTCAGATGTTAAGTGATATCCCATTAACTGTACAATTTAGAGGTCATATTACAATACAAAGATGTTAAGGTAACAGTAGAGGAAGTCGCAGGCTAGCAAGACGAAACTGAACAAGAAGAGGAGTCAGAAATATCAAGCAACTACTTGGGAAACAAGAGCAACTGTGTGTTGATGTCAAAGCAGCAAACCGTTTAGTGACCTTGTTAATTGGCTACTTCCTCTATTAGCAGCATTCTTGTTGTAAGACCAAACCTTCTTAATGAGTTAAGAACCCCAACGACTCTTGATATGCAAAAGCCTTATCAATCCGCCTGTGTAATGCATACGTCGTCGTTACCCTAGCTATAGAAAGTCCGGGAACTTGCGGTTTCGAACGATACCAAGGTCGTCACTGTCTGCCCTATTGCCCTATTGTGCAGAAGTTATTACAGATTTTCAAAGTGCAAAGTCAGCGCGAACAGAGAGTAGGTACAGCCTTTCACAAATGAGCGAATACATAACAGAGAACGTACTAATTTAATAAATAGGCAGCTGTTGATGACTCTGCTAGTGACATGAATGTACAGTAAGTTGGAAACAGAGTGTAGTCTTGTACAGTGGAGGAAAATTAGTTGATATTTATCAACTTTTGATTATTCTGACACTAGATTATCCGGACTTCTAACCTGTCTCCGGAGTAGTCCGGATAATCCAGGGTGTACTGTACAACAAAAGTTTCCAACGACGAATTTTATTTTACAACGTATTGACAGTCATCAAAGTCTCTGACGATAGCCTTCGGTCTTGATGAAATAATTGCAGGTTTTGCGATAATCACACTTGTGTTACGACATTGTAACTGTACGGAAAAATAGCTTTCTCTATTGAATCTTGAACTCAGCAATGTTGGTGTGTCCATTCTCATCCTTTCACATTGTCTGTCTGTCTGTCTGTTTGTCTGTCTGTCTGTCTATGGTAGTGTATTTTCCTAAATCAACACTAAAACATTTACACATCATAGACCGAAAGAATGTCCAGCGACCATCAAGTCCACATACAAAACACTAAACAATCCAGGGTTATCACAAGAGATTTTGGGAGTGTGAATGGATGGCGGGTCCACGGCGCATGCAGTCTGCTCTTTACAGTTGGACATGTGCACTGGAACCGATCTCAAGTGAGGTAGACTTTGCATTGTAGCTACTGCATGTAACGTACATTCAAGTACTGTGGCAAGGAAATCAACATTGATCGCCAGTAAGCACTTCTTAGCAATTTTCGTAGCTTGCGCATGCAAGAAAGTCTGTCTAGTCAGACGTTGATTGACGTGACGTGGACCACTGTTGTTCCTTCGCATGAAGCCATGACTAGTCTCGAGTAGATTCTAGGTGCTACTTCTCGAACGAATTTCCAGGTCACTGGGAGGTCATCCGGGACTAGACTGCAATCAGCACTTATGCGTACATTTGGAATGAGGTTATCATCCCGCGTTATGTTGTAAGATCCTAGATTTGTGGCAATTGTCACGAAACTAAGTACCATAGTATTGTCCGTGTTTCAGTAGTATGTAATTCTCAAGCATTCCTTAGCTGTAAGACTTTGGACTCTCATCTACCGTTTCTGAGCGTGGCGCACTCCTACTGGAGTGGCCTGCCACACTGTAGCGAGATCCCTGCTATCTAGCTAACAAGTGCTCAGAATACAAGTCAAACTCTACATGTCAACGACTAGAGAGTCTATTGAGATTTCTTGCAATTGCTCTAGCATTGCAATGCTGAAGAGAATCTGAGAAGCACCATCTCCAGAAAACTTTTAAGTCTCTGCCATTTTCTGTCCATTTTTGTCTACGGGTATATCATGCAAGTCCTGAAGAAACTGGTGAGCTCGCCACCTCCAACAGCCAAATGCTCAAAGACTAGCGGGGTGCAGTCAGAAATATTGCCAAAGGCATCTGCTTCATTATTGTAGTTTAGGATCTGTGAGTTTCCCTTTTGATGCAGCGTAAATCCGTCAACCTCAGGGGATGATCTCTCTTTCCATGGATGTGCCAAAGACACACCCAACTGTCAGGATGACAATTTTTATCTGATGTAGAGGTCACCAGGCTCTATAAGTTGATCATACCTAAGGCACATATGCAGTCACTCCACACACTAGCTAGCGATTCGTTCAACCATATAGGCCCACCGCCTGATTTGCAGGCTAAGAGATGAAACCCTTGCTTGTCAATAAGCCTTCCACACTCACATTTCTTAATACTACAGATTAGTGGATCACTGTCTGCCTGTTTGTCTCCTAGTCTCCTTGCTTGCCTGTTGGTCTGTTTGTTTGTCTTTCTTTGTGTGTGTGTGTGTGTGTGTGTGTGTGTGTGTGTGTGTGTGTGTGCATGCCGTGGGTACTGTACAGGCCTGCCTACTTGTCTCTCTTTGTGTCCACTTATTTGTCTCATTTTCTTACGATCCTGTGATTGAACCCCATTACATTTAGGTCGTCCCATATGAAGCTCCTGTTTCATGCCTTCACAACAAAGAAGTTCGTCTTCAGAGCGCAGGATTGACTTTCAAGTACAGTGTATTGCTCCTGTTCCTACACGTTTGTGGTGATGCACCTGTGATTGATATCATCATTTCTTGTTAGAGCACTGTTTGCTGATAATGTTCACATAACAGTCAAAGTAAACAAAAAGAAAACGATCCGAGACGTTCTGAGTGGTGTGATGACTCAGAGAGGATTGGATATCGACTGCCACGTTGTTCACCTGGTATGATAAACAGTGACAGAACAGGATGCCAGACAGACACAGAGACAGATGGACGGACGGGTTGACCGTAGTCATTCTAGTTTGTTCTGCCAGTCTGTTTTTGCTGAAGGGCAGAACAGCGGAGAGTCGAGTTTACTGACAGAGAACTGACGATATCTGAAAGCTATTTGGCAGTCAATTAATTAATTGATTAATTAATCAATTTTTAACTTTTGTAAAGTCTTGTATAAAAGCCGCCCTTGAATAAGAGCTACTCAAAGCTACACTCGAAAATTAGCCATGGCTAGAATTTACAACAGACAGACTCAGGGGGGTCATTTGCCTTTCTTTGTCGATGTGGTATACACATGGGTGCACACCTGGTAGACACATGGATGTCTACCTGAGTGATAATGGGGTTGTGACACGCCTTTTCTTCTTTTGCCACTTTGCATTCACGAGAGTTTCTTTCCCTGTATCATTTTGGAATGTTTGAACGAATGCACCATCTGTGCAGTGCACTCTCATCCAGAGTCACTCATTCACGAAAAGACTGGGCATTATAGAACTCGAATTTGTGGCTATCCTGCTTGTGTCTTGGTATAAACCTGTCTTCCAGATTGTCGTGATTGCCTACAAGCATAGATGCCTGCAAAAAATCCTGAAACTTAAGCTTTTACACAAGCTGCACTGGAATAGTAGCCACGGCTAGTATTTTCAACAGACTGGGGGTCACTTGCTTTGTTCATGTCATTGTGGTATACCCATGGTGTAGATGTGGTAATGGAGGTTGTCGTGTGACAGTATTCTTTAACCGCCTTGCATTCAAGAGACAGTTTCCTTCCCTCTATTGTATCATTTTGGCAAGTTTGAATGAAGGCACTCTGAGTCACAAAAAGTCAGGGCATTATTTTAGAACTCGAATTCGTGGATATCCTACTTGGGCCTGCCTGTGTTGCAGAGTGGTGGTTGCAACATAAGCATGGAACAGTTGATTTGTGAAAAGAATCTAATGTTATTCAAACAGTATGTGCACATGCTATTAACTTAGAAGGTGTAGTCAACATGGAGACAATATGACGTCATGATGCCTGTACAAAATTTCTGAGTGCATCTAAGCGGCGGCTTTTGCACAAGAGTTTACTGTCAAGTAGTTTTCGTTTAACTCTCAATTAAAATTTTAATTAATATTTTTTAGGATAACTGTCCCGTTCCATTACAACTCGACATTTCATCAACTCTTCTCGTAAACCAGACCGTCCTGATCAAACCCACAGCACAGATAACGCGTACGGTCCCGACATGCACATGCAGCCAACATCGAATTTTTCCTCACTCTCTACGCTTTTGCAGGCGAAATCTACGAGAACGAATCGAGCGCGTCGCCGGACAGAGGATACCAAAGCGAACGTCCGTCGTCATCGCTATCGATGCAGTCGGAGCAGTCGAACGCGTTGAAAGTCAAGACGCGCAACTTTCAACAGGCGCATCTCGATCTGAAGGCGACAAAGTCGGCGCCGACGAGGTCGGCGAGCGACGACGCGGTGACGGACGGCGAGCTGACGACGTGTCTGCCGTCGAGTCCGCGCGGCAGGAAGCGGGAAGACGAGGTGAAGAAGATGCGAAAGAGTGGGAGAAAGAAGAAGGATGATGCGAGAGTCAGCACGGAAGTGGCGAGCCGTGGTTTGATGCCGGCACCATCAACAGACGGTCTGTGGTATACGTTACAGTGGCGGATCCTGAAGGTTTCCATGGTTTCCATGGATACCAACCCCTTTTGCTGCATGACCCTTCCTATGCTACACACATTCGTTTCCATAAACACTAATCTACGCGGTCACCTAAATTTTCAAGTACAGTACCGTATTGCTTCGATTATACGCCGCCCTCGTTTAAACGCCTAGTTGAAACCCTAGCTAATAAATAAACGTCGGGGCGTTTAATTGAAGAAATACGGTACATGTACACTTAGACTTGTTTAGCGCGCGTGACATATCCCTCTCCTTGAATATGTACAGCGTTCGCCCGTTTTCAAATTCCTGGATCCGCCACTGTCAGTTACTATATAGGGAACTATCACGTGACTGGTTGATTGTGTCTAGATTTGATTACGTTGTTGAATCGGATACAGTGTGATCGGCTCGACGATCAGCGCACCGGTTTGCCGTCGCCCGATCCGTTACCGGATCTTCTCATACAACGCACCCAATCACAATCGGACGTCCTCGACGGCGGCGCCGACCGACCGCCGTTGTTGCCGCGGAGCGACAGCAATGAAAGCCGCCGGAGTCTCACACTGCCCGTTACCGTGAACGAAATGCGGCAGCTCACGCCGCCATTTGGCGACGACGGAATTTCGCACGGTCGACGCTCTCCGAACGTCGCGGCGGACAGGAAATGGGTGGGTAACGGCGGCGCCAACGATCAGTCGCTGTCGGTTCCCGATCTCTGCCCGGTCGACGACCCGACGT
This sequence comes from Corticium candelabrum, assembly GCF_963422355.1. Lineage (NCBI taxonomy): Eukaryota > Metazoa > Porifera > Homoscleromorpha > Homosclerophorida > Plakinidae > Corticium > Corticium candelabrum. The sequence goes on from NC_085085.1 coordinate 3,439,322, forward strand.
TCGCATGTCCGCCCGACATCACCGACGTCGACGTCGGCGACGGCGCGGTCACGCGACGGGCTGCATATGCGCGGTCGCGACGAAAAGAGCGCGAGCCGGTGACGAGCACGCCTACCAGGGATGCCGCGCTGCGTGGCAGCCAGAGGTTCGGCGACGTTTCTACGAGGCAAGAGCGACGTAGAGTCGAAAGGAGCTTGATGATTACCCAGCATCCTATCGGTCGGTATCAACTGTCGCATGAACAGCGGAGGGAGTCGAAACGACGAGACAGATTGGTCGGTCAGAAGTTGCACGATGCCAGTGGCATGAGCGAGACGAGTGTCACATTCGTATAGATGTTTATTTACGTCAAGTACATGAGTTCTATTACCTCTAGTCAGGAGGATGCGCGCGGACGCACGTAGACCGTCCGTTTGTGACTGCCGGAGGTGTTATGTCATAACTGGATATCCTTATAAATGCATGATGAATCGACATTTTTCTTACGAAAATTATTTTCTCAGGTTGTAATTCACGAAATATAATCATGATGTATGGCCATCTTTGTGTCCGTATGGTGACGTCGCACATGTGTAGTGTGGTGCGGTATGTCTTACTGGTTTCATTTCACGCCAGTGAAGAAACCTGTCTGACTTATATTTTCATGTGCCATTTGAATTGCAGTTCGCAGCGCAGCTCCTGCCTATTACTTGACGTTCGTTCAAGGTAAAGAAAGTCAAGTCGTTTTAGCGGTGTTCGTGCGAACGCAGAAGGTAAGAACACGAATACAGGTTTCAATACTTGTTAATTAGTGATTGATGCTACTACGCGTGTACATATTACATGATAGGATCCGCCGCTGTCGATGAATGGAGTTCTTCGCGTTTTCATTGCCGCTCAGCCGTACCTAGGGACAGATAGGGGAGACAACGAGGGTCCGCTAACCTCCTACTGCCACCTTCAAACCCTAGCCTGTAAATGTAGAGTTCAATTCATCCTGTAATATGAATTAGACGTTGGTAAGGAGTACGTGTCGAGACAATCTAGATCTACGGAATTTCGATCATTTACTCGAGGTGCGCATGCGCTAGGGTTACAGTAGCGTGGTCCGTGGACCATTGAACGGCCGAATAGATGACCAATTGCAATGCAGCGCATGCGCTCCATTGTTATCGCTGGGTCAACGAGGATAAATACAGTAGTACATACAGTCGGTCGGTTGTCACTAGAGGACTACTGTACCCTTAGCCCTGATATCCGGGCCTCCGGTTATTACTACAGCAATAACCGGTACAGTAACACAATTTGAGGGCCCGCTATCCAAAGGCGGCGTTCAGCTGCATACATGAGATATGAAAAGGCATGCACAGGCATCACATGTACAAAGCATATTCACCTCTGGCATCCTTGTTACAGATACCATTGACGCCTAACTATAGCATCCCAAGCATACAGCAAGCAAGCAAGAAGAATTAATTGAGGGCCTGACCAAAAGTAGATGTCTGATTTCTCTCTGTTGTTTCAACCTTGGTCTGCTACAGTCTATGTATGTACACTCATTATGCAAAGGTGGTCTACACTATAGTCTACATATCTCTAGTACTTTCATTGCATGCATGCAACTAAGCATTGCAATGTATTGTTTTAGAGGTGATCACTAAAGGCCATTGGAAGTTTGTTGTTCCAAGCTGCCATGGCATTTCAGTTGAAGGACATGTTTACAATATCTCCTTGATTTATACTCCAGTTTTTTTCTCCTTGTTTAATCTCCCATTTCCCGCAGTGTTTCAGCCCCAAGCTTTCTATCCCCAGTTTCTTACTTCCACAGTTTTCATTCTTTCGCAGTCTTCGTACTAAGTATTTATCTCCATATGTTTTAATTAGAGTTTGTCTCACAATTGTTTTATCCCATTTTCTATTTGTTCTGTGACTATCAGTTTATCGACTTCATGACATTCTAGAGGTAGTTCTTGGTCTAAAGATACAGTGATTGACTACAATTGAGGTTTGCCCTAATGACCCAAAAGTTCAATGCAAACACACACACACAGTGACACAAACAAATACACACACAAAACACACACAGTGGCACACACAAACACACACAGTGGCACACACAAACATACACAGTGACACACACACACACACACACACACACACACACACACACACACACACACACACACACACACTGACACACACACACACACACACACACACACACACACACACACACACACACACACACACAGACACAAAACAGGCACACACAGTGACACACACACACAGGCTCATAGAGTGACAAACACAGGCACACACAATGACACACACACACACACACACACACACACACACACACACACACACACACACACACACACAGGCACGCACACACACACACACACACACACACACACACACACACACACACTTGCAAATTACAGACAGTTTGCAAATTGTGCACAGTTACTGTATGATACGATACAGTCTGACAACCACACCTGTAGCACTCTGTGAAAATATACCCAAGCTACTCACTATTGCAACACACTGAGACCGACAAACAAACATCGTGTCAACAAGCTTATAAAATTGAGTCAATCTTATTGACACATCACACTATACCTTCTACTCACTTTCACACAAAGAGATTATAAGTTGCTTAATCTGTACGATTCCCTGAAATTCAGACACCCCAGTTTCGTCATCCGCAGGAGGGACCTGACTGCTCGCCAACTGATTGTACAAAAACGATACACACAATGTGTTTTGCAAATATTTTAAGCAAACGGTTTCTACCTGGACTGTCCTCGTCTTCAGAATTTCAGCTAGTCTAAACTGTTCTGTAAGCTCCTCTGGTCTCTTAGCTCCGTCGATATCTTGCTTGTTGAAGACAATAAGAAGTGGAACGTTAGTAAGCTGCTCATCACCCAGAAGTGACCAAAGAGTATTGGCTGACTCATCGAACCGCTTGCTATCGATTGAATCGACAACGTACACTAAAAGAGATGTGTTGCCGAGGAAACGAGGCCAATGCTGACGATAAGCTTGTCCGCCACCAACTAGAATGAACACAGTAGTTGGTTTGTTTGTTGCCAACTGTTGTGCAATAGCGTACAATGAGCACGAGTGTATTTGCGTCCACACACACACACACACACACACACACACACACACACACACACACACACACACACACACACACACACACACACACACACACACACACACACACAATGCACACACACAGACGCATGCAAATGGAAAACGGATAAGGAGCTGCCGTTAAACAGTAATGCCCCCAGTCAGATGGCTGGGTTCCTGCGCACTAACCAGGAGCTGTGGGCCGTGCTAAGTAATCTCCTGAAACCTGGCCAGGTGCTCGAAGGAGCACCAACTGCAATGCCAACTGTGGTGTGGGCACCCAAAGTCCCACCTGGACCCGAGTAGCTGATGGACTTCGTTGCAGTCTGACGCCTTTGCCACCCCAGTCAAAGACCAGGTACTCCTTTATACTCCTGAGTCAAGAGAGGCAATTGTGTGTAAGTTTCTTGCCCAAGGAAATTATGCCATAGCTTGCAATCACCGTGACTTAAACTTGCAACCCTGCAAGGTCCCGGATGTTTCCATTCTCCAAACGCACTCTCTAACCAATTGAGCCACAGCACCACACATGCACGTGCACACAAACACACACACACACCACGTGCACACACACACACACACACACACACACACACACACACACACACACACAGAGACACACACGTGTGCACACACACACACACGCACACACAAATGGACAAATTTTAAGCCCTCCACATCTTTCGACATCAACCTTGAGGTCAGTTGCAGAGATAGCTCCCCCTGCCTCTAGAGACAGGGCCTCCATGCGCTACGTGGAGTGTTGGGGCCAGCGCTTCAATCCACCTGGAGCTTGGCCAGAGTCATCCAGGGGCACTGACAATGGCGCAGCTCTGGGACTGACACCAAGGTCCACAATTACCCGTCTGCTGCATGATGTTGCTGCCAAGCCATCGGTCTTGTCCACCTCAGTCAATGACCAGGTACCCATTTATACTCCTGAGTCGAGAAAAGCAAGTGTGGGTGAGTTTCTTGCTCAAGGAAACTGCGAAAGTGTCGCCTCCACCAGGATCGAACTTCCAACCCTTATCACGGAATACAAGATCCCAGATGTCATCACCAATGCTCTACCATCTGCTCCACCGAGCACACACACACACACACACACACACACACACACACACACACACACGCACAAGTTATTGCAAAAGACTCATTTAGATTGTTGTGGAAACTTGAAAAGCCGTGTGTTCAACAATAATGTACCAACAAAACACCCTAACCTCTCATTTACTTATTCATTGGGTCACTGTCTGACCGCCTTGTCGGTCCGTGACACTTCCTGCTATTTTAATTTTGTTTTCAAATTTTATTTTCAAAATTTTATTTCCAATTTTTATACTTTACTTTGAAAAATAATTAAAATCACTGACTAAAAATTTAAAAAATTAGAAAAAGAATAAAAATAATTTAAAATTAAATTTGAAATTAAAATGGCCAAAATAGTCACAAACCCTTGTCCTCAACTTGGTCACTACATGTACACATGCACTCGAAGGGCACTATATAAGCATATAAAAATTGGTCCGTCCTAACACAAGCTGAAAGTCGTAGTTAATCACATGATACATCAAGAAGTGTACTTGGTAACAAATTGCCACGAATAGTTTTCCGTAATCACCACTTGAGCTTAGCACCAAGAGCTATAGACTCGTGTGTACAGAGAATATATGACGTTCTGCTTCCAAATCGTTCTGTTCAAAATATTCAAACTAAGTGACTAAACGTGGCCTGTTGGAAATTAAAACTCAATAATTGTTGTATACACAGCATCACATCTAATCTTGCTATATCACATTCTATCCAATTAGCACATGTTGAACTTCATTTTTATGTGTCACAGTTTCTAGCCTTTTTCACACGAGCTTCTTTTCAAACCGAGCCGTTTGGAGCCGAGACAGCCCATGCCAGACAGCCTAGCCAACGTCTGTTCATACGGTGTTCCGACAAGTGATTCAGCTCACTTAGCAGGGTGTGTCTCTTGCTAAGCATGCTAACTATGTACGATCATGTGTGCATTAGAAATGCCCGCGCTACCTTTCCTTGATTGTGGATTGGCTACAGGCTGCCATCGTTCTCCTTAATTAATGGCATTACAACAATCAAATGGTGAGATATGTCGAGAAGATTGGTTGTATCGCTAAAAGTATGATGTTGCCAGAGAGAGAGAGAGAGAGTCTGGCTACATGAGTATTACTGAGCAAGACCATAATACAGCTGCCGTTTGGCTTGGTTACCGTTCACACGGTGAATGTGAGCCGAGCCAAACAGTGCAGTGGTAGGCCATTCTGGGGTGAGCCATTCCAACAAGGCTCTGGTCGGCTCGACCTGCATTCACACAATCTTTCAAAAGCGACCTGACCAGTGCTGAACTGTGTTGGCTTGTGCTTGTGTGAACGGGCTATTATACAGAGGAGAGGGTATAGAAAATATATTACTTTTAAGTTAGTTAGCAACTATAGACAGAGCGTAGGACGGCACACAGTCTGCATGGCCGCACAGGTTTTCAAAAGGTTGACTTTGGTGTTCGTCCATCACAAAAACTGCCACTTCACATCTTGGTGTTAGGTAATTAAATAAGTAATATATTTTTCAAGACCGTAATGTGCATACAGAGACAGTACACTTCCTCGTTACTTTGTCTGTTACTTTTGAAATGCTGTGAGAACAAGTTGTAACATACATGTTAGTATCAACGAAACAGAAAGGTAACCCCTGACAAGGGTGTTACCTAGGCCACACCCATATAACATACGTGCTAGGCCCCATAGGTTCAATTCAGCTCCTACAGTTGCTGGACTTAGTACTCACTAAAACATGCCTGACCACGGAGACTGCATAGCATAAGTATCAGAATGTAAAAACACATGAAAAAAATTGACCAATTCCTACAATCATATTTCTTCAAGTTGGTTGATATCAAATTACATAAAACAACAGATACACAACTGTATCCAAATTATAAGCCGTGTAGGTTAAATTTGGCTCCTACAGCTGATGGACTTAGTACTCACTAAAACATGTCTGGCCATGGAGACAGCATGGCATAAGTAGGTTCTTACACATAATCAGCATGTAAACACACATGCAAAAAAATTGACCAATTCCTACTACAGTAGGACACCACTTATCCTACGGCATGGGACCAAAAGGACGTCAGATAACTGAAACATTGGATTTTGAAAAACCACTGCAGAATACTTAAAGAAGCTCAACATCTAATTGTACATGTAACAACTAATACAGTACAACTTCTTTGACTAGGGAGAACACTAATGGGAACTGTCAAGACTTAAAGGAGAACTCTCACCAAATACTAAAACTTGTTGAAAGAAAGATGCAAGGCCTGGTATCTTCCTGCAGGAAACCTACGGTCCAAACAGCCACAGAAGCAGAGAATCGGCAATGAGTTTTTCAGACGATTCCCTGTATGTACGCAAAGTCTTCCTCTCTCGAAGCAACTACTTTAGGCTTCGGTTAATAAATCACAACTTGACACCATGTCTCACAATCCTTACCTTGAAATGTGCACAGATATCGGTCTTCCTTGCTAACCAACAATCAGAGTTACGCATATGCCACATACAGGTACTAAACACGCCTACGCAGATAATTTCAATGCTTTATTTCTTCGTTACGGTAAACTTCTGCAGTAAACGGTTGCAAAGGGTTGTGTCATGAAGTGACAGCTTTCATCTGAGAGATAGTTGATTTGGTGAGAGTTCTCCTTTAAAGTAACAACTTATCTTAGTCTGGACCAATGCTTTCACTCTTCTAACTGTAGTTTTCATCAGCAGCTCATTCAGTAGGACCATTGTGCTTACTGAAACTTCAGGTTGTTCTTCCTGGTACTGAAGAACCGTTTCTAGAGCTTCACATTTAATTTGATGACACATGGATCACGGATACAGTACTGTACGCACAGGAATCGTATATCCTAGCGTGTACACAGTCTCACAGTTCAGACAAGCCAAGCACGGTCGGATAATCCATGCTGTCGGATAACTGAGTGTCGGATAAGTGGTGTCCTACTGTATCATATTTCTTCAAGTTGGTTGATATCAAATTACATAAAAACAACAAACACACAATTGTATCCAAAATTCTAGTGCCAACATGAATACGCAAATTGGTAGTCTGATATCGATTGACAGATTCCTGAGTGTCTACCAATTTGCGTATTCTGCACAATGTGTCGAACCTTCCCACAGATTCCAAGTGGCTTCTTCCATGTTCATATTAATTACATTAAACCCTTCAGTCACGGGAATGCTCGACGACAGTTTCTGTCCGGCCAGTGCAGCCATCAGACTGCTCTTCCCAGCTCCGTCTAGTCCCAAGATCACAATGCGGTGCTCGGACGGCACCACGTCCTCATGATCGTCGGACTCCGATTCTACGTCCTCCTCATCTCTATCCGGGTCTTTGCTACTATGTTCAGTCGATTTCCACGACTAGACAGGAGACAAAGAGGTGACACGTTAAAGTGACACGACAAACAAAAAATATGAACGTACCTTGTATATAAAGTACGCTCCAGCCGCAACAGCAGCGCCTCCAAACGCTACAGTCAAAACTTTCCTAACAACAGCGGAATCACTCATTGCAATACGGGATATCTAAAGAACATCCGGGATACTTTGCACGGTACCCACCCAGTCATCCCTAGCAACGAGCAGGTCGCGAGGACGCCGTTCTCCTTGTGAAGACCAGGCGCGTAATTCGGTCAACGCGAGGCGTCGCTCACCAACGACATGGCCGGGACGCAAGGTAAGAGTACGAATAACGATCGACGAGTAGAGAATCCCAGCGTTCGGGACGCCGGATGTGTCACGTGGTCAACACCATGTTTCTGTCACAGTTGCTCCACACACCGCATTCAACACGATGGGAGGAAAACGGTAGCGCAATGTTCGTTTGGTTGTCTCTTATTTTGCAGTTCGATTTTTCTTATTTTTTTGCAGCTCGCGAATCATGACTCTCGCCTCTCCCAAACTAACTAAGGCAACCTACTGGACAAGCTTCGGGTATGCAAACCGATAGATATCAATGTTTGTTAATTATTGTTTTGGCGTGCTGCCAGATTGATTAACATTTAATAAATGAAGTAAAGTATTTTGTATTCAATAATTGATTTTTAATTAATTTTTAAATAAATTGAAATTGTATTAATATTTAATTAATATTTTTATTATAATTAAATTGTTGTATTAATATTTAATTATTATATTTATTATAATTAAATTATTATAATAATATTTAATTATTATATTTATCATAATTAAATTATTGTATTAATATTTAATTATTATTTTTATTATAATTAAATTATTGTATTAATATTTAATTATTATATTTATTATAATTAAATTATTATATTAATATTTAATTATTATATTTATCATAATTAAATTATTGTATTAATATTTAATTATTATTTTTATTATAATTAAATTATTGTATTAATATTTAATTATTATATTTATTATAATTAAATTATTATATTAATATTTAATTATTATATTTATCATAATTAAATTATTGTATTAATATTTAATTATTATTTTTATTATAATTAAATTATTGTATTGATGTCTAATTAATATGTGAAATAAAGTTATTGTACTATTATCTAATTTATATTTTTAATGATTTTAATTTAATTAAAAATTAAAGTTATAGTATTAATATTAACATTGGCAAGAAACATGCCGAGAAGTCGGCGAAGTACAGCAACTAGCGAGTGGAGATAAGCTGCACGTGGCATTGTCGAACACTGGTGGTTCCGGTGGTCTTGGAAGCTTTGGGCACAGTGCATGCAGGTATTGCAGGGTGGCTGGACATTATTCCAGGTCATCACAACCTGCAGCACTTACAGAAAACAGTGCTTCTGGGATCTACTTGGATCCTTCGTAAAGTCATGTCTTCTTTCTAAACAGCCGTGATGGTCTAAGTACTTCTGAAGCAGGGTTTGCTTCCGGTACTTGTAATAGACTTTACAAACCAGACTGATCTGGTTGAGCACGACACAATATTAATTAATTTTTTAATATGTAATTAAAATAGTTATTCTATTGATACTTAATAAATTAAATAAAATTTTGTCAATATCAATTTATTTTTAATTTAATTAAATGTTAGTGTGTTAATATTAATTATTTAATTGTTATTGATATTTAATTGATGCTTAATTTTCAGGCCAAATCTTGTGTGGGGTAATCAAGATCCAATGTGGCCGCTTTCTCGTTATGCACTGAAGGCAAGAACAAAACCTCGTCTACTCCAGCTATCTCAACCAAAACTTAATTTTCAGGATGAATCTAAGCTTATGTAAGTGTGTGTGTGTGTGTGTGTGTGTGTGTGTGTGTGTGTGTGTGTGTGTGTGTGTGTGTGTGTGTGTGTGTGTGTGTGTGTGTGTGTGTGTGTGTGTGTGTGTGTGTGTGTGTGTGTGTGTGTGTGTGTGTGTGTGTGTGTGTGTGTGTGTGTGTGTGTGTGTGTGTGTGTGTGTGTGTGTGTGTGTGTGTGTGTGTGTGTGTGTGTGTGTGTGTGTGTGTGTGTGTGTGTGTGTGTGTGTGTGTGTGTGTGTGTGTGTGTGTGTGTGTGTGTGTGTGTGTGTGTGTGTGTGTGTGTGTGTGTGTGTGTGTGTGTGTGTGTGTGTGTGTGTGTGTGTGTGTGTGTGTGTGTGTGTGTGTGTGTGTGTGTGTGTGTGTGTGTGTGTGTGTGTGTGTGTGTGTGTGTGTGTGTGTGTGTGTGTGTGTGTGTGTGTGTGTGTAACAATTGAATGACATGGTATCTGTGCACTAGACCACAGTATGTATTCAGTTGTGGAAGAGAATCTGTCCTGTGGAGTGTCAGTCCAGCAGCAGCAAAGGGAAAAGCAAGCACTCGTGTATTACAGTTGTCAATGCCTAAAACAGATCATTCTGATAGCAATGCACACAGGTGGAGCAATGCAGCAATGATGAACTGATAGTTGCACACACACACACACACACACACACACACACACACACACACACACACACACACACACACACACACACACACGCACACACACACACGCACACACACACACACACACACACACACACACACACACACTGTACTTTCTTCTCTGTTGTCTAGACCTCAGTGTATCTTCAGCTGTGGTCGATCTAGTCCTATCTGGGACACGAGTGAAGCTGCTAGAAATTGCAGCGATAGAGACCACACCCTCCGGCTGTCGACACCAAAATCCTGGCACCGAGATTATCTTCCGATTCGGGAAGCACAATGGGCAGTGAGCAAACCAGCTCAAGAAGCGATACCGAGGGAACACACAGAGTTGCTGTCTCAACCGAAGCAGAGATTGGATGGCCTGGTTAGAGATCCAGAATGGAAGGTAACGTAAAACTGACTGATGTCATTGTTGTTAACACTTTAGTAGTTGTTATGTCAACCAGTGACTGACGACTCACGCCAGTTATGTTGAGTAGCTAAACTATTGTTTCACTTTCCATACGCTGTCTTTATCGTGAGTTTCATTGCTGTATGGCCTTTCCATCTCTACAGCATTTGTGGTCAATTGTCTGTAACTTGCAGATGGGCAGGTTCCATGCAAAGAAACCAAAGATGGTTTTGGTATACATTGGTATCTCACCCACTAGTAGCCACTGCAACATGACTGTGTCTGACATTCACACACACACACACACACACACACACACACACACACACACACACACACACACACACACACACACACACACACACACACAACACATTGACCTTGATTCCACCATACCCACTATGGGTTTTGGCAACGCAGCATAATAGACGTGCTCTATTCTGCGTTTAGTAGCAACATATGTTTTGAGTGACCAGCTTGCTAGGCTAGCACACCCTAGACTCTCACAATCTTCAACTTGCCGGAGGTTAAAGTTAGCATGTATGAAATACAAAGTCCCATGGGGTACCCTCTTGGAGGGTTTAGTGGGGACTTTTCCCCACCACACACCCACTCCACCCCCTAACTCTCCCCCACTTCCCCCCCAATCACCCCCTCACCTACCCCCACTCCACCCCACCCCCCACCCCCACCCCACCCCACCCCCCACCCCCACCCCACCCCACCCCCCACCCCCACCCCACCCCACCCCCCACCCCCACCCCACCCCACCCCACACACACACACTAGTTGCAGCATAATACCAAGTCGCATTGGCCTTTACACTAAGTACATGTCATCAAGTGCTAACCCACATGGTGCACACACAGACAAATGAACGACGTCTTGTTTATAGGTGAGTCGTTCAGCTATGGTTGCTATCCCTTCCGAGAGACTGAGTGAGCTCAGCAAATCAAAAGGAGTGACCGACGGTTATGAACCATGCCGCGACGTCGCCTGGATGGTCTCGGGAGCGGCACGGCGTGCAGTCGCCAGCGAGCGTCTAACCGATCTGGCAAAGCCGATCGTCCGAGAGACAATGGACCATGTACAATTCAATCCGGATGCATTCAATGTGAGCGAGGCAGCAAAGAAAGCTAGATGCTCTGCTCGAATCGCCGAATTGGCTCAACCAGTTACAAGAAACTAGAGCCAGGAAAGAGACTATGACTATGAATATGAGACACTTATAATCAATTATTAGTATGTATCCTTGGAGTCGACCTTATAACACATATATTATTATATATACAACTTAGACTCGTGCCCAGTTCTCCTACTCCACGTGCGCTAGCTGTCACGTGTGCACACGTTACGAGACTTTGGCTACATCGCGTGGGCTAGCTGTCGCGTGTTTCATTTGCTACACCACGCGCGCTAGCTATCACGTGTGCATGCGTCCATGTGGTTTCACACGTGTCATTGGCTTGATGTACACTGTACTGGGCACGAGTCTATAGAATTTTAGTACATACAATTATAGTCTATACCTATCTATTGCTTAGCATCTTGTTCAATAGCTTTAGCTGTGGATCTGTCACGAACACTCCCTTCTTGTTCTTCTTTCTCTGCTTCCGGTTCTTCCTCAGCGAGTAGTGATGACAGTTCGCTCGCCAGCGCTTCAGTTTGCCGTGTGCCGTCCGCTTGAATCTCTTCACAACGGCCTTGACAGACTTCATCTTGCCTTTGTTCTTGCTGTATCTCACGACACCGCGTCGAGTCAAAAAGCCGGTAATGAGTGAGCTCTGTGTTGCCCCATGAAACGCCAGTGTCGCTCTCCCGGATGATAGAGTGCTTGTGGATCTACTGTGAAAGTCTAGTAGTCGTGGTTTGTCGAGTAGACGGCTGGAAAGTCTAGATGTAGTAGAAATCAATCTGGATTCATTTTCGCAACAACGAAATCGTGGATAGACAACGAAATCTAATACAACGGTAGTTCAATTAGCATACACCAACATGGAAATAATATAGAGAACGATTACATCTCGCAAGTTGAGTTCCAAACCGTCTCCAAGCCATAAATAGTGCGCATGCGTGTAGTGCTAAAATGGCTGACCGACCAACTATTGTAGATTTGGATCTTCCATCGTGGACACCGCCTCCTCCTCCGGAGACGACCAAGCAGAGGTTAATACGCAGGATAAAAGAGAATCCCTTCGTTCCAATGGGTAAGTTACTCTTTAGTCACGTGACCTCCCTGTTTCTCTACCTTCTGATTACGTTTAGGGCTTTTGGGGACGGTGGCGGCGTTGACGTACGGATTGGCGTCGTTCAAACGAGGTCGTGTGCAGATGTCGCAGTACATGATGAGGGTTCGCGTTCTTGCTCAAGGAGCAACAGTACTAGCCATTTTGATTGGTGTCGGTCTCAGTGCTGTGAAAAGACCGAAAACAATCAAACCTAATTAGACATTAGATTTGTAAGATAACGTAAAAGTCATAACTCAGTGTGCAAACTTTGTTCATTAAATTTTGGATGGAAAATTGCATCGACGACGACCTGTGACAGCATATATATTGTAACTATCAGTTGCAGATGTACTGTATATATAAACTAAGATATAGACGTACTGTATATTTGTTGTCTATTTTTCTGTTAGGAGTACAGTGTGTCCATGTCTATTTGCTGGTCTAGTTTTTTTTCTGTACCACTTGTGTTTGCTTCTCGGTTGTTCAGACTCTCGTATGTATTCTAAGGCGTTGCATTAGGTATCGAGCATTACTGTGAAGATCAAACGTGAGTGACAAGACTTAGAGAACAAATGCAAGGTTAGTAAAGCATAAAATCTACTAGCAGGCAGACAGTCTGTGATTTCTGTCCAGTATGAAGCAAAAGCCAATGTGCAACTGCAAGACTAATATTAACACAAAATAAATATTTGTGCTCCACTTTAATTATAAGTGTCAGGGGTAGCCAACTGGCACTATACTGCCACAAGTGGCACCATTGGCTGGTCTTGGGCACCAATAATAGCAGATTTGCCACCTAGGCTTGAAGTCATTCAAGCAGATGGTGACATCACAACTGTGACTAGAGAGCTGTGATTCTGTGAACACGAGACATCATGAATGTCAATCACAGCTGTATAACATTGTATGTATAAATGTATATGTACTGTATGTTTGTATGTACGTACTATGGTATATATTGTGTAGGCACTAGCGTAGGTAGCCTCAAACCAGTCTCATGCAGATGTGGGCACGTGGACATGTCATGTCCATTCCGTACCAGGATGTGTTATTGGTGCCACACCAAAGCATCAGCTTTATCCGAACTTGACCATGTACCCTGTGTGTATACACAGGTTTGTCACCCTATCTGTAGTGGTACCCAAAGATTCCCACAGCAAAATAATAAATTAATGTGGGCATGACTGACTATGATATTGATATATAAACAGCAACTTCCCAAAGGAAATGATCCGATATGCTGATGGTCTATCAGACTATGGTGACCACGATCAAAGACAGCCTCTCACCCAGTTACTTAGTTGGGATTAATATTCTCCAAGCTAGGTGCCACAATTTTTGAAGCCTGATGTCACAATTGACACAATCACCATGGCAACAATAACTCTGGTCAAGTGTTTATAGTCCATAGATCAACATATATGTCTAGAGCTGAGAAGCCATGCATTTTCTATTATTATTAATTACCTGAAAAAATCTGGTTACAGATAAATAGTCATTCTCAACGCAATTTGTGTTCCTGGATGTGGGCTAGTGACGCCGTATTGCTCTACTTCGGCCTCGACCTCGAGTTCGTCGCCTCGCTTCGCTCGGTTTTCTAGTCGTCAGTTCGCTTATTTGTTTCCGAATGGCCTGCATTATGTCGATGTCTTCGGGAATGTGAACGTATCGTATCTGACGGCCTTGAATGAATGCATCCTGTAATTCCAGTTTTGTCCCATCGGGTGTGTTGAAGGTTGCAGATGCTAGAGCAACGTTCATCATGCCGTCAACGTGAACGACACGCCCATCGATAGAGGTCTCGTTCCGCAGCTCAATCGTTGTATTACGGCCTTCTAAGGCTTGTAGAAGGCAGACTAGAGTCCGTCTGGACTGCTGTCTTTCTTCTACATCCTGCATGTGGTCAGAACACGTCCTCCTTAGCGTGCGCTACAACATCCACGGCTCTGGGGCCAGGCCTGGCTCTGGACCGTGTGTCTCAAAACAGTCTCTAGTAGAAAAGACCAGTATGTCTCTTTATTTGTCTGTCTATAAGTTTCTTGATACGGTGTTGATGTGGATTTGATCTCCTGGATATTCTGAGTCGCGTGATTTATATGTTCTGCAAACCCGTATGTGCGACCATTGCTCTTGCTCTTGTTTGAGAGACAATTGGATTGACAATTGCCACTGGAACGTGGCGAAGGTATGTGCTGTATTTTATTTTAGTTATTTGTTATTAATAAATTATTTTGTATTGTAAAGTGTTTGATTTTGTTTGAGCGTATTCAATGGTCAAGATTGAAGGTTAGTACCTACTTTCTAAACACTGTTTAGTAATAAATAAATAAATAAATAAATAAATTTGGCAATAATAAATGATTTATAAGCAAGGTGACTGCACACAACACTGACTAAATTAAAGGCTACCTGTACTGTTTGGCCTATAGTACAGTATGTTAGACGATTTGTTGGTCTATCTTGATAAATGGTATATATGCTCAATGATATTGAGGATGTTCTTAAAGTTAATGTTGGTATAGGCCTAGGGTTAGGGTTAGGGTTAGGAAGAGAACATTATGTTACAGGTGAGGATTGAATGATGAAATATCAACCAAACTAGCACGTGGCGGAGGCTGTAGCGAGTGCTGTGACCAGATACTTATTTTTGAGTACAATATAACACTGATCTTTAATTAATTAATTAATATAACTAACCAATCTTGACTCTGTAGCAAGTGACACTTACCTCACGTGACTGCTTGAATGGTTTGCAAGCAGCAGACGTTGCAATACAAGGTCCGGGGCCGCTCTAACTCTGTACCAAGTACTACAGTGTAGTTATTCTACATGAACAAGGCGCTTCCCAACATAGGCGTGGACAATCCGGGAACTAACTTGTAAAGAGCTAGGTAGGCGTGGTTTAGCGTTATGCAGGTGTTTCTCTGCTTGTTTGTCTATTCCATTATCAATTTGGGCTATTGTGCAACCAAGCCTAACATTATCTTTTTGCTTACGGATGATCAAGATGTGACAGCGCAGTCTCTAGACTACATGCCATTTCTTAATGAAATCCTGAGAGAGGGCGGCACCGAGTTTGTAAACTACTTTGTCCCGACAGGCCTCTGCTGCCCCAGTCGATCCACAATATTGTCAGGAGAATTCTGTCACAACACAAAGGTATGGGACAACGGTGATCTCAACAATAGCACGTTTCTCAGTGGAGGATTCGAAAAGTGGGTTAACGAGAGTTTGGAGGAGATGACGGTTGCAACAATTATGAAGGGTGCAGGCTATGAGACGTTCCTTTGTGGGAAGTATATCAATGGATATGGGGATAAACATGCTGATCACGTGCCTCCGGATTGGGATGTCTGGATTGGAATGACCGACACGAGCTACTTTGATCCACACTTTTCGATGAATGGTTCTCTTGTTAAAACAGGCAAAAAGACTTATCAGACTGATTACATCAGAGATAGATCATTGGAATTTCTCAAGGGAAGAAGTGACTCGAAGCCATTCTTTATGTATGTTGCACCATTTGCTCCTCATGCACCTGCCACTCCAGCTCCACGTCATGAAAAATTGTTTAGCAACAAGCAGGCACCTCGGTTTAATTCATTTAATCCTCCAGATGAAGTTCAGCATCAGAAGCCTTCATGGCTTGGACGACTGCCTAAGTTGACAGAAAAGCAAGTAGAAGGAGTTGACAACTTTTATCGCAACAGGCTACGTTCATTGCAAGCAGTCGATGAGATGTTGAAAAATATAACTGATATGTTGGACAAGCAAGGCATTCTTAACAACACTTACATTTTCTACATGGGAGACAATGGACAGCATCTTGGTGATTATCGGCTTCCCGGTGGTAAACGTCAGGGATATGACACAGACATCAGAGTACCATTTCTAGTGAGAGGCCCGGGTGTTCCACGTGGACTGAAGGTGCATGAAGTTGTGCAGAGTGTCGATCTGTTACCAACATGGGCAGATATTGCCAGTGCAGTCATTCCAGCAAATAAATCAGTTCACGTGGATGGAAAGAGTATCTCAGAGCTATTTCAACGTGGCACAGCAGATGAGAATGGTGTTAACGTATTTCGTTATGTCGGTTTGGCTGAGATGTTTGGCGGCTCATCAAACATGGGAAGTACCTACAAGGGATTACCAGGATTTGAGAAGAACAGATTTTGGAACAACACGTATCAAGGAATCAGGGTCATCAACGGTTCCGACTGGGCAGCTGGTGCAAACTGGTATTATGCTGAGTGGTGTACGGGAGAGAAGGAGTTCTATAATCTGACTGATGATCCACGTGAAATCAAAAACTTGGCTTTATCGCTGGATGCAGACCTGTCTGATAAGTTGTCTGCTATGCTACACAAAGTTGGGACATGTAGTGGAGAGGAGTGTCAACATCTGTCGCTGCCCGATAACTACAAAAGTATTGCTGATAGCTACACACTTCCCTGTCACAACCCACCAGATATGTCAACTAGTGTGGAAGAAATAGATGTCGGATTCCCTTTTTCTGACAGTGATGTTGTTCCTCATGGTTGGTCGTATGGTCACACTTGGGTTAAAGATTTGGATTGACACTTGTTTGCAGTTGTGACTGTTAGTGTTACTTGCACGTCAAGTTGTCAGTTTTGAACTCTTCTTTCCTTTTTTCTGCCCTGATTGCTTTGGTCTTACGAGATTTCTATATTGTTTAAAGGTTCTGAACTGTTGGTGTCAGTTTCTATATTTGAGAGTTCATTGCTAGTTATAGGGTTGTATAACTTTAATTAAGTTGTGTGATTATTAATTTAATCATTAGCAAATCAGATTAATTTAGCCCTATCTGGTGTTAGGCTAGCTTACTTAGCAGTGGCTGCATGCATGCATGCATTTACTTAATTAATGTGTCCAGCAGACTAAATATTGTTGTATTCACTGTAAAGAGGCGATATATAGCTATTAGGCACTGAAAGAAAAAGAAGAACAAGAACAGATTGTTTTGTTTATGATTTAAGTTAATTAAATAATGTTAAATATATCACGGCATTTTTCAGTTTTGTTTTGCTCATTACTGGGTGCTAGGATATATATGCCTGACAGATTGACTACCGAGGATGCCGCTGACATGAAAGTCTCATAAACTTTTTATTTATGGCTAACCGACTATAGATATTGCAGCTACTGAAACTAGTCTAACTGATAGAGTCTAAGAGCTGCAGATAAACAGTTAACAATGTATAGAGCATTTTGCAATCATTAATCTAAGAGTACTATACGTACCGATTTTTCAAGTCTTAACTTGGTCAATTTGTTGATATCAGTATCAATATATAAGTGGCATCGGAGACCGATTTGAGACCACAATTTTGGCACCGTCCATAAATCGGGCCGGCAACACTGACTAAAATTATTAGTGGTGATGATTTCGATGGTGGAGTCTTGCAGCTAGCCATTTTCATTATCTAGTAGGCCAATGTTCGATGCTCGACCACTAGTTTCTACACTGCCAATATTTCGGGTACTAAATGTGTAGTGGTTTAGTTCTACTATTGCCAAATGGCAGGAAGTCTGTATATACGAGCATGTAGGATTCTTGGACCGTTTAGATTTTAGTTGCAAATCAAAAATTGTAGTACGCGGTCTTCTAAATAATTAAAGTAGCTTTGGAAACGATTTAGAAGGTTTGCGGTTGGCATTTACAATTTCAGGAGATCAATAACGTCTTACAACTGGTATACATTGTAGTAGTATATCTGGGCTGCATGTATATATGAGCTGTTGTCATTGCAGTAGGTCTGTAATGGTGCATTTGCCATATCATGCAGGTGCTTGCTGAATAGTTCATGCACCAGACCACGCCCATAACCTAATTGACTAGAATGAGATGATTAGCTCTTTATGAAGAAAGAAAACGTCGAAAGAGGAACGTATCGAGGAGAACGAATTCTTGGCATAAAGAGAATGAAGATAGATCGTAACAGCAGAACATGTTCTTGCTTAGTGAATTCTAGAGAGGTGACAGTAAGGCTTGAAGAAGTCCGGATGGATCTGGGCAGTACAGTATTCAAGAAGCTCTAATGACAGTACAAAGTATTACCATACATGAAGACCCTTTAGATATGTAGGAGCTTTCTTTGCGTTGAATCAACAAGCACCTCGTCTTTCTCTTTCATAGAGATTTACAAATAGCGAATTTGTACGTTGTAGGGCTTGGCAGATTGAGAACTGACGTATACTTCTCAACTCGAGGCACTTGCTTTGCTAGATATCATTCGCATTTGCCACAGATCACATTGCGTGATTAAATAATATCATCACATTTTTAATTTCAGCATGTGCATATAGTGGATGTTACAGAGACGTCTAGACTCAAACGACGCGACAGCAACTAGCTAGAGTAGCTAAAAGCTAGAAACTAGCAGCTACTTTGAGTAAACTTACAACACACAGCAGCAGCATGCAGCACAGAGCAAACGTCAAAACAAACTACCTAACAAATAGTCATCTAGGTTGCATGCCGCAGCATGCACACTTGTCCAACAATTGCAAATCCCTTTGATTAGCGGATGAAGATGTGAAAGAGACCCCGATTTCTGCAAGCTCCGCTAAACAATGACTGGCGAGTGTGTGATTCAGCACGATCCCAGTCGTCTGGAGCAAGTAAGTGTCCACCATATGTACTTATCTCTGTAAACAACAATGGATGTTACCATTCAGCATCGCAAAACAAGGTTACATTCTAAACCTAACCATTCCAGACTTCTTTATCATAGGCACACCCCGAAGACACCGCTCCAGCAACTAGTGCACCTCGTTTCTGTCGAAATTTATTTTTACATTATCAAATATTACTTATTATGGTTGGGAGGCGTTATCAAGATAAATTACAGAGAGTCTGAGAGCTTCCCGAGAATAACTAGCGACGTCGAGGCTAATTATTGAGAAACAGCCAGAAGACGTGATCTCTGTAATTTATCACAATAACGACGAAACAACCGTTAGTTAGATTATTTGTTGTTTGATTATACTCAGACTGCTGACCATAACTTTTATTCAAATAGCGTGAGGAGTGTAGGATTTCATTGAAGTGTTTAAGGTTTTGATTCAGTGTTGACAGTTTGACAAGGAGGCACGCCGCGACGTGACGTGCTAACAACAATTAAGCCATGCAATGCATGGTTATCAATCGTTGTGTTTTCACGTTCTATATGGCTGTAGGTTCAGTTGGTTACTTCTAGTCACAGTAAATGTTTAAGTAGAAAAAGGTGAATGAGAGTGTTGCTTACTGTGTTTCTACCTGGTAACGCGTATTTGAAAATTACTTTCAATGATAATTTGAAGAATTCTACAAATTACAGCGACGATTTGCGTGACGTTTATTAACCGGTCACTAAACAGTTTGCAGTTGGGTTGTTAGGCTGGTTGTGCTTTATGACGAAAAATTATGTGGCATCAGCGGTCTGATTAACGTTCAATCATACAATACACATGTATAGTATTGTGCCTTTGTTACCAAGGTAAGAGCAATTGGTTTGCCGCTGGAAATTTCTGCGCCGTAGAAAGAGAACTAGAGAAACATGAACTAAACTAGAAACTTATACTAGTATATACATACATACATATATATATATATATATATATATATATATATATATATATATATATATATATATATGTATGTATATATATATTCTAATATTGCGCAAACAAACCCGACAATCGCTACTGCTTTCCCAATAAAGACTGCTTGTTGCGATATGTATGATGGTGCTGGCAGAATGTCCTGATGTTGAAGATTTCTTAACGTTAAAGTACATCTTGGTGAAAGATGTAAACGTCTTATCTAAAGAAGAGTCGAAGAGTTGAAGAGCATCTATTATAGATAATGCTCGAATTTTCTGTGTGTGTGTGTGTGTGTGTGTGTGTGTGTGTGTGTGTGTGTGTGTGTGTGTGTGTGTGCGTGTGTGTTCGCGTTACGCAGCCACGTCTTTTGTCCGTTTGCAATCGAAATCGACTCGCACACTGGGCACGCAAAGGGGAAGTTTTGCGTAAAATGTTTTGCAAAAAGTTGCGCCGCGTCTCCCTCTGAAGGGTTTGATCCCCATGTAGAATCTCTCGATGACGCAAACGCTACTCATTCCAGTTCATTTGAACACACACCCACACCAGCCCTGTGTAGACTGTACGTGTCATTGTCATTCGCAAAGCTTCGAGCAATCGAGTATTTCTAGCTATATGCTTTCGTTTCTCCCCAAATTCTGGTTGCATTTGAACCAAATCCAACCTACATGTTTTATGTACCAAGCGCTACATAGGGAGTGTGTCGATTTCTATCGCAAAAGCGCGAAGAGCAAGATTCTAATTCATTCAGCTTATCCGAGACCTCGCAACAAAGATTGCACGTGACGTGTCCACACACGCTCAGACCACGTCTTTCGTCAGAACACTACAATATCTTGCCCGTACGAAGGATGGGTCATCTAGTAATATTATATAACTATTTACTAATAAGGTGATACTGTTGTGACTAATTTTGGTATTGTATTGCGTTAGATCGTTTACCTAGTTATCTACAAATGGGTTTTAAATACTCTACGTACCTGTGTAGTTTCTGTATCCAGTCAGCATCATCTCCTGGTATCCTACACTGCTTGCTTCTATGGCTTTCAATACATCATACGCCAGACGCTTGTTTGCATTTTGTGAGTCTAGAGTAAGAATGTGTGCAGTTGATCTATCTCCTTTCTGCATGTTGTTGCGACGAGTGGAATTATCACGACTTGAATAGATGAGATTCCACCCACCACCAAATGACTCCCAAGTCACAGTAGATCTGAAATTCACAGCCAGGTATCTACAAACACATGTATGCAACGTTACGACAAGTGCCAACACATCCTAGTTAGTGTATATACTTGGCTTGAGTTAATCCAACGAACAGAAGTCTCGCCTCTACGTCCACTTAATTTCTCCTGGTATCGAATGGTTGCGCATGTTACTCCAGCATCGAATTTGAACAATCCGAGTCCTCCATACTTATCTCTTTGGCAAAGGTTGCAAACAGAATCACATGCGTTGCACTGGCTCTATCAAATTTTGACACGTGATTAATGGAATTGAATAATATATACTACTTTTTACGCATGTATGATGTACATACATTAAATGTAATTAACGCTGATTGATATTAGCCGCTGACGTGCGTGTATCGAAACACTTAGCATTATACTACCTGGCTGAGTAACTCACATGACGTGAACTCTGCACATATCTCGTGCTCAGCAAAAACACCATCACTGTCGTAACGACATGTGCTCTTGCCGCCATGGTTCGGGTTTGTACTGCAAAATTACAAAGCAGTAGAATTTGAAATCAAACGTGGAGACGAAATGTGCCAATTTGTGTAGTTCCTTGATTCCTACAAGAAACACATTGATATGAAATTGCTAGAAACGAAATCCGCTATCTATTTCAAACCTGATACGATTGATTGGGATGACAATGTTGTTATGAAGAAGCAGCGAGCAGTGATACCTATATATTATTGTAAGCGTACAAACCACACCCTCTAATTGACCGCTTCGAGATGATAAAGCGAATGCTATGGTTGTGTTGATTTAGAATTCTAGAAATTCTACTTGGTTTGAGAAATCAAACCTGGCATAACGTGTCATCTAACGCGGATAGAGACATCCGGGTTGAAGGGTAGAGTGCTCTTTAACTAAGGCGAGCTCACCGTATAATGTCAACGTCTTGTTAATGAACACCTTTTGTTGGGCGTTGTTGCTATCTATAGGGTTAAGACGCTGGAATAGACTCGAGCTCTAGTCAGCGTCAACTAAAACCAGAAATGGTCCATTTTACTCGTCCAGGCATCTCTGCATCTCTGTCGACACATAGCCATAGAATGAGCTAGTACTGTAGAAGCAGCGAATCCTTGGAGTAATGCATTTAGCAGCCGTAGCAGTATTGCTAGAGCGTCGCCCCGTTGTGCTTTCGCCACCTTTTTAAATTGGTTGAGTTTAGCTTCAAGTGACTATGATTTGGCGCTGAGGCTACCCTGACGTCGGCTCTGGGAAGACGTTCGGCTTGCGTAGGTTGCTGTGAACCCGCCTTTACACGATCAAAATGTTTGCAAGCGGATACAGACATCCGAGTTGCATTCTAGACTTTTCTAAGAGGAAAGTCTTATCGCGGATACAAATATCCCGTTGCATCTTTGAGTATCTGGTATTATGTACATGAGCAAAGTGTTATCTATCGGATATAGATATCCGGGTTGCGTATTTTTTTCGAGTCTTATATTGGAGTGTCATCTATCTAAGATACAGGTATCCGGGTTGCATGTTCGAGTTTTACATGAGCGAGTATTATCCATATCCGAGTTGCATATTAAAGTCTTACATAAGCAAAGTGCTACTATGTAATAATCGGATACAGATATCCGGGTTGCACTTTGGATTCTTACACGATTAGGTGTTATGTAGAGTGTAAAAGACATATTGTCTATCTATGTCGATTATCGTTGCTGAGTGGCACATCTACTCTTTGGACTATGATTTACGAATAGTGGCCAGTTACGTTTGTCTTATTGAAAGATCACTAGCGTTGAGTTGAACAGGTAGCGATCACAGCTTGAAATACAACTACATACAACATCACATGATGGTGTTACTGTTAGGAAAACAATAAGTCTTAAATATCAAACTCTGACTACAGAACAATAAGTCTTAAAGATCAAAGTCTGACTACAGAACAATAAGTCTTAAAGATCAAACTCTGACTACAGAACAATAAGTCTTAAAGAACAAACTCTGACTACAGTACAATAAATCTTAAATATCAAACTCTGACTACAGAACAATCTTAAAGATAAAACTCTGACTACAGAACAATAAGTCTTACAGATCAAACTTTGACTATACAACAATAATTCTTAAAGATCAAACTCTGACAACAGAACAATAAGTCATAAAGATCACACTCTGACTACAGAACAATAAGTCTTAAAGATGAAACTCCGACTACAGAACAATAAGTCTTACAGATCAAACTCTGACTACAGAACAATAAGTCTTAAAGATCAAACTCTGACTACAGAACAATAAGTCTTAAAGATCAAACTCTGACTACAGAACAATAAGTCTTAAAGATGAAACTCTGACTACAGTACAATAAGTCATAAAGATCAAACTCTGACTACAGAACAATAAGTCTTAAAGATCAATTAAACTCTGACTACAGCACAATAATTCTTAAAGATCAAACTCTGACTACAGAACAATAAGTCATAAAGATCAAACTCTGACTACAGAACAATAAGTCTTAAAGATCAAACTCTGACTATAGAACAATAATTCTTAAATATCAAACTCTGCTTACAGAACAATAAGTCTTAAAGATTAATTAAACTCTGACTACAGAAAAACAATAATTCTTAAAGATCAAACTCTGACAGAACAATAAGTCTTAAATATCAAACTCTGACTACAGAACAATAAGTCTTAAAGATCAAACTCTGACTACAGTACAATAAGTCATAAAGATCGAACTCTGACTACAGAACAATAAGTCTTAAAGATCAATTAAACTCTGACTACAGAACAATAAGTCTTAAAGATCAATTAAACTCTGACTACAGAACAATAATTCTTAAAGATCAAACTCTGACTACAGAACAATGAGTCTTAAAGATCAAACTCTGACTACAGTACAATAAGTCCTAAAGATCAAAGTCTGATTACAGAACAATAAGTCTTAAAGATCAAACTCTGACTACAGAACAATAAGTCTTAAAGATGAAACTCTGACAACAGTACAATAAGTCATAAAGATCAAACTCTGACTACAGAACAATAAGTCTTAAAGATCAATTAAACTCTGACTACAGAAAAACAATAATTCTTAAAGATCAAACTCTGACAGAACAATAAGTCTTAAATATCAAACTCTGACTACAGAACAATAAGTCTTAAAGATCAAACTCTGACTACAGTACAATAAGTCATAAAGATCAAACTCTGACTACAGAACAATAAGTCTTAAAGATCAATTAAACTCTGACTACAGAACAATAAGTCTTAAAGATCAATTAAACTCTGACTACAGAACAATAATTCTTAAAGATCAAACTCTGACTACAGAACAATGAGTCTTAAAGATCAAACTCTGACTACAGTACAATAAGTCCTAAAGATCAAAGTCTGATTACAGAACAATAAGTCTTAAAGATCAAACTCTGACTACAGAACAATAAGTCTTAAACCAGTATGACTACACATCATAAGATGAAGTGAAGGTGAGAACAAGAGCCCAACACTTCCTAATCTCCTAATGTGACGTCGGGTGTCACTCTTGTCTTCCCAACCGATTACCGCCATCCACTGCAAATTAACGACATAGCGGACTACAAATCACAAGCAGCACAGCAGTGTGTACGTGCTCATCATTCCAACACACTGTCGCAATCGAGTAGCTGTGATATCCCGTAGGTCAACATCAAGTATTCCGTACGAATGAGAGGTTAATGTTATCTTGATCAGCACGTCCGTCCGCTGGTTTTCTAGCTGTCCGACCGCTCAACGACCCGAGAGTGGAGACCAAGATCTCTACCCAACACGTCACAACCCTAACGACCCGTCCGAGAAGCCATGAGATCCGAAGCCTTTCTGCTTTCGTTCCTCGCTCTCTTCTCCTCGTTCTTCCGTCGAGTATCACCAGGCGAGTTTGACACATAGGCAACACGTACACCGTCTCTTGCTGTCACAGTGTAGCTATTTTATTCAACTGCTTACCTCTGTCCATTCCCTAGGGGATCCTCGAGAGATCAACTTGCTCTGCTATTGCAGCGTCTGTGTGGGAAACACGACCAAGTTGTGCACCGGACGGACGGGTAGCGTGCCATACTGCTTGGTGGTAGACACTATATTCAAGAGCAAGAGACAAATAAGTCAAGACTGCGCGTATTCCGACACACATGCTTGCAACATTCGTGGACATGACTGTTGCAACGACAAACCGTTGTGCAACACTGCTCCAACGTTGCCACCGTCGTCGTCGGAACCCAATGGTTTGTGCTAATTAACTTGCTACATGTCGACATACTAACAGTTTAGGTATATGTTGACTACAATGTAACAGTGTGGGTACATGTTGACTACAGTGTAGCAGTGGGGGGATGTTGTGTGCAGGGCGTAGGGTCGTTGGTGTATGGAAGACGTAGGCGCTTCGTGTTGTGAGCGCGTGTTGTCCGTAGCTGCAGAATTTCGTCACTCTAATTGGTAAATGAGCTACTGGGCTTGCTCCAAGCGCTGGTGCAGAAGCAACAAACACGGAATACTCGACATTCTTGGCGTTCATTTCTATTTTTGAGATACACTGTTGTAGCTACATTGTATAGCAACATATGCAATACACCATAGACCTAACACATTGTGCAAAAAAATTGGGAAGCAAACGAATGTAGACAGGGGATGTGATGGCGCCATTCTTAGTGATAAGAAGTCGCTCTAGTGTGCTGCAAAAATATTAGAAAATTATTTTTTCTAGTTTGTTTGTGTTTGCTCCCTTGAAGGGTGTAGGTGTTGATGTGTTAAGCTGTGAGGTGCTTTCATTGGGTGTTTCTGTTGTGAGATGTAAATATGTGTGTCTAACAGGAAACTGTTTGTGTACACTAGAGGGTGTGGGTAAGCGATAAAAACTAGTTTTGTTATTCGTGATAATTGGAGGTCTGGTGACCCTTAGTGAACCAGAGATTGTAAAATTCATGAACGGTAAATGGTTCTTACGCAACTGTGCAGGTGTTTGGTACAAGAACAAAGTGAAGACTTATGGTGCATCTCCACTAGGGCTTAAACATGTTTAAAACCTTTCTAAGTCTGAACATGTTTAAGAATAATATCGTCTCCACTAGCGTTAAACCTGTTTAACTGTAAACCTCTAAACAGCTTTTGCTAAACATGCAGAGGTAGTTTAGCGAAAGTAATGTAGGTTTAACTGTCACCTGATAGTAATGTGAGTTCCACACTATGAATGATGTTTCTTTCGCACTGTTCTCTCTTTCTTTGGAGACTATTGGAAGAAGACAATGTTAGAGGCGGCGTAGACTGATGCAGGGTGTTTGGAGAGAGCGATTTCGGCGAGAGTGTCTCTAATTGTTCTCAAGACGATATCCGACTGTCTGGTCCACAAGAAACGAATTCGCATCGTACAAAAAAGTCCTGGATAATTAGTTTAATAGTCCGGATAAAATGACATGTTTAACGTTAGTCATGCTTAAAGAGCAACAAGTGGAGACAGCCTTAGTTGGGTGTTTGAGGTTCCGTGTGTGTGTGTGTGTGTGTGTGTGTGTGTGTGTGTGTGTGTGTGTGTGTGTGTGTGTGTGTTGATTTTAGAATTCACACGTTTTGTGTATTTGATCATTTTGGAATGCCGAGAATAGAGTCTGGAGTCGTTTTTTATGGTGTGTCAGTCTGCATGCTTGAACGTTGGTTATAACCCGTTGTGTCAGTGTGTCTGTTTATGTGTCTGTCCATCTGTCGTTTTGTTTGTTGATATGTTTCGTCATACATTCATTTGTCTGTCTGTTTGTTTGTCTGTTTGTTTGTTTGTAAATTGTTTGTCCAACTGTCTGTCTGTCCATTTGGTTGTCCATCTGTCTGTCTGTTTGTTTGTTTATCCATCTGTCTGTCTGTGTGTCTCTGTGTTTGTGTCTGTCTGTGTGTCTGTATTTGTCTGTTTGTCTGTCTGTCCTGTCCATTTGTCTGTCTAAAATATATTTTCATAAACCAGTACTATTTGTTTGTCTGTCTGTCTGTCTATCTGTCTATGTGTCTGTGTGTCTTGTCTGTCTGTCTGTCCTTCCATCTGTCTGTGTGTGTTTGACTATAGTTTTCACTGCAGGTCCAAAACCATGTAATAAACCAAGCGATCCAAGTAAAGCTAGTGACAACACCTTCATCCTGTTGGCCGCTATCATCCCCGTCAGTGTCGTCTGCCTGTGTGTTGTGAGTTTCGTTTATCTCGTCGCAAAAATTCGGGAACGTAGAATAACACGACAGCTGGACGTGCCCCATCCTCATGCAAACGGAGACGCTAACGGCAGAACAGCAGAAAACGGCCGAGTAATGGCATCACTAACCGACCTCATGAGCATCACATGCTCAGGCAGTGGATCAGGACTACCGCTTCTAGAACCAAGAACGATAGCACGACAAATTAAGCTCGAGCAGCGCATCGGAGCTGGACGGTTCGGTGAAGTGTGGCTAGGGACGTGGCGGGGAGAGAACATCGCTGTGAAAATCTTATCATCCCGCGATGAGCAGTCGTGGTTTCGAGAGGCAGAGATGTATCAAACCGTGATGCTGCGACATGCTAATATCCTCGGCTTCATTGCCGTCGACAATCGAGACAACGGAACTTGGACTCAACTGTGGATGGTAATGGATTATCATCCGAATGGCTCTCTCTATGATTTCCTCTGCGATCGATCGATTTCTCTCCGAGAAATGTATAGATTCTGTGTGTCCATAGCAAACGGTTTGTCTCACTTGCATATGGAGATCATGGGGTCAAAGACGCAACCGGGAATCGCAAAGAAGCCGGCAATTGCTCACAGAGACATCAAGAGTAAGAATATTTTGGTGAAGAATGATGGCGAGTGTTGTCTGGCTGATTTGGGGTTGGCTGTTCGGCGTGATCTCTTGCACGAGTCGAGTGAGTACATGTTGAATCTTGTGAAGCAGGGAACGAAGAGGTACATGGCACCGGAGGTTCTCGATGATTCTATCAATTACTCTCTGTTTGAGTCGTTCAAACCAGGTGATGTTTATTCGATGGGACTCGTGTTTTGGGAGATTACGAGGTGTACTGAGGCGACGGACGTGATGTCGGACTCGTACCATTTGCCGTACTTTGATGTCGTCCAGTCTGATCCTTCGATCGAGGAAATGAAGAAGGTTGTTTGTATTGAAGCCAGACGACCTTCGCTGCCAGACAAATGGTACAATAACGAGGTAAATATAAGAGATGTATTTGTCTGTTTATCTGTCTCTGTGTCTGTCTGTTTGCCCGTCTTTGTTTTCCTGCCTGTTTGTCTGTCCAACTCTCTCCTGTTTATCTGTCTGTCTGTCCATCTGTCTGTCTGTCTGTTTGTTTGTGTGTCCATCTTTCTCCTGTTTATCTGTCTGTTTGTCCATCTGTCTGTCTCTGTCGTTCTGTCTATCTGTCCGTGTGTGTGCGTGTGTGTGTGTGTGTGTGTGTGTGTGTGTGTGTGTGTGTGTGTGTGTCTGCCTGTCTGTCTGTCTGTCTGTCTGTCTGTCTGTCTGTCTGTCTATGTGTCTATCTATCCATCTGTCTGTCCGTGTGTCTGTCTATCTGTCTGGCTGTCTGTCTCTTTGTCTGTCCATCTTTCTCCTTATATGTCTCTGTCCATCTGTCTGTCTATCTATCTGTCCGTGTGTCTGTCTGTCTGTCTGTCCATCTGTCTGTCTATCTATCTGTCCGTGTGTCTGTCTGTCCATCTGTCTGTCTGTCTGTCTGTCTGTTTGTCTGTCAGTCCAGTATTTTGTCTCTCTGTCTTCTCAGTGCTGTAATTCTCTTCTCTTTCATCTAACATCACCTCTCGTCTCTAGTGTTTTCACATTATGGTGAAAGTCATGCAAGAATGTTGGTACGTAAACAGTCAAGCCCGACTTACCGCTTTGCGAGTCAAAAAAAAACTGCAATCCATGGAAGAGTGGTTGAAGCTCTAAACCCTTCACACCAACAAAAGACAGACACTAAGTTAGCTACCAGTTGTACCATATCAGTTAGGGATCGGATTTTTATTTTAGCGTGTAAATGCAGTTTTAGCCCCATGAGAGATGCTTTGCTTTTTAGATTAAAGATCAAACTCTGACTACAGAACAATAAGTCTTAAAGATCAAACTCTGACTACAGAACAATAAGTCTTAAATATCAAACTCTGACTACAGAACAATAAGTCTTAAAGATCAATTAAACTCTGACTACAGTACAATAAGTCTTAAATATCAAACTCTGACTACAGAACAATGAGTCGTAAAGATCAAACTCTGATTACAGAACAATAAGTCTTAAATATCAAACTCTGACAACAGAACAATAAGTCTTAAAGATAAAACTCTGACTACAGAACAACAAGTCTTAAAGATCAATTAAACTATGACTACAGAACAATAATTCTTAAAGATCAAACTCTGACTACAGTACAATAAGTCCTAAAGATCAAACTCTGACTACAAAACCATAAGTCATAAAGATCACACTCTGACTACTAAACAATAAGTCTTAAAGATCAAACTCTGACTACAGAACAATAAGTCATAAAGATCAAACTCTGACTACAGAACAATAAGTCTTAAAGATCACACTCTGCCTACAGAACAATAAGTCTTAAAGATCAATTAAACTCTGACTACAGTACAATAAGTCTTAAATATCAAACTCTGATTACAGAACAATGAGTCTTAAATATCAAACTCTGACTACAGAACAATAAGTCTTAAAGATAAAACTCTGACTACAGAACAATAAGTCTTAAAGATCAATTAAACTCTGACTACAGTACAATAAGTCTTAAATATCAAACTCTGACTACAGAACAATAAGTCGTAAAGATCAAACTCTGATTACAGAACAATAAGTCTTAAATATCAAACTCTGACAACAGAACAATAAGTCTTAAAGATAAAACTCTGACTACAGAACAACAAGTCTTAAAGATCAATTAAACTATGACTACAGAACAATAATTCTTAAAGATCAAACTCTGACTACAGTACAATAAGTCCTAAAGATCAAACTCTGACTACAAAACCATAAGTCATAAAGATCACACTCTGACTACTAAACAATAAGTCTTAAAGATCAAACTCTGACTACAGAACAATAAGTCATAAAGATCAAACTCTGACTACAGAACAATAAGTCTTAAAGATCACACTCTGCCTACAGAACAATAAGTCTTAAAGATCAATTAAACTCTGACTACAGTACAATAAGTCTTAAATATCAAACTCTGATTACAGAACAATGAGTCTTAAATATCAAACTCTGACTACAGAACAATAAGTCTTAAAGATAAAACTCTGACTACAGAACAACAAGTCTTAAAGATCAATTAAACTCTGACTACAGAACAATAATTCTTAAAGATCAAACTCTGACTACAGAACAATAAGTCTTAAATATCAAACTCTGATTACAGAACAATAAGTCTTAAATATCAAACTCTGACTACAGAACAATAAGTCTTAAAGATAAAACTCTGACTACAGAACAACAAGTCTTAAAGATCAATTAAACTCTGACTACAGAACAATAATTCTTAAAGATCAAACTCTGACTACAGAACAATAAGTCATAAAGATCAAACTCTGACTACAGAACAATAAGTCTTAAAGATCACACTCTGCCTACAGAACAATAAGTCTTAAAGATCAATTAAACTCTGACTACAGTACAATAAGTCTTAAATATCAAACTCTGATTACAGAACAATGAGTCTTAAATATCAAACTCTGACTACAGAACAATAAGTCTTAAAGATAAAACTCTGACTACAGAACAACAAGTCTTAAAGATCAATTAAACTCTGACTACAGAACAATAATTCTTAAAGATCAAACTCTGACTACAGAACAATAAGTCTTAAATATCAAACTCTGATTACAGAACAATAAGTCTTAAATATCAAACTCTGACTACAGAACAATAAGTCTTAAAGATAAAACTCTGACTACAGAACAACAAGTCTTAAAGATCAATTAAACTCTGACTACAGAACAATAATTCTTAAAGATCAAACTCTGACTACAGAACAATAAGTCTTAAATATCAAACTCTGATTACAGAACAATAAGTCTTAAATATCAAACTCTGACTACAGAACAATAAGTCTTAAAGATAAAACTCTGACTACAGAACAACAAGTCTTAAAGATCAATTAAACTCTGACTACAGAACAATAATTCTTAAAGATCAAACTCTGACTACAGAACAATAAGTCTTAAAGATCAAACTCTGACTACAGTACAATAAGTCCTAAAGATCAAACTCTGACTACAAAACAATAAGTCATAAAGATCTCACTCTGACTACTAAACAATAAGTTTTAAAGATCAAACTCTGATTACAGAACAATAAGTCTTAAAGATCAAACTCTGACTACAAAACAATAAGTCTTAAAGATAAAACTCTGACTACAGAACAATAAGTCTTAAAGATCAATTAAACTCTGAGTACAGAACAACAAGTCTTAATGATCAATTAAACTCTGACTACAGTACAATAAGTCTTAAATATCAAACTCTGACTACAGAACAATAAGTCATAAAGATAAATTAAACTCTGACTACAGAACAATAAGTCTTAAAGATAAAACTCTGACTACAGAACAAGTCTTAAAGATCATAGTTTGACTACAGAACAATAAGTCTTAAAGATCAAACTCTGACTACAGAACAATAAGTCTTAAAGATCAAAGTCTGACTACAGAACAATAAGTCTTAATTAAAGATCAAACTCTGACTACAGAACAATAAGTCTTAAAGATCAAACTCTGACTACAGAACAATAAGTCTTAAAGATCAAACTCTGACTACAGAACAATAAGTCTTAAAGATAAAACTCTGACTACAGAACAACAAGTCTTAAAGATCAAAGTTTGACTACAGAACAATAAGTCTTAAAGATCAAACTCTGACTACAGAACAATAAGTCTTAAAGATCAAAGTCTGACTACAGAACAAGAAGTCTTAATTAAAGATCAAACTCTGACTACAGAACAATAAGTCTTAAAGATCAAACTCTGACTACAGAACAATAAGTCTTAAAGATAAAACTCTAACTACAGAACAATAAGTCTTAAAGATCAATTAAACTCTGACTACAGAACAATAAGTCTTAATGATCAAACTCTGACTACAGAACAACAAGTCTTAAAGATCAATTAAACTCTGACTACAGAACAATAAGTCTTAGGTTAAGTCTTCGCTGAGATATAGCACGTCAAAGTTGCTTCCAGTTCTTCAACTTCCGATAACAGGCGTGGTGTAGTGTGACGTCACTGAGGGGCGACGCGTGTGCGTCTGTATTGTCAGCAGCCTGTAAAAATGACTAAATCTTCATATCCAAGGCAACGCTGCTAGGGTGGAGGCGACGGCAGCAACAGCGAGTCCTCTGAAGAGTGCTCTGGAAGTTTTTACGTGATGATAACGTTCCGTCATTGCATGAATCGCAGGATGAAGAAGACCCACTGGTAGCCATTAGTATGTATACGTAGTGATTAGACCACACAGGTTTGAGTTCAGCGACAATGCCTTTGAAGCTTTGAGATTGCTTGCTGCCTTGGAAGCGGACGAGGAAGAGGACAAGCTACCCGATAGCTTGTCATCATTGCAAGTAGAAGTAGGAGTTAGCAACGTAATCGATTCACATCCGGGTAAGTAAACAACATCCACATGTTTCACCTGCGGTCTTTGTGAGATGATGATTCGTGTAGAATGCGTGTGCTGTCAAAACGTACTTGAGGTTGTCTCAAATAATGACACGATAATAATGTCGAATATTAGCAACAATAGTGACACAGTGTACTGGTGAGTTCATGCAAAACTCTAGGGCTGTACGTGAAAAAGGGAATAAAATAAGTTGAAGTACGTACGTTGAATTCACGTTGACACAAGGTTTTATTTCACTGTACAGTATACTGTAACGCATACGACTGCATTTACTACATATGATGATCAAGAGCCGAGTCATCTAGAGTCATCAAGAAGTTGACCTCTCCTAGCCATTTTTGTGGTACTATAGTCCTGCACGAGAGTCTTCCTTACCTTTCCGCTTCTCAATTACGGCTCTCCTTTTCTTTTGCAAAAGTTCCAGAATGCTGCGACCTTGAAGTGTGGAAGCAGGTAGATGGAAAATGGTGGCCTCGATTTCGCTCTTCTACAACCCAGACCAAGCTCTTGAATAGACCTGGCTGTACGAATCTCGAAGCAATCAGACTAAAAGTGGCTACTGCAGGCTCCTGTCCACTCGGTAAGACGCTTTGAACTCAGTAGAAGTCGCCCGGACGACACAAACGTCTCTGCAATTGTCCTCAATATCTTGCGATTCCCACTCTTAGCTTGGGGATTTTCGGAAATCGAAATACGATTGCGTAGAACTTGTGCGAATTGGTGCATCCTGCAGTCACGCAACACTGAACCATTCTTTCGGCACATATTCCTTTGTCTAAAATACACGCTAGCGTGGAGTCTCCCCTCTGTGACGTCACACTACACCACGCCTGTTATAACGCGTTCCCGGAAGCAACGTTGACGTGCTATAAGTCAGCGAAGACTTAACTTGAAAATCTAAAACTAATTTTCCTGTCATGTATGCAACTAGAACTATCAATTTCCAACATAAAGGAATTTTTGATTTTTGCGTTGCAGTTATCCTTTCAGTTACGCAAAATGTCACGTGACTGCAACATTAATTAATTAATTAATTACAGTACAATTGCGTATATTTAGAATATTTCAATTTGCGCAGTTTAAGCAATATAATTCTAGATACTGTAAGCGCAGAATTCTTTCTAAGTGGGGTACCACAAATTTACATGTTTAAAGTGGGAATTCGCAGAGTTCCCTGTTTAATTAATGCATGAAATCACGTGACTATATAGATACCACACACAAACTTGGGAGCATTCAATTTGCGCAGATCATAAAGTTTAGTATTCTGCTATCACTGACAGCTACTACCCATAGCTAGAAACTAACTTTGCTACAGCACAGCACTACAAATCAAAACGTCAAAACTGAAAGTGCTAACACACACAGTCATTGAGCCCTGCTGCACGCTCATTCAGCAATTGCAAATCTCTCGCTCTATTAACGGATGAAAATGTGATAGAGACCGCGATTCATGCAACTTCCACTAGACGGGGTCTGAAGATAGTATTGTTCAGCACGACCCCAATATTGTGGATCAAGTAAGTGGCCACCTTGAGTGTCTTTCTCTGCAAAAAGCAATGGTGTTAACCTTATACTCAATAGGAATGTTACAAACCTAACCATTCCAGACTTCTCCGAACCAAGCGCAACTGGACACCGCTCCAGCAACAAAGGCTTGATCTTCCTGTTACAGTTATAATTTCCTTTCATCATTTTATTTATAATAGGAATGCTAAAGTGTAGTTACCCAGGTGAGGGACATAGGTCTGCCGCTGGAAATTTCTATGCCATAGTATGAACTCTAAAAGAGATAAAAATTACAATCTTTGCTTTGTAATATATCACCAATACTAACCGAAGAACAACCACGCAGTGTACCACTGAGTCCTTTGTCTATGAACTGAGTA
Source organism: Corticium candelabrum (assembly GCF_963422355.1). NCBI lineage: Eukaryota > Metazoa > Porifera > Homoscleromorpha > Homosclerophorida > Plakinidae > Corticium > Corticium candelabrum. The sequence continues at coordinate 3,474,408 of NC_085085.1, forward strand.
AAACTAAGTCCTGATGTCGCAGTCTTATCGAAGTACATCTTGATCAACGACGTCTTACCTAAAACATTAAATAGAATCATTAAAAGCGCGTATCCAGATGGGGTTCAGGGGGTTACAATCCCCTTTTCCATTAAGCGTAGTTCAGCACCAAGAAAAGGAGTGCATAGCCTCGTATACCCGAACGTATATCAAGATAATTGGGGTATGTGATGGCTGATAGCCTTGCACACCTAATCTGGTCAGATTGCACAAACATTGTTTAGATTTTACTACCATAGATGGACTCCTTGAACTTCTCTCAATAATTAGTTGTTTAATTAACATATAAAACTTCTATTTAGTAGTATTTTATTATGTATATATTTGTTTGTTTGTTTGTGTGCATACTCTGTATGTACTTGCACCGGATTTCTGTGTGCGACAACAACAAAACAATAACAAAATGCATAATAGATCATTTCTGTATACGTAACAGCCATTCTACCGATTTGTATAGTTTATTTCCATAGGAAATTGCATTATTCCACATACGTCTGTATAGTCACTTTCAGTCCAGCAGATTATTAGTAAACTTTCAGCAATAAATAATTTTATTAGAAGACAGAAGACTAGAATTTAGCTAATCATTTATTTAATTAATGCTTTATGACTCCTATTATATCAATCCCCTCTTTTTAAAATTTCCTGATATCCGGGCCTGCATTACTAAGTAAGTAACGCGGTGATAGAAAATTTGGTGTTGCATTTTATGACCGTTGAATTAAATGCTCAACTTACTTGTGTAGTCTCTGTATCCAGTCAGCATCACTTCCCCGTATCCTACATTGCTTGCTTCTATGGCCTGAAATACGTCATACGCCAGACGCTTATTTGCATTTCCTGGGTCTAGACTGGTGATGTGTGCAGTCGATCTATTACCCTTCTGCATATTGTTGTTACCAGTATTGTCATCACGACTCGAGTAGATAAGATTCCAGCCACCATCAAATGAATCCATGTCACAATATATCTGAAATTCATCACCAGGTGTCTACAACAAATAGACGCCACATCACTCGAGTCAAACAAAACATTCTAGAAAAATGTATACATGGCTAGGATTGATCCAGCGAATAGAAGAGTTGGCTGTATGTCCATGTAGTAGCATATAGTCTCGAATGCTTTTGCATGTTTGTCCTGCATCGTCCCTGCTAGACCCATCCTTTCCATAGGCATCTCTATGGCAAAGCCTGTAGACAAATTTCGGTATATATACCAAGTAATTCAAACAGAATCTGACCAAATATCATATCTGTGAACAGGTGATCGTGCTTGAGCATGCTCATACGTACACACCATACAAATTCAGATTATTCAAACGTGAGTATGCGCTACAAAAAGGTTGACCTTGTTGCTATTAATGTCAGATTGTCTTGTAGTTGTTTCACTGCATTGTCCTGATTACTAAACATTGGAGACAAAGCTAGTTAATGACATGAAATAGTCGATCAAGTGTCTAGAGAAAAGAAACTGACATGTTTACTACAGAAGTGATATTTGCTAAAAGTTCTTGAACTAGTTTGTTAGTAGATGGTTTTCCCTTAACCATAGTTAGCAAGTGTGAGCCGTGTTCAGCTAAAGCTGTTATGTTGTATCTGAAATCGGTCAAGGACTGATTGCTCCTTAATTGCTCAGCCAATTTTGCACCTTGTTGAGCCATGATGTAAGGCAATGCATTAGGACTGAAATCCTGTTGTAAGACAGACAACCCTAGCAAACAGGATAACACACGAAGAAGTAGGAATGGATATACAGAACACAGTAATTTTTATCATACACTATAAGTGTCCAATTCAGCGGACCAAGATGGATCAGTACTAACTATGCAGCTCTAACTGCGAATATACAGCAACAATGCTAGCTGACTTACTCTGCATGAGCCATGTACAGATGGCACAGCCAGCAGGAAAGCGGTCAGAGCCGTGAAGAAATAGCAACTTGTCACCATGTGCATGACGGTTGCTAACTGGATCAAGGAAGTCACAGAGTGGAGTGAATACGTAACGTCTGCTAGTCTGCCGAGACCTAGAAAAAAAGAAGAACAATGCGAGGTAACGCCAACAACTCGAGTTATAGCTGCTCGGCTCTGAACAAACCGGATCGAGTCGACAGTTCAGAGTTATGAAGTCTAGCAGCAAATTGACCGTTCGTCAAATAACATTGCGAGGCTAGATCTAGATAACGAGGTTAATTGACATTCCCACACGTACACACCTGTACTAATTGGGTAGCGCGCTCACGTAACCTACGCTCCGATACCTATTATTCTCTACTGTAGCCATATTATAGAAGCAGAAATTACAATACTTAGACAGTTAAAAATCCTGTCAATTGCGCTTTCGAATGATACAATTCTCATTGCTATTGATGACTGTTTCGATTCGTTCATGTCGACTTCCTGTCTACGTATACGCTACATTGACCCCTGTTTGAGCAGGTATTATTGCAATGATGCTTCTCTCCCGTATGTAGATCTTCTAAAAATCACTATAAATCTACCTCGACAGCTACAGACCTGCCACTTTGTACGTTGGTTGTCTTCAACGTCACGTGACCGTCGGCGAGTACAAACAGTTGGATATCAATGCTTACTGCGTATTACACTAAGGAACGCCCCTTCAACATTGTAGGTCTAGCGCAGAACCTAGAATGAAGCCATACAGGCACAAAAACCAATTCGGGGATGCAACAGACTCAACTCTACACGGTTATAAACATTGCTTAGCCCGGATTACCTCGGGACAGTGCAAAATCAGGCTATGGAAGAAACAGTAGTAAGCTACACAAACTATTGTAAAACTACTTACAAAGTAGAAATAACCAACTGTACACATCTATCTACACTATCTACAAATTATTACTCTCAACAAAGCACGTCCTCTGCTTGTACGGCGCACAGCTTCGAGCTTCTGTTCGACAGCGACCACGCCCTGACCACTTCTCTGATCAGACCGAAGGCAATAACCTGAAATGACCTGAAATGACCCCCAAATGGCGCAAAAAGTGTGCAACACCAAACCTTCTATACGTAGAGACATCTTGTATTCACCTACGCTATTCTACTAGCTAGCACGACGGTTGCATTCTTGCAACATCTGGTTCCGTTGCCATCAACACAAGCGACCGGAAGTATGACGACGCTTGAAAGAAAAAAATTCCGTTGAGTAACGAAACAGCACCCCCAACCACGTTTAGACAAACCTAGGGATTACGAAACAAAACCTCTTCTCTTCGGAAGCTTCGCTAACCTCCTCCCAATCCTCCTCTCGGTGTGCTTGACGGCCGATTTCGGCAGAAGTGAAAATGTCCAACTACGGGTCAGAAACTCGCCAATCAAGCACGATCACACGCTCTACGCCTTCTTCTTCATCTTTCTCCAATAGAGAATATCGTCAGGATCGACAAAGAGGAACGACATGGAGATTTCGAAGGTCGACATGGCCGTGACATTGAGTCTGTTGCATCTAATGAGTCACCCACGTCGTCTCAAGAATGGCACTTTTGGAAACACTCGGTGACCGGTGTAGCTAGCAGCGGGCTTGTCGCTTGCTAACGCACTTGTACCGGAAGACTTTCTGCGTTAGCGTACCGCTTCTACCTCGGATCTCTGCAATCGATTCTTTTCGCGGATTTGGTTCTAGCGCAGTAGCGGATTTAACCTTTAGGTCGGTCGGGGATTTGGTCTGCGCATTAGCGCGCGCTCGTATTGCTCAACAGACTAAAATGTAAGAGTAGCTTTAGTCTACTCGTCTGTTTGACTCCTTACCTTCGTCGGATCTTCATAGTCATAGACATCACCAGGTAAATTTACTGGACGAATTTTGCCAGACTTGCCGGAGGGAAAGTCTGGCCCAGACGCGAGGATCGGAGCCCAAGTATGCCTATGCGGGAATCGTACCGTGCTGCAGGAGACGGTCAAAGCAGGACTTCGACCCTTGGCCTTTCATGTTGGACTACCAACGGAGATATGGGTAGGAGGGCACAAATTTTCTGAAGCGCTTATGCTTACAGTTGCTACAATGACCGCAACACGTCCGCAGTGCCAAGTATAAAGTACTTCGCGCGGATAATTCCGACTCAGATACAACGCGCGCTAGTGCGCACGACTCCGGGGTGGAGTCAACTCTGTCTAACGTTGTTAAGTAATTAAACAACATTCAAGTGTGGAGTTAACCTCGAGCTTCCAGACTGGAGAGTGCGTGAAGCGCGCGAACTCTAGACTCTAGACCAAATCGATACTAAAATGATTTCGAAAGTACTTATCAAGAAGTGATGCTAGATGGTAGTCGAACAGCGTAGGATCGTTTTACCTAGTTCAATAATGAGATGCAAAGATACCATGCTTTGGCATGACACAAACCTATCATTTGTAAAAAATGTCATGAGATCTCACGAACATAGATGAGACGTCAGCCGTATTTGCGGCGATGTCTTTGGCATGAAATGACGACTCTTTGAATCTGCAGTAAAACGCTAGCTAGTCTGCTAACCGCTGGACTAACGAGATTATCGACGCTGCTGTGCACGTCCTGTCACCGTAAGCTTGAAAAGATCGAAGAACTGGAGCTGAAACTAAACTAACAAGTCTGTGTGCACCAGAGTTTTGAGTCATGCCTCTGGCGTGCACTTACTAGTAGCCATTAGCAAGGTCACTAAATGGCCCGCTGCCTTGACATCAACTCACAGTTGCTCTTGTTTCGGAAGTAGATGCTTGATATTTCTGACTCCTCTTCTCGTTCTGCTTCGTCTTGATAACCTACGACTGTTTCTACTGTTGCCTAACATCTTTGTATTGTAGTATGACCTCTAGAATGTACACACTATTAAAACAAAGGTTTTCTACAAACACCAAATTACGTGCAAAGATGCTGTCGGTAGACTAACACTCGCAAGCGTGTAGGAAAGCACCACAATCTGTTGTAACTGTTACAGCATTTCATGGTGCTTAAAACAACCTTAGTTTAGTGTTACCCAAACACCAGAAAGGTGTTTATCTTATACTTTTGTAGGCTGCTATTAGCACCATTTTGTAAAGGCGGTCTGGGGTCCGCGGCCTTCGGTTCTGGCACGTGTACGTTACAATAGATTTTAATACCATTGCTTGTATTTAAACAGTTAAACCAAATATAGTGAGTCAACGCACTAAGCAAAAAGCAAAACACAATTTATCAAACAAAATTCCTCATTGAAATCCAGCTAAAAAAACTAGATATCAGTGGAGCTGAAGTACATCCCAGTAACATGACGTCCAGGCACCAGTAAAAAGTTGCTAAAGATTGAGAGAAATTTGTATTGAAAACATACATTACAGCAAGCAATAACGCTGGACAGCATATGCTGTTGCTGCACTGAATTTTGAACATGATGATGGGCTCAGATGCCAATAACATGGCTTGGTTTGGCTGGATTGCCACATACAATCAAGTATGGAGCAACTTGAGCTACCTTGTCTACTGTGGACTCTGCATCATCACTTTCCTAGGAGAATACACACAAAAGGCATAAGGTATCCATATCCAGTGGACCACACATTAAATATGATCTATATGGCATAACATGTTATTGCATACTTCACAAACAGAATTAATCTACTTAAAACTCTACTAAGTGTGTGTGTGTGTGTGTGTGTGTGTGTGTGTGTGTGTGTGTGTGTGTGTGTGTGACGTCTTTAGCTCAATTCGTTAAAGAGCGCTATTAAGAATGAAAACATCCGGGACCTTTGGGTCATGAGTTCAAGTATAGGATGGGCATGACGAGTATAAATGATTACCGGGTCATTGACTGGGGTGGACAAGACCGCTGGCTTGGCAGATCATGCAGTATGGGTACATGTGGGCTTGATGTCCAGTCCTGAGACTGCACCAAAGTCAGTGCCCTTGGATGCTCTGGCCAAGTACCTAAGGGTACTTGATCACAGCATCTATAGCTGGTATTTGGCGTTTGCATGACAATAGTATATAAGTATGACCTTCATCGAAGCAAGGCACTTAGAAACTGCAAAATGCATTGCATTAGTATCAAGATCAATTACCTTCCACATTCCTATTCAAGAGATCCTATTCGTATTTTCTTCCTACGTCATTCATTCTTTTGCCACCTGCCTTCGACTTTCTTTGTCCTTGGTTGAGTTATCTTACATGTTTCAGACCACTTCTCAGAGGGAGTTGACAAGGAAGTTGATTGTTCATGTCCAAAGACAATAGTACGTCCAAGTTCACAACCATGCTAGGAAAAACATCAACATATTAATTAAATTGTACAAGATGTCACACGCAGAACCAAAGAAACATACACAGACACACATGCAAAACACAAACACAAACACACACACACACACACACACACACACACACACACACACACACATTGCTGACTAAATCTGACAAACTGTAATAAATGCAAAAAAGATTATTAAACAGTTTGAAATATGAGAAAGATGTAGGGTTGCCGTACAAATAAGAATAGAAACAAGACCATTTAGGGTGTGCTGTGACATCTTTCATGAATTTGCTCATACAGACTGAGCAATGCATCATCCCTACATTGCACCATTTTCCAAGGTATCAGTGTTTAGAAAATGGTGCAATGTATGGATGATGTATTGATCAGTCTGTATGAGTGAATTCATGAAAGATGTCACAGCACACCCTACATGGTCTTGTTTCTATTCTTTTTCGTACGGCAACACTACATCTTTCACATTTTTTCAAAATGTTTTAATCTTGTAATATACAATGGGACATTGTCACACTATCGCATATGAAACAATCTTACCGATAATCAGATATATCAACTTTGACTTCTTGTCGAACTGGTTTCTGTGTCTTGCTGGAAAGCTGCACCATCATCAGCTCCATTGCAGCAAAGCATCTGCAACCTACACACTTACAAGTGTTACCAACAAGTAAACCTAAATCCATTATATCAGTTACACCTGAATTATCAATGTCTTTAAACTCAGCCCCATATCTCTGTTCAAGTTCAATCATTCATTTTCCACCCACTTTGGTTTCTTGCTGCCCCATTGCCAAATCTTGTGCAAGAATCATTCCACTTCTCCATCATGCTTGCAGTAAAGATTAGCACAAAAATGTATCCGAACTCTGAACCAAGCTAGGCAATGATTCTCATCTGATTATTCTAGCAAATATGGATTGATAAATCCACATTACAGGTTAAAGACATTCCATGCATACAAAGTGTTACCAAGTACAAGGTAGCAAGTACTAATAATCAGAAATAGAGTGTATACGGTTATGTGTTTAAAACAAACTTGAGACAACTGGACATTCGTCAGGAATCAATGATGCAAGCCGTGGTTCAACCAGTACTCATCATTTTATTTCAGGGTTAGGCGAGGTTATGGAGGATTAGGGATGGTTAGATTAGGTTAGTACACTGTTTACAGTTAGGTGGAGCACCCAAATTAGTCAGGGTACGTAAACCACTCGCCACTAACAGCATCCAAATAATTAGTTAATTAATTAATATGTCATAATTACTGTTACTAAACTATATTGCTAACCATACACTATGACACTGTTTTCAGTTAGGTGAAGCACCCAACTTAGTCAGGGTAAGTGAACCACTCGCCACTAACAGCAGCATCAAATTAATTAATTAATTAATATGTCATAATTACTGTTACCAAATCATATTGCTAACCATACACTATGACACTGTTTTCACTTAGTTGAAGCACTTAACTTAGTCAGGGCAAGTGAACCACTCGACACAAACAGCAGCATCCAAATAAGACAATTAATTAACTAATCATAACAATAGATTAGAACACTGTTTTCAATCAGGTGATGCACACAATCTAGTCTCAACAAGTGATTCACTCATCAGAAACTGGAGTGACATATTTGTTGCTGTTCTAGTAGTACATGAATTGCTTTAAATATAATTAATTAATCGGTATAAATTCTTTAGAATAATTAATTAAATAAATTTAATTCTAATTTAAAATTGATTAATTATTGATTAATCTACTATTTATACATTTATTTAGTCTACTAACTCAATCATATTAGGCCACTCCAATATGATTCATTGTTTCCCATTTCCCGCCAGCGTCCTTTTTGAGAACCGCATGCTCTATTTGATGAGGTGTCTATTTTTACGGGCACGTGACAGAATCACCTGACTGAAATGGCGGTCGTGAATGTGGTTGTCACCCGTGAGGAACCTCCTTTCAGTACGTGTAGTGCAGGCATCACGCACGAATGCAGTGTGTACATCTCGCAAAGAAGGAAGGTAACACCGTAGACGAAAACGGACGGCTAGCGTAGCCTGCGACGAGGCACAATCCGTTTTTGCAACAAACACCTAGTCTGCAAGTTGGGAAGTTGAGCGTTATACACATGACAATTATTACTGTAAATACTGTACCTCTGCATCACCGTCTTTTTCATAATGTCGCCGGCAATCCACGCTCAGTCACTCACACGTAAGTATACGGGATTCTCTGCAATTGAGCCAGATAATGTGTTATTGCTACGCCTCCTGGAGTAAACTTTGCACCGATATCGGTGCAAAATTTTACATCCTCAGTAATAGCACTGAAAGGTGTCAATATAGCACTTTAGTTCTAACAGTAAGTAGGTGTATAACTTTACACCAAAGTCTAGGGCACAAACAAAGGTTACAACTATCACTCGAAGGTGTAGCTAGAGCAATTCATTTTTAACAGTGCAGTTATGGGATATCACTTAACATCCGAGTGTGGTAAACAAATGCAGCTGCATCACTAGTGACAAAGTCAACGCAAACAGAGAGTAGTATCACGCAGCCAGCCCCTCCCCCTTTTTGACTTCCATTGGCGTGGAGAAGGTCTTCTAGCTAAGTTTCCGTTGATGTCTTGATGTGAGGTTGTGGTTGTCATCCACCGTATCTCGGCTTTGCATTGACGTTTGTTTACATACACAGCAACCTGTTGCGAGGATGTGGTTGTCATTCATCGTATCTCGGCATAGTCAGGCGCAGCCAGCCCCTCCCCCTTTGACTTCCGGTGGTGGGAGGTCTGATAAGGTTCCTCTGATGTCTTGTTGTGAGGGTTTGGTTGCCATCCACCGTATCTCGGCTTTGTATTGACATTCGTATCTCGGCACATATGGCTACATACAAAGCAACCTCCTAAAGTCCATTCGAACAATAGGTGCAGTGTGGAAATTGTGGGTGTGGACTTTGTCAGTTTGGGCTGCCTAGTGGGGAAAATAGAAAATTGAATTAGCGTAACTACTTCAATGACGTCTGCTAAACACAATGTGAACACTCATTTCAAGCTTGTGATATCATTCTAGAACAGCTGCAGAAATACTACTGACAGAAGTAGGTGAGGATGTCTTCCAAAGCTCTGAATTGAGTTCGCTTGTGACTCTGGAGACGTCATTGAGAACGAATTGGCTGTCTAATGTCTTCTAAGGAATGCAATTAAGGTGATTACATCTACTCTCTAGCTAGAATGGGATGGGCCATGTCCGACTGGGGTGGAGACTGCATATGTAATATTTCGGAAACTGCTCGTTCCAACATATTTGAGCATCATTCTGACTGCTACAATGCACCAGTGTCTCCATCTCCTCGCGTGCATTCCGGAGGTATCATTTCCATGTTTGTAAGTGCCCAGGATATTAAGATCTGGTAATTTCTCACACTGCACCTATTATTGGACTTTAGTGGTTTAATGAGCACACCTAGGGTGGCGTCTACGTCATTACTCACTTCCGAGTTTACACTTACGGAGACTAGGCAATAATACAATGACCTTAGTTTCCATCAGTTAACTGACTCTATATAAAGCCAAGACAGTTGGCTGTTCCTTCATAACTTCAGCGGCTTTACGTTAGCAGACAACTCGATCAGGTTTGTTTGGAACAGATTAGCTATCTTATTTGTTCTGTATTACAGAGTCAGACGGCGATTAGAGCAGACGCTTAACTTTGCAAGAAACTGTAATGGTGGCAGGATGCTGTGTCTTTACGGCAATAGCCGCTTTCTTGCTAGCTGTGACCTCTGCACAAACACCATGCAGCGTGAGTTGAATGAAATAGATGCGAAAGAAAATATATGTAATACTAGCTAGAGAGTTGTTGAGTGAAGAACTTCGTTGAAGTAGTCATATACACTCTAATGTTTCTTGTGACGTGCTGTTTGCACTAGCTGTTTGTCATACAATAGGGTCTCATTCCTAGTGCTTTGCCTTACATCATGGCTCAAAAAAGTGCCAACTTGGTTGGGCAGATAAGGAATCATGACCAAACCTTGACGGAAATCAAGAACAACATAACGGCCATAGGCCAGCATGGCTCTGTGTTGCTGAATCTACTTAAAGAACAACCAAGTGAAGACGACGAGCTCGTTACAGAGCTCGTAGCAAGTATCAATCTTCTAAGCAATATGTCAGTCTCGTTTATAGAAGGCTATCAATATTTAAGTTTTATCACATTTGAATTTTTAAAAATTTAGATTTGGTAAAAGAGATGAAGCATTGATGCAACTAGAAAACAATCTAACTGTAATAGCAAAGAGGTCAGTATTTGAGTATGCGTAATCATGCACGCCTGAGTAAGTGTTTAAATAAGTAACCGGATATATATACAATATTTCGTCCACAGGCTTTGCCAGAGAAATAAGTATGGAAAAGACGGATCTAGCAAAGACGCTGCTGGACAAACATGTAAAAGCATTCGAAAGTATACTCGTACACCAAACTCTTCCGTTCGTTGGATTAACCCTAGTGATGTATGCACATATTCTTGCTGTTTGACTCAAGTCATGTCATGCAATAATTTTGCTTTAGACGTCTGGTGGTGAATTTAAAATTTATTGTGACATGGAATCATTTGGTGGTGGGTGGAATCTTATCTATTCAAGTCGTGATGATTCAACTGGTCACAACAACATGAAGAAAGGACATAGATCAAATGCACACATCACTAGTCTAGACCCAGGAAATGCAAATAAGCGTCTGGCATATGACGTATTTCAAGCCATAGAAGCAAGCAGTATAGGATACGAAGAAGTGATGCTGACTGGATACAGAGACTACAGATGTAAGTTGAGCATTGATATCAAATATTTTTTAAACTGTCTAAAACAAAATGTGTGCATTATCGCATTGCTAAGAGTCTTATTGTTCTTGTAGCTAAGAATTCGTTGATAAAGATGTACTTCCCAAAAAATTCAACATCAGGACTTACTTTTAGTCAGTTTATAGAAAGAGGAATGGCTGGTGGTTCCAGGCGTGGCTGTGGCACATCGGTTTGTTGCTTGCAACATTAACAAGTATAATATTTCTGTAGTTACTATTTCTCTAGTATTCTTACTATGGCACAGAAAAGTCCAGCGGCAAACCTATTGCTCTCAGCTGGGTATTTACCAGTGTTACAAGATTACTGTACATGTAATCTAATAATATGAAATATATTTTGACAGGAAGATGGTGCTTTCGTAGCTGGAGCGACGTCTTCAGGCTGCGCTTGGTTTAAAGAAGTTTGGAATGGTAAATTTTAGAATGTAATCTTTTATTGCATTGCTGTGCACGGTAACCATACCATCGCTGTTTACAGAGATAGACAATAATGGTGGACACTTACTTGCTCCACAAGACTGGGATCGTGCTGAATCATATGGTGGTCAGTCGTCGTCTAGCGGCAGCTGTGGAGGTCGCGGTCTCTTTCACATCTTCATCCGCTAGTCAAACGATTCGCAAATGTTGGATCAGTGTGCATGCTGCGGCATGCAGATGACTATTGGATAGTAGTTTGTTTGACGTTTGATCTTTTTTGCTGCTGCTGTGTTGTAGAAATCTAAGCAAACTAATGCATGCATATCTAGCTTGGTAGCTCAGATTATAGCTGCTAGTTTCTAATACTTTGCTAGTGCTTTGTGTCCTTTGAGTTGTAGACTTTATGATCGTGTGCGTAACATTAGCTACATACGCAGAAATAGAAAATATAATCACGTGATTATGTGTTTGTGAGTTTGACCTGTTAACACGGCACTTATCATACCATGCACGATCATACTTATATGTGTATCCGGTATAGCTATAACTACAAGACCCAAAGTATATTTACAGATGACAACCCTAAACGTTAGAGCTTATCTATATCAATCCCCAATTAATGTCTTACATAGGCGTAGCCATAACCCCAAATCAGCAGGCTGTACACCATAAGTACTATGAAATAAATCATCGTGCAAACGAGCTACAAGTGGAAGAGAACGACGAGATCCAATAGACGACAGCGCAAAAACTACAATTGTACTCTGACGTCCTGGATGCACGAGTGGGCAGGTAGCCACGAAACGGGACTTTGTAAAAGTCACAAGATTTGGCGAGTAGCTACTAAAACAGACAGGGCTAAGATGACTTTCGCTCTACCAGCATTTTTGTGAGGGAATGGCTATGTCTACATTTACAGTCATGCAGCCCTACGGTACTTCTGCAATAAACTGTCAAACAACTCCGTTAAACATATAGAAATCACGTAAGACCAAATAAATTTGACTGCAGTATAGTAAATGAGAGTTCAAAACTGACAACTTGACGTGCACGTACGCTAACAGCTAAAGGCCGGCTTACAGATATCATTAATCAAACGTAACATAACGTAACGTACTTTAACTACACAGCGTAACGTAACGTACCGTATATAGTATTCACAGAATACGTTCGTTCAACGTCGTTAGCTTATAGTTTTGCGTATCCTGAATTTGGTCACGTAAGTGTCTTGAATTTCTGGATTAGAATGCAAGACGATTGGCTAGGGAAACACGTACTGAATTGCTCAAACCCGATTGGTCAAACGTTCCACTCTGTTACATCGAAACAGAACACCATACTATTGTAAAGTAACGTAACGTAACGTAACGTAACGTCACCTGGTTCACGTGACGCTCGCAACGTTAGGTTACGTTACGTTGGTCCTGCGTAGGGTAACCGGCCTAACCGTCACAACCGCAAACATGTCTTGATCCAAAACTTTAACTCAAATGTATCCGTACGACCAAGCATGAGGAACGGTTTTGCAGTCAAAGAAAGAAAAATCCGATATCTATTTCTACCATACAAGTTGACATACTTGGTGGGTTGTGACACAGGTAAGTGTGTACAGTTTAGCTATAAGCAATGCCTTTGTATTTATCAAGAAGCGACATGTCATAACCCTCCTATCCACTACATGTCTTAACTCTGTACATGTGCAGCATAGCAGACATCTTAGAACAAGTCAGCATCCAACGATAAGGCCTAGTTGTTGATTTCGCGTGGATCATCAGTCAAATTGTAGAACTCATTCTCTTCTGTACACCATGCACTCAACGTAATACCAGTTTGCTCCAGCTGCCTGGAGAACCGTTGATGACCCTAATTCTTTGATACGTGCATGTTTTTCCTAGAGTTACAGTTAACTAAACAATTCCGCTCTCTCAGTTTGGGATTTCGAGGCTGCCTCCTTTGAAATATGAAGCTACTCTAAAAATATGAAATTCTTTGAAATATGCAGCTATTCTAGAATGCCATCACGAGCTTGTAAGTGAGTGTTTACATTGTGTTTCTAGTTCTTCCGCTTGTCGGATTAGCACATACATGCAAGCACGTACCACGCGTCGTCATTTCTAGCTGTTATCTGACTATATAAGGAATTCAGTTGACATAATCAACTTTAGGAACTTAACTAGCATCCGTGTAGTATCAAGGTAAAGACAACACAAGGATGTTGTCATCTACTGCATCTCGGCATTGCCTTGGCGTTTGTGTATTTACAAACACTCGCACACAGCAACCTATTGCGAGGATATGGCTGCCATCCACCGTATCTCGGCACTGTCTTGACATTTGGCTACTCAGAGGCGGATCTAGGATCTGACGGAAGGAGTTACGCGACGGTGTAAAATCAATTGTGTGCGTATTCAGGAATTTTTTAATTAATTTAATTAAAAGAGCACTTTACTGATTCACGCACGCGCAGTAGACATTAGGGTCTTGGGCTGCAGAGCAAACGCTTGCTTGTGTTGCGCGGCATATTGTGTCTTGCTTTCCGAGGTCAGCAACTCGTGATGGCAGATCGTACACGAGAAAGTGATCTAGACTTGCCAGGTAACTCTGACGGCGAAGAAGTTACAGTTGAGTTCTGAAACGTGGTATGGTCTTCGACTTCCAATCGCTCGGGCCTTTGCGCTTTCCTCCTTTTTTTCTGCAAAAAGAAGCCATAGAAAAGTACCATACGTACAGCTTGCGTGATGCAAAAAACACGGAAATATGCGTCACATGGCATAATCACATGACACCAAATGCCTTCGCTCTACAGCCGAACCATTACCGTATGTGAGCTTTTCGCCGTAAATCTAAGGTGAGTTAGTGATGCGAAGGCACGTTATACTTTTGCCTAAGCAAATATCAAAGTGTACATAAAGCAGGGAACAAAAATCGCACTTAGTGGACGTTAATTGAAAACCGGCACGTACATATCTAATATAATATTTTCCTTAAATTTTGGCCTTATTAGAAGGCTCAGCTATCAAGTCTGCTCTAAGATAGCGCCAAACTTCCCAACTTGATGTGTGACCACAAACGCGATCTAAATCAAGAAGCAAAGACTTGTGAACGTCAAGAAGCACAAGAGCATTTAGACGAGCTTGGCCCATTAATGAGCTTGGCCCGTTGAGCTTCTTAATTCTGTCTTTATGTATTTAAGTGATGAGTTGGCTCTTTTGACATTAACGAATGTGACTGGTATTACCATCAATAGATGAAGGATGCGATAGATGTTTGGATAACTTCGCGCTTTCAGATCTTGCATGGCTTGCTTGAGTGTCGAAGGACGATTCTTGGCATCTGCTTTGACCCACTTTTTCTGCCACCTTTCAACTTCTGCATCCAGTGTTATAGATTCCGGTAGATCAGATTCATAGGCCCTGCAAATGTCTCTTATATCTGAGGGCAGTAGCTTGTGCAAGTTGTTTGGAAGAAGCAGCAAGGCTTGCACAGCGTTCTGTGAGAGAGCTACAAAGCGACCTTTAAACTAGAACAAAGTCCAGTAGTACCTGCAGCAGAAACAAAAGCGAAAACTTCGCTGTACATGCGGATACCATTTAGAAGTGCTTTCCCATCATTTGCTTGCTTATCTCAATTAATTAACATATCATTGTTATGTCTTTATGTCCCATGTAATGATGGGGTCGGCAGAACCAAGACATTAAACAAACCTTGCCAGACCCTCTCCCCGCCAACGACAGTCGAAAGGGGAAGGGGCTGGCTGCGCGAGACTAAGTTACTGCCGAAATACGGTGAATGGCAAGCACAACCTCGCAACATGTTGCTGTTTATGTAAACAAATGTCAATGCAAAGCCGAGATACGGTGGATGGCAAGCACAACCTCGCAACAGGTTGCTGTGTATGTAGACAAATGTCAAGGCAATGCCGAGATACGTTGGATGGCAACCACAACCTCAACAACAGGTTGCTGTATACCTAGACACACAAACGCCAAGGCAATGCCGAGATTTAGTAGATGACAACATTCTCGCATTGTCGTTACCTAGAGATAGTAAACGAATGCCTGCCTAGATCGATTATATGAAAAATTAACTGTTTCTTTTATAATTTCATTTCATCATCAATTGCTACGTCTGCAAAGTGACAATATTCAAAACACCTGGCTTCAGCTTCAAATCGACGTGCATTCTTGAGTAACCCTTCATTTCCAGTATTCCTTTCCTACTAGTAGAAGCGACGGTACAACATGACTACCTCTATTAGTCTTTTAGTAAAGTGTAGAAACAGTGTCTGTATCTTAAGTCTACCTCACTTGGATGTTTCAAACCCACCTTCCAACTTGCCGAGAACTTCCGGCACACTCCACCGTTGCGCGAAGACAGCATGGACGCCATTAAGAAACTTCTTCTTCTATTGAGTTGGCAAAACCAAAGCGTAGAACTCCAAACCTTGGCACGACGATTTGCCTAGAAACTAGGCACAACAATCAGATGGATTGATGTTTACCTACGTTACGCTGACGAGCGTATTTGACGTCTTTTTCAAACAAAATTTGAACTCTCCGAGCTAGGGAAACTCGTCAAAATGAACTTGAACGCAAGAAAGGGATTCTAATCTCATTAGGCTGTTCGCGATACGTAGACTCGCGTCCCTGTATGTTCGAACGAAGCCAACGCGCAATAACAGTCTTAAAACAGCGGAGGCGTGTCTTGTTACTATGGAGACAACTTGACCGTTACCGTTGAAACTCTATTAGCATTAACAAGTCATAAATTATGAAAAGTTTTAACTGATAATGTATATCTTACAGTTATGACATGAATTATAATGATTTTATTTTAAAAGTTGGGCAACAGGCGCCTAAATGTATTAATTAATTAAGATTCAACGTTTAGGGATGTTAACTGAATTCCTTATACTGTAATTTCAGATAACGGCTACAAATGACCATACTACCAAATACCGTCTAGTTTACTGACGACGCGTGGTACGTGCATGCATGTAGGTGCCAATCTGACAAGCAGAAGAGCTAGAAACACAATGTAAACACTCACTTACAAGCTCGTGATGGCATTCTACAGTAGAATAGCTGCAGCAATGCTACTGACATTAGAACGACGTACCTACTATTAGCTCCATAATTCAGAGGAGACAGCGTCGGAATCCCAAACTTAGAGAGTGGATTTGTTTAGTTAACTCTAACCCTAATAACAACATGCATGTATCAAGGAATCAGTGTCATCGACGGTTCTGAAGGGTAGCTGAAGCAAACTGGTATTACGCTGATTGCATGCTGTACAGAAGAGAAAGAATTCTACAGTTTGACCGATGATCTGTGCCACGTGAGATTTGGCCTTATCTCTAAGATGTCTGCAAGGCCACACAAAGTTGAGACATGTAGTTGAGACGAGTGTCATGATCTGTCGCTGCTTGTTAAATAAAAAGGCATTGCTGATAGCTACACACATTCTTGTCACAAGCCACTAGATATGTCAACTGGTGTGGAAGAAATAGATATCGGATTTTCCTTTTTCTGACAGCAATGTTGTCTCTCGTGGTTGATTGAATGGGTTAAAGTTTTGAATCGAGACCTGTTTACAGTTGTGACAGATAAGTCCTGTTCACATACCCTACGCTAGAGCAACGTGACGTAACCTAATGTTGCGAGCGTTATGTGTGAACCAGGTGACATTACGCTAACTTAAACCTGGTTCACAATATGACGGTGGTGCTGACGTTGCAACGCTGACGCGGACGCTGAAATCCAACTCCAGCGTGCGTCAGCGTCAACACCAAAGGATGCCGTCTCCGTCAAAGCAGGCTTTTTGAAGATTGACGTCCTCACTTGAGCGTCAACTGAACGTCATATTATTTAAACCAGACTTTACGGTATACATTACGTCAAAATAGGATGCTTTCAATTTTGACCTAAAGGAGCGGAAAGTTTAACCAATGAGATTTGAGCAATTTATCACGTGATTTCTCTTAGTAATCGGCACACCCGCAAGCTACCCAGACACTCAAGAGAGTCACGCGATCAAAGATCGAGTACCCAAACTATACGAACGACGTTTGACGAACGTATTCACGTTGTTCTTATACTAACGTAGCGTATATAGTATTCTCAGAATACGCTCGTTAGACGTCGTTCCTAGTTACAGTTTGAACTCTAGGGCTAGGTAATTAAAGGGTTAGGGTTAGGGTTGTGGTTTTAGTCTCATTTAAATTATTGTTTAATTATTTACTTTCGTCTTACGTGTTTTACGGAGCTGAATTATTAGGCGCGTAACCAGCGGGTTAGATGGGTTTGAACAAACCCCCCAGCATCCTCAAAGAGACATCATTCTGAAAGTCTTTACCAAAAGACGGGTCTGGCATCTAGTGAGTGACACACGACGTGGCATGACTAGCACTTTCGGAAACACTCGGCGACCTGTGTTAATTTCTGTGTCGAAGTAAGAATATTAGAGAAATAGTATCTAGAAACATTATACTTACTAACGTTGCAAGCAACAAACCCAATTGCCACTACAGCCACGTCTGAGACCACCACCCATTCCTCTGTCTATAAACTGACTAAAAGTAAGCCCTGATGTTGAATTTTTCTAGAAGTACATCTTGATCAACGAACTCTTAACTACAACACCGATTACGACTTTTAGTAATGCACAGGTTTGGTTTCGACTGTTCAAAAATATTTGATATAAATGTTCAACTTACATCTGCAGTCTCTTTATCCAGTCAGCATTACTCCTCGTATCCTACACTGCTTTACTCTATGGCTTTAGATACGGCATACGCCAGACGCCATCTGTTTTGGATGAGCATTTCGTAACGCCTCCTTCTGACTAGAGGTCAGAGTGAATCCGTACTTGAGGTTACTCATGTCTCTATGTATAAAGTTACTCTAGCGTTCCGGTTCGTTGCATTATGTTACGTTTGCACGGTCAATGAGATCTGTACCCCGCTTTTAGTGTTGCGTGCATGTCAAGTTGTCAGTTTTAAATTTTCATTTACTTTATTGCAGAACTTAATTGCTTTGGTCTTACGGGATTTCTATAGGTCTAAAGGAGCTGAGTTATTAGATGCCATTCTTATTGTTTGAGAGTTCACTGCTAGTAGTAGGGCTACATTACTGTTGGTCATGTAAACACACGCAGCCTCTCACAAACATAACCCGCAGCCCGGAAGTCAGTTTAGCCTTATAAGTTTTAAGTAGCTACTCGTCAAATCTCATAACTTTTTCCAAAGGCCCATTTTAAACTGCTCATAGCTGAAATGAACGTTCTCATGCAGTTACATATAGACTGGGAGAATCTCTGACGTATAGGGTTGCGATCTGTAAAAATACTTTGTGCATGTCTTGTAGTTATGGCTATAGCAGATACAGTACACGAATATCGTACGATCGTGTTTGCATTGATATGAGAAGTGCCGTGGTAACTGAACAAACTTATGCAATCTCAAACATATAATCACGTAATAATTTTATTATTTTTAAGTATGTAGCTAATGTTACACAGAGAATTATAAAGTCTACAACTCAAACGACACAAAGCATGCAACTAGTAGCGAAATACTTTAGAGAAACTAGCAGCTAATCTGAGCAATTGAGCTGGCGTATGTCTAGTTTGCATAGTTTTCTACAACACAGCAGCAGCAGCAAAAATCAAACGTCAAAACTAACTACTACCCACTAGTCATCTATTGTATGCCGCAGCATGCACACTTATGAAAAAACAGTTTTGATCAGTGAATGAAGATGTGAAACAGACAGCGGCTTACTCAGCTGCCGCTAGACGGCGACTGAAATTTTGTAATTTTCAACCCGATCCCAGTCTTTTGGAGCAAGTAAATGTCCACCTTGTGTATATATCTCTGTAAACAGCAATGCTAGTTACAGTGTATAGCAATACAATACAAGTTTATATTCTCAACCTAACCATTCCAGACTTCTCTAGACCAAGCGCAGCCTGAAGACATCGCTCCAGCAGTAAAAGCATTGCCTTCCTGTTCAAATCTTTATATTATTAAAATTAAAATAATATATGATATCGACAATTACCCAGTAGAGAGCAGTAGGTTTCCGCTGGAGATTTTTGTGCCGTAGTAAGAAAACTAGAGAAATAGTAACTAGAAACATTAGATCTATTAAGGTTGCAAACAACAAACCGAACTACGACAGCCACCTCTTACAACACCACACATTCTTCTGTTTACAAACTGACTAAAACTAAAGCCTGATGTTGAATTTTTCTGGAAGTACATCTTGATCAACGAATTCTTATTTGCAACACTCAATAAGACATTTTAGCAATGCGGTAATGCACGCATTCTGGTTTAGAATACTCAAAATATTTTTGATATAAATATTCAACTTACATCTGTAGTCTCTGTATCCAGTCAGCATTACTTCTTCGTATTGTACACTGCTTTGCTCTATGGCTTTCAATACGTCGTATGCCAGACGTTTGTTTGCATTTCCTGGATCTAGACTGGTAATGTGTGCAGAAAACTTATACCTTTTTTGCATGTCGTTGCTACCAGTATAGAATCATCACGACTTGAATAGATGAGATTCCACCCACCACCAAATGATGTCATGTCACAGTAAATCTGAAATGCACGACCGTGCACCTACAAACACAACGTTACAACAACAGTCCAGTAACACATCTTGAGTTAGTGTATACTTGGCTCGGATTAATAACTCCCGCGGCTCATGGCGAAGCAACATGAACACATCCATTACATCTTATGAGAAATACGTCTCATGAGCCACTGCTTGTGAGAAATACACAAATCTTATGAGATGAGCAATTGTCTCATTGAAACTCATGAGATATACGTCTCATGAGACTCCTCTCATGAGAAATGCCCAAATCGCATGAGATAAGCAATTGGCTTATGAGCAGCATTAACACACACATTGAATCTCATGAGGTAAACGTCTCATGAGATTCCGCTCATGAAAAATGCCCAGATCTCATGAGATGAGCGAGAATCCCATGAGATTTCGCTTAATTTTATGCTCTTTTCTGCATGGGTAAGATTATTTAAACGTTTACCTTACAATAGTATATACGTACATCAATTTAAAGGTAGATACTATTGTCACATTAACATATGATTAACTCCTTTTCTTTTTGTAAGTGGTCTCCAGTAGCCAGTAATGTCTTTTTTTTCATTTCTTCTCATCTGTATTTTTATTCTCAACATAAACGCAGCCACTATAGCTTTTGCTGGGAGTTTTCCTCTCTTAACTCCTCCAATACCTTATGATTATAAAGTGGCAAAGAATGCCGTTTAGTAGAACTAACATTGCCCCATGTAAAAACATACATACTTACACATATATGCACATATATGCAATTAGCAGTATAATATTCAAACATAAACTTATGATCTGTGCCCCCACCATCACAGAATGCTCACTACGCTCTTGCAAGACTGTTGCGTCTGCAACCATTTTCGTTTATTTTAGTAGCCATATCGACTTCCACTGCCACTCATGCATCGAATTCAGTAGCAAAACGTGATATCGTATTACGTACTGGTGCAGAACGTTGAGCGATACGAAGTGCACCCTTTTGCATGATAGCTGCGAGTGTTTTCTATAGAATAGTTTGTTAAATTGGAGATACGTGCGTTAGTAGACAGGACGGTGTCAAATTATGTCTATGCATAGATAGATGTATTGCAGTATACTGTGGCATGATCGACAGCTGTACACTCATGCACATCTTCTGACAATGCAAGGGCTCGTTTGCATGTCGGAGGCACGGTGTTGGAAAAGCTGTACGAGCTGCACGTATCAGAATGACCGTGTTCTCATTCCTGACAGACACTAAGGTCCACTGTTTGGTTCCATGTAATTAAGTTATACAAAATTTCACGTGACTATAACAAAATAAAAAAATTTAATTAACATGCAATTGTCTAAATTTAGGATATTTCCATTTGCGTAGTTTAATTAAGCAACATAATTCTAGATACCGTAAGCACAGAATTTTTTCTATTTGGGAAACCACAAATTTATAGTGAGAATTAGTAGGGCTCCCTGTTAATTAATGCGTAAAATCACGTGATCATATAGATATCACACAAATTTCGGAGCATTGAATTTGCGCAGATCATAAAGGTTAGTATTCTGCTATCGGTGACAGCGACTACCCATAGCTAGAAACTAACTTTGCTACAGCACAGCACTAAAGATCAAAACGTCAAAACTAAAAGATCTGTAAAAATACTTTGGGTCTTGTAGTTATAGCTATACCGGATACACGTATAAGTATGATCGTGCATGGTATGATAAGTGCCGTGTTAACTGATCAAACTCACAAACATATAATCACGTGATTATATTTTTCTATTTCTGCGTATGTAGCTAATGTTACGCAGACGATCATGAAGTCTACAACTAAAACGACACAAAGCGACTAGCAAATTGCTAGAAACTAGCAGCTATAATCTGAGCATATAAGCTAGACATGCAGGCATTAGTTTGCTTAGATTTCTAAAACACAGCAGCAGCAAAAACCATCAAACGTCAAACTAACTACTATCCAATAGTCATCTGCATGCCGCAGCATCCACACTGATCCACACTTGCAAATCTTTTGACTAGCGGATGAAGATGTGAAAGAGACCGCGATGTCCACAGCTGCCGCTAGACGACGACTGGCTGTAGTATATTTCAGCACGACTCCAGTCTCGTGGAGCAAGTAAGTGTCCACCATTATTGTCTACCTCTGTAAACATCAATGGTAGTTAGCATTCACAACAATGCAATACAAGTTTCTTTGCATTCTCAATCTAACCATTCCAGACTTCCTTAAACCAAGCGCAGCTTAAAGACACTGCTCCAGCTACGAAAGCACCCTCTTCCTGTCAAAATTTATTTCATATTATTTGATTACATATGTACAATAATCTTGTAACACTGGTAAATACCCAACTGAGAGCAATAGGTTTGCCGCTGGAATTTTCTGTGCCATAGTAAGAATACTAGAGAAATAGTAACTATAGAAATATTTTACTTGTTAATGTTGCAAGCAACAAACTGAAGTGCCACAGCCAAATCTGGAACCACCAGCCATTCTTCTGTCTATAAACTGACTAAAAGTAAGTCCTAATGTTGAATTTTTCTGGAAGTACATCTTGATTATCGACTTCTTAACTACAACACCAAATAAGACATTTTAGCAATGCGATAATGCACGCATTTTGTTTTAGACTGTTAAAAATTGATATAAATGCTCAACTTACCTCTGTAGTCTCTGTATCAAGTGAGCATCACTTCTTCATATCCTAACTGCTTTGTTCTATGGCTTTAAATACGTCGTATGCCAGACGTTTGTTTGCATTTCCTGGATCTAGACTGGTAATGTGTGCAGTAAACCTATTTCCTTTTTGCATGTTGTTGTCACCAGTAGAATCATCGCGACTTGAATAGATGAGACTCCACCCACCACCAAATGATGTCATGTCACAGTAAATCTGAAATCCACGACCAGGCATCTACAAACACAATGTTACAACAACAGTCCAGTAACACATCTTAATTTATTGTATACTTGGCTCGGATTAATCCAAAGAACAGAAGATTTGGGTGTACAACTACTCAAACCTATCTTGTATTGATTGGTCAAGCATGTTACTCCATCAGCAAGTTTAGACGACCCGTCTCCTCCATACGTATCTTTTTGGCAAACGTTGGAAAGAGAATCACATATGTTGCACTGGCTGTATCAAATTTCGACACGTGATCAATGGGATTGAACATTATTTATGCTATTTACGCTTTCATGCTGTACATGCTGATTGCTATTACCCGCTGATGTTTGTGTATTTCAACCATGTGCCCTTATGATCCAGCTAGCCAAGTTACTCACATGATCTGAACTCTGCACACATGCCATAGCTCGCAGAAACGCTACTGCTACCGTAGCGACATGCACCATGACTCTGGCGCAAAATTACAGAACTTTAGAAAAGACTGAAGTATAGATACGACTGATTGGAATGACAATGTCGTTATGAAAAACCAGCGAGCACACTTTCTTAGATATTTGAGTACGCTTGCAAACCACACCCTCTACTTGACAGCTAGTATCAAGATGGTAGAGCGGATGATAAAGTTGCGATGATTGAGAATTCTAGGTATCGTATATTGAAGTTCGAAAATTCACGCCTGATATATATAGGGATACAAAAATCCGTGATGCACAAATTTAGGAAAAGGAAATCCGAGAGACTTCTTGGAGGGTACACAATGCATGTCATCATTGGTAGTGAAGCTGCACAAGTTTTGAAACATTTTAGTAAACATTTATTGTAATTAACCTATTTATTTTACTAACAATAGAAGTGTTAATAATGTTCCATAGATGAGTTGACTTAAAGACTTCCACTCATGTACAGCTGGATGTGATACATGGATCGTCTGCATCACAGGCGTGCATAAACTTATATGCTAAGAATCAAACCTTAGAGAATAAAACTTAGAAATCAAAAATACCAAAATACAATAGTAAGAATTATAATTACAAAATTTTAAATCAAAACTAAAAAGCAAAAATTAAATTTAAAAAAGTTCAAAATTAAAATTTATAACGTAGAGATTTAAAATTTAATTTAAAATTTTAAAATTAAAGACAATGATTCTTTTTAAATAACTGTTTATTGCAAAAATTAAAATTTAGATATGAGAAAACTAGGAACACAAATATTTGAATGACAAAAATTGAATGGCCCAATTACCCAATGACCTTGCTGCTTGGCAGAAATCGTCGGAGGAAACGATGCGTGAACATTAACCCTTTATTGGCTGTTCCTTAGCGAACATATACTAGTTCTAGGTTACTAACTAAAGTTATTACATTCGATTTTTTTATTTGTATTGACTTGGAAAAATTTGGGAGATACAGGTAGTCGCTATTGTATGCAGATTAGAAAGTAGCCCGGATCCATTCAGTACATAGAGGGTTAATTAATTAAGAGTGAATTCAAAGCTTTGATAAATTGGCTTGGCTTTGCTTGTGACATGTTGTAAGGTAGAACCGTTTCGCCTTTAGAAGTTGCATGCATGCATTGCAGAGATCGGAACAGACGGTGTCAATATTTGTACAGAAAAAGTTACAACTATATCAATATTAACTGTAAACTTAGACACGGTCACTTGACGCTAAATAATATGTAAAAGTTCTAATACTTTAGTAAACGTTTTAGCGCTATAAATAATAACACCATATCTAAGATATCTGGTCAAAAGCTTGAGTTAATATAAAAACTAGAAGGAAGGAACGTATTCCGGGCGATTTTTTTTTTTGGACGAGGTTTGGGAACTTAGCCGCTGCAGCGAATGCGCTTTGGTGTACGAGGCTACCGGCGCGCCAATCGATTCTTGGTAGTGAATGGATATGTTACAACCGCGATTTTGACATAAACGAACTGCTGCCTTTTTGCGCATCTTTCGAGCAGTAACCTGCACCGTTTATTGAAAGGGGGCCTCAGTTTTGAGTGTCGTCCGCTGAACGTTGCTATCTCGGCACAAATCGACTTCAAATAAATTGGACGGCAGGTTAAGTGATTTTTAATTAATATGTTTTGCGTTTAAATAAAAAATTTGCAGTTTTCTTGAAATATTTCTTGGGTGCGCGCATCTGCTACGCACATTATTAATTAACTGGATTTGATTGGTGTCAATATTTACATTGTGGCGTGCACTGCATACATCAAATTGTGTACTATTTATCGCAAATTTATTTCCTGTGTCCAATTAAATAATATGCAATTAATTAATTACCAATATAATTAGAACAGTGCAAAGTACTCAGGCAATTTCATTCTATTTCACAACTACTGCTACAAAAGATTTATTAACAGATAAACACTATACAATTAAAATGACAGCATGCGATATGTGTGTGTACACAATATTTATTAATTAAGCATTATCTAGTTGGTATAAACACGTACATGAAACAATCTATAGACACTTCAATACTCATTACAAATCAGATCATTTAATTCAAACCACATAATAATTACTAATGCATAGAATCATTGTAGATGGATGACGACGGCGTATTCATGACTCTGCTGGTTGTCACACAGCTACAGTATTATTAAGGTAATGTATGTTTAGAGCTAGCATTGGTTTTAATTAAATTAAGTTAATTACTTTAAGTTCAGTTACTTAAGTTGATGGTATCAGTCATTGCGTTGTTGGCACTTATAGGTATACGTTGTATATGCCTTTTGCCAACTGGTATTGTATTGCAAACTATACAATTATTATGGCATTGTTATATGGTTGGTGACGTGAATGACAGTTATATAATTAGTATACTGGTGTGTGTGTGTGTGTGTGTGTGTGTGTGTGTGTGTGTGTGTGTGTGTGTGTGTGTGTGTGTGTGTGTGTGTGTGTGTGTGTGTATTTGAACAGCAAATATTTGTGTGTATATATATATATATATATATATATATATATATATATATATATATATATATATATATGTTAGAAGTAATAAGAAATAATTGTATTATGCCTCTTTGTGAAGTGATGAAATATTTTGACATTCACTAACACATGTACAATCCAAGAGAGACGACATCTGTCTTTTTTGATGACTTAACTATGTGTCCTTACGATTTTTGTTTTTGCTTGTTTTGGTTTTGTTTATTGGGGTGAAAAGTTTAAACCACTGTATCTGTACATTGCTTCTGCACTCTCATAAAGAACATTCTCTTTTTACAAGTTTCCAGATCATTCAAAATTTAGAACACTTTTGAGCTAGTTAGTAACTTGATTCCGTATTCCAAAACTTAATTGTCTGTACTGGCAAAGGCAACAAGTAGACAACTCAAGGAAGTCACTTGGACAAGGCAAATAGTAGCATGGGGCAGTACGTGCAGTATGATCGAGTCAACTTTCTCATTACTATCAATGGAACTAGAAATGGTTGCCAATTCTTGAGCAACATTTCTGCTATATGTTGCTGAGAAAAGTCACCAAGATTTCTATTATACTGCAAATAATTAATAATTCACCCTTTCATAGAATCAAGATCAGTCAGTCTGCGAATCAACAAAATCATTCTCTCGACTGCATGGCCAGCACAAAGCCCTACTATAATTATTTTGTTGTCCGTGCTATTGTCTACTGTCTGTTTGCCTGTCTGTCTGTCTGTCTGTCTGTCTGTCTGTCTGTCTGTCGGTCTGTCTGTCAGGATATTATGAAGAGGGCTAGCAAGGAAAATGGTCTTGCTGCCACGACAAGAGAAGAAAAGAAATGAAAAATATTCAGAAGAGCTTGTTTCAGGAGGATATGTATCAAGATGTGTTCCTCTTGTGATAGAACATTTTGGGAGGTGGGGCACAAAGGCAGAGAATTTTTTGCAGCATTTGTCACAACAGTCAGTAAATCCAGAAGCCAATTTTAATACCTCCAGGTCCATGTTCGTGTCGTATTGGAGAAAAAGATTTTCTACAATTCTACAAAGATGCAATGCTAAAGTTATCCTCAGAAAACTTTCAAACTGTCACCTAATTATGGTGATTTAGATAGATTATTTGATTTTGACATTCAAGGCCAAGTCCATTAGTTAAAATCTATGACTTTGCTGTTTGCAAGGACTGGTTTGCTTTCACAAATTCCTAGCAATGTACAAGTAGAGTCTATATGAGAATAAAGTATCTGTCTGTCTGTCTGTCTGCCTGTCTGTCTGTCTGTCCGTCTGTTTGTTTGTCTGTATTGCTAATTAAGTATGATACAAGATCTACTAAATCATATGGGAATAAACGTGATCAAAGTATCTACTCAATCATGTTGTACTAAAGTGTTGACAGTACCTACCCAGCTTATGCATCTGCTGTACTCAACAACTGAACAAAGTACCCACCGGTAAATGTATATACATTCATATTGCATCTAACACTTTCTTTACAACATGATTGAGTAAATACTTTGATGACATTTATTCCTATATGATTTGGTAGATATTTTACCATACTTAGCAGTACATGTACAGACAGGCAAACAAACAGACAGACAGACTGACAGACGGACGGACGGACGGACGGACGATGGGTGAGATGGGAAAAACTTCCTGGAAAGGCTAGTCAAGAAGTCACGTGATGAACTCGGTCAACCTAATGCTGCTGAGTTTCTAGACATCTGGAGAAAGAGGTTCTCAACTCAACTTCAAAAGTGCAATGCCAAGGTAATAATGAGAAAAACCTCAGCTCTCAAAAGTGACATTGACTGTACGGTAGATTGCTCTACCCAGTTTTCAGCCGCTAAGTTGGCTCCGGATAGTCTGCATTGTTCTATTTTAAGTGTTATATGTTTGTTTGTTTTCTAAATGTAGTCCTAGTGAACTCTCGTAGTTGCAGAACTCTACATAGTTACCTTGCTAGCATTGTATTATAGATGTACATGTTTGAAATATATGTTATTTGACAGACAGACAGACAGACAGACAGACAAATAATTTATTCCCATATAGACTCTACTTTTACATATGCTAGGAATTTGTGAAAGCAAACCAGTCCTTGCAAACAACAAAGTCATAGATTAACTAATGGACTTGGCCTTGAATGTCAAAGTCAAATAATCTATCTAAATCACCATGATTAGTTGAAAAGCTTGAAAGATTTCTGAGGACAAACAGACAGACAGACAGACAGACAGACAGACAGACAGACAGACAGACAGACAGACAGGCAGAGGAAACAATAAAATACAGTCAACTCAAACTTCCTGGAACACGGTCATTGAGGTTTGTTCCCCTTGTCATGGAACACTGTGGTCGTTGGGGCGAAGAAGCCAACAAATATTTGCAGGAACTGTCACAGAGGGCAACAGACAATTCAGGCAAGAACAACTGCAAGAAATTTGTGCTTTGGCGGAAACGCTTCCCAACAACATTGCAGCGGTGCAACGTTAGCGCAATCGCCAAGAAGATTTCCATTTTAACTTCCACTAATCATAACGACATTGATGATTTTGTAACTCAGTTTTATGTACATTAGATTGATAGGTATAATGGCCCTATAGGGCCTATTGAACTCATTTTTAAAGCTTACCATAGCTACTTTACCTAGCCTGTATAGTGATCATGTTTGAAATATACTACCATTGACAGGACAGACAGACAGACAGACAGACAGACACTGTATTCTCATATAGACTCTACTTGCACATTTGCTAGGAATTTGTGAAAGCAAACCAGTCATTGCAAACAACAAAGTCATAGACTGACTAATGTACTTGGCCTTGAATGTCAAAATCAAATAATCTATCTTAATCAGACAGACAGACAGACAGACAGACACAGACATGTAATTAGCATTGGTGTAAGTTATAGTGATGATTTATAAACATATGTATTGACAAACAGACAGGCAAACAGACCATAGACAGTAGGACGGACAACATAATTTAAAGTAGGGTTTTGTGCTGGCCATGCAGTCGAGAGAATGATTTTGTTGATTCTCAGACTGAATTATCTTGGTTTTATGAACAATTGAATTATTATTTGCAGTGTAATAGAAATCTTGGTGACTTTTCTCAGCAACATGTAGCAGAAATGTTGCTCAAGAATTGGCAACCATTTCTAGTTCCATTGATAGTAATGAGAAAGTTGACTCGATCATACTGCACGTACTGCCCCATGCTACTATTTGCCTTGTCCAAGTGACTTCCTTGAGTTGTCTACTTGTTGCCTTTGCCAGTACAGACAATTAAGTTTTGGAATACGGAATCAAGTTACTAACTAGCTCAAAAGTGTTCTAAATTTTGAATGATCTGGAAACTTGTAAAAAGAGAATGTTCTTTATGAGAGTGCAGAAGCAATGTACAGATACAGTGGTTTAAACTTTTCACCCCAATAAACAAAACCAAAACAAGCAAAAACAAAAATCGTAAGGACACATAGTTAAGTCATCAAAAAAGACAGATGTCGTCTCTCTTGGATTGTACATGTGTTAGTGAATGTCAAAATATTTCATCACTTCACAAAGAGGCATAATACAATTATTTCTTATTACTTCTAACATATATATATATATATATATATATATATATATATATATATATACACACAAATATTTGCTGTTCAAATACACACACACACACACACACACACACACACACACACACACACACACACACACACACACACACACACACACACACACACACACACACACACACACACACACACACACACCAGTATACTAATTATATAACTGTCATTCACGTCACCAACCATATAACAATGCCATAATAATTGTATAGTTTGCAATACAATACCAGTTGGCAAAAGGCATATACAACGTATACCTATAAGTGCCAACAACGCAATGACTGATACCATCAACTTAAGTAACTGAACTTAAAGTAATTAACTTAATTTAATTAAAACCAATGCTAGCTCTAAACATACATTACCTTAATAATACTGTAGCTGTGTGACAACCAGCAGAGTCATGAATACGCCGTCGTCATCCATCTACAATGATTCTATGCATTAGTAATTATTATGTGGTTTGAATTAAATGATCTGATTTGTAATGAGTATTGAAGTGTCTATAGATTGTTTCATGTACGTGTTTATACCAACTAGATAATGCTTAATTAATAAATATTGTGTACACACACATATCGCATGCTGTCATTTTAATTGTATAGTGTTTATCTGTTAATAAATCTTTTGTAGCAGTAGTTGTGAAATAGAATGAAATTGCCTGAGTACTTTGCACTGTTCTAATTATATTGGTAATTAATTAATTGCATATTATTTAATTGGACACAGGAAATAAATTTGCGATAAATAGTACACAATTTGATGTATGCAGTGCACGCCACAATGTAAATATTGACACCAATTAAATCCAGTTAATTAATAATGTGCGTAGCAGATGCGCGCACCCAAGAAATATTTCAAGAAAACTGCAAATTTTTTATTTAAACGCAAAACATATTAATTAAAAATCACTTAACCTGCCGTCCAATTTATTTGAAGTCGATTTGTGCCGAGATAGCAACGTTCAGCGGACGACACTCAAAACTGAGGCCCCCTTTCAATAAACGGTGCAGGTTACTGCTCGAAAGATGCGCAAAAAGGCAGCAGTTCGTTTATGTCAAAATCGCGGTTGTAACATATCCATTCACTACCAAGAATCGATTGGCGCGCCGGTAGCCTCGTACACCAAAGCGCATTCGCTGCAGCGGCTAAGTTCCCAAACCTCGTCCCAAAAAAAAAATCGCGTATTCCGGTCTAGTTCAAAGTAATCAAGTGTTAGATCGGTGCATAGATTGCGGCAATCCTTTTCAAGGAAGCAACCTTGTATCGAACTCATTCCGTATACTCACTTTTTGAGAAGGAAATAGCGACTAGAGAATTAATTAACAGTTGGAAGTACTAGACAACAAGGAAGAGGAACCCTATTTCCAGACTGGGTCTAAGCATGTGTGCCAGGGGCGCTCTTCTCGTTGGTCGGTCATACACTTACTGTGTGTGTTAACACTTTAACAATGTGTCTGTTGGCACTAATTAATTAAGGCTAATGCTGTTGCGGCAGTGAGCAACTTTTGTACGACGGCGCGATAGAATGATTCTATGCTACGAGGCAAAATCCGGGTTACACAACTTTGTCAGATGACCTCGAATTGACTGCTTAGATCTAAACGACGTCTCGGACAAATCGGATGCAAAAACCTCCTACCACAAAGGTGATCATTAGTAAATTCCTAGAAGAAAAGTCTGCTGTCAATTACTGTGATTTAGATTTAGACCATTTTTGTGAGTGAGTTTACCTTCGGCGATAGAGGATCAATTGGCAAGGGTAAGTTTTCCATCTCGGTCTCTACGCACTGCTGATATAGAGTCGAACGAATGAAGCGAGGATGACAGTCCATTTTCATGAGTCTGAATACCTATTCGAATATCCAACTCGTTAGTCACAAAGATCGAGACTCAAGACTCAAAGGGTGTGCCACCGTACCTCGCGCTGAGCCTTTGCAAACATATCCTTGTGAGGACAATTGAGGCTTGCAGCCACCTGGTGAATCGTGTGGAAATCAATGTTGACTGGAGTGGGTGCACTCTCGGACAAAAACTCATCATAGATCATTCGAGCTTCTGCCTGCAACTGATAGCGAACGTTGGATGTAAAACCAAGAGTATGAGCACACTTTTTATCAAAACAATATATGGAATTTAAAATCAATGATAATGATAAATTGTAATACACAGGATATCGTGATCCTCATTCATTCTGATTAGAGACATATACACGACACAAATGAATACTCAGAAAAATGGGCAAAAAGGTAGAAAGGCTGAGAGAGACAAGAACTAAATAAACAAAAAATAAATAAACAAATATAGAAATAAGTAAATACATAAATAAATAATACATATAAATAAATAAAGGCATAACAAATACATAAAGAAATACATAAATACACAAATAAGTATATTCATAAATAAATAAATAAATATAAAGAAATAACTATAAATACATATGAAAAATAAATAAATAAGTACATAAATATACAAATACGTAAATACACAAATAAAAAATAAATATACATAAATACATAATAAATAAATATATAACAAATACATAAATAACTACATAAATCACAATGCATAGACAGACCTCTCGAGATATTGTTAGTACAGTAGAATAGACATAGTCTCGAGTAGCCAGACCTCTCCACTGGAGAGGTCTGGCTATGCGAGACTAGAATGAACAGATGTTGTAGAAACAAGACCATGCTGTGACATTTTTTATAAATTCATTCATACAAACTGAGCAATGTATCTGTATCATCTAGACACAAGTTTTATACCTGAAAGATGGTGCAATGTAGGGATGGTGTATTGCTCAGTCTGCATGAGTGAATTCATGAAAGATGTCACAGCAAACCCTACATGGTACTGTTTTTCATACAGCAACCCTACATCTTTCTCATTTTTCAAAATGTTTTTATACTATTGTTAGTAGAATAGACAGATGTTGTAATGTAATAATGCAAAACATCACAATTCCAAGTCGTTCTAATCTAATTTACAAGGTCATACACATACACATACATACACAACAAGAGTTCTAGTCTTTGTCACAATAAACAAAATCACACGTCTACAATTTTACAAAAATTTAGGTCTCCCCTTAGTCTCACGTACCCAGACTCCTTTCCACCGCGTCATACTTCTGCCTGAAAATGGGTCTGGTGAGCAGCCTTTGATGTCGCTGTGTGCCGAGCGGCTATCTAAAGACCGGATTTGGTTTCTTACCGCTTTACTAAAGACCAGACTGGTATGCAAGCAGTGCAATCCTATCTTAAGTAGCTTCTCTTGTTTCGTAGGGAACAACTCAAAGACTACAGCTAGAGTCGTTGCTGTTTGTAAACTCTGCATGTTTACAGTAGCAATTAAATGCAGCTGCGAGAAAGTTGACGTCGGCAGGCTTTGATTTCATGCAGCTATGATCGTGACAACGTATGTAGCATGTTGTGGACGTGCTCGTGTCACAACAGACTGAATGTGAACATAATGGATGTATGCGAATGTACTCAATGCTGTTTTCTGTTTGATGTCCAAACCGGCAGCAGACAGTCCAGAGTAAGCGATATCTGGAAGGTCTTGGCACTGACGTCATCAAAACAAGATGAGTCGTCTTTTGGTCTTTCGGTATCATCTCGTGTGTGCTTTACATTGAGTATGTTCTCATCCATTCAGTACGTTTTCATGCAGTCTCGGTTGTGACACAAGTGCGTAGCGTACGACTTCGATGATGGCACGCTGCATGAGATGGAAGCCTGTCGATGGCAACGTTCCCACGGCCGTGTTTAGTTGCTGCTGTAGACATGCAGATTTCACAAACAGCTATGAATCTAGCTGTAGTCTTTGAGATGTCGTCTAGGAAAAAAGAGAAGCTACTTGAGAGAGGATTGTACTGCGTGCAGACCAATCAGGTCTTTAGTAAAGCCAAATCCAGTCTTTAGATAGCCGATTACTGGCTAGGCAGCACACAGTGACATCAAAGGCTGTTCACCAGACCCATTTTTGCCCAGAAGTATGATGCAGCGCAAAGGGGTCTAGCTAAGCGAGACTAGTCTCCTCCTTGGTGATATTTGAGTTGCACTTAATTAAACTTCACTATTTCCACTAGCATTTATAGTCTACGATCCTTTTTACTGATTCTTCTTCAAAGTTACATTCGTTCTGGCTGTGTCCCAGCAGATCAATTACAAGACGGCACAAAAAGACATTCCACTGCCCATCAACCGGTAAGACAAATAAACAACGAGCCACATGGGCAACATATAGACAGAGAACAGACATGTGGAGAACAAAGAACAGACAAGCTAGTGAACAAACAGATGTGCAGACAAAAAGGTATGTACAAAGATGAAAACGGACACTAAACAGGAAAGGGGGCACACGCAATAAATATGGAAGAAGTCTGGACACGCGGATGTCCGAGACGTTGACAATAAGTCAACATGAAAAGTCAGTAGTACAACCACATGCGGATTATAACACAAAAGATGACACATACACTAACACATGCAAACATGCATTCACCGCATGCACTCACGAATGCATTCACATTTGCATGCACGTATGCACTCCCACATGCCGAGCTCATAAACTCACCGCTCCAGACTTCCGCAATTCGGCAAATTTCTGACACTGTAGCCAAAATGACAAGTTCTCGTCGCTGTGTTCCGATGTCATAAACTCCTAACAGAATTCAGAAGTCAATACACACATTATCGTATCGCTCGTCGGTGTCAAGTCATGCTGACCGTGAAACATGCCACGCCTATCGGATCCTTTAGCAAACGACTGAAGCTGATAGCCCAATTTCTGATCCGTTGAGAATCACCACCAACGCTGTACTTACTCCCGACCGTCGACATCAGAGCCAAACTGTCCATGCTGGTGTTCAGCAACGGGCCTCCTTGGTTTATATCGTTCACATAGCCGTGGCTTTGAGCACCGGGTGACACTGGTAACTTTTCATCCGGATCAGTTGACGTAACAAAGTCGACGCCTTGACCGTGCTGAGCTACATCTTGTTCAATGGGATAGACACGTGGTATACGACCGTGAGAACGAACCGCATCAAGTGAAGTCTTCTCTCTGCTAATGCGACCGCGTCTTCCTTCGAGAGACTGAAGTCTCGGGATGTAGTCTTCTGTAAACCAATCGGGCAGGTCGAGGAAGTTGTTGCTCTTAGAGACAGTAACACCTGCTTGGTCCATTTTTCCGTTTATTCCATCTTCATTCATACCAGGTTGATCAATATTACAGCTCAACTGACTGCTCATTTCCCGTGCTTTTTGTGACCCTGTACACACAAGCGACCGGCTGTCTAGCACATCAGACAATGGGGTGACCGTGTGATTCTCACCTGACTGTCTAGGCAACTCAGAGTGATACGGAGATGCTTGCGAACAACCCAAATCTTTCCTTTGCGGTGCATCAAGTGCCTCTAACAACGGTGGTGGGGGTGGCGGAAGGTCAACGATGGAGTCTTGGTCTGACACTTCCCACACCTCTGGATAGTCATCTGGTGGTTGATCATTTTCAATAGTGTTACTTCAGTGTGATGGTTGATTAGGGTATCGTCCAACGATGTTCATGTCTGTAGGAAGACTCGGTGACGTAGTCACGTGAAAAGGCTTTCGTCTTATGTCCACGTTGAGAAGATTAGGATTGAAAAGATCAGGATCAGACATACCTCTCTAGTCATTCGACGACTGCTCGATAATATTGTCGACGGAAACTGTACGACCGATCACTGTGTGTGTTTGTGTGTGCCACTGTGTGTGTGTGTTTGTTTGTGTCACTGTGTGTGTGTTTGCATTGAACTTTTGGGTCATTAGGGCAAACCTCAATTGTAGTCAATCACTGTATCTTTAAACCAAGAACTACTTCTAGAATGTCATGAAGTCGATAAACTGATAGTCACAGAGCAAATAGAAAATGGGATAAAACAATTGTGAGACAAACTCTAATTAAATCATATGGAGATAAATACTTAGTACGAAGACTGCGAAAGAATGAAAACTGTGGAAGTAAGAAACTGGGGATAGAAAGCTTGGGGCTGAAACACTGCGGGAAATTGGAGATTAAACAAGGAGAAAAAAACTGTAGTATAAATCAAGGAGATATTGTAAACATGTCCTTTGACTGAAATGCCATGGCAGCTTGAAACAACAAACTTCCAATGGCCTTTAGTGATCACCTCTAAAATATTACATTTCAATGCTTAGTTGCATGCATGCAATGAAAGTACTAGAGATATGTAGACTATAGTGTAGACCACCTTTGCATAATGAGTGTACATACATAGACTGTAGCAGACCAAGGTTGAAACAACAGAGAGAAATCAGACATCTACTTTTGGTCGGGTTCTCAATTAATTCTTCTTTCTTGCTTGCTGTATGCTTGGGATGCTATAGTTAGGCGTCAATGGTATCTGTAACAAGGATGCCAGATGTGAATATGCTTTGTACATGTGGTGCCTGTGCATGTTTTTTCATATCTCATGCATGCAGCTGAACGCCGCCTTTGGATAGCGAGCTGTCAAATTGTGTTACTGTACCAGTTATTGCTGTAGTAATAACCCGACGCCCGGATATCCGGGCTAAGGGTACAGTAGTCCTCTAGTGACAACCGACCGACTGTATGTACTACTGTATTCATCCTCGTTGACCCAGCGATAACAATGAGCGCATGCGCTGCATTGCAATTGGTCATGTATTCGGCCGTTCAATGGTCCACGGACCACGCTACTGTAACCCTAGCGCATGCGCACCTCGAGTAAATGATCGAAATTTCGTAGATCTAGATTGTCTTGACTAGTACTCTTTACCAACGTCTAATTCATATTACAGGATGAATTGAACTCTACATTTACAGGCTAGGGTTTGAAGGTGGCAGTAGGAGGTTAGCGGACCCTCGTTCTCTCCCCTATCTGTCCCTAGGTACGGCTGAGCGGCAATGAAAACGCGAAGATCTCCATTCATCGACAGCGGCGGATCCTATCATGTAATATGTACACTCGTAGTAGCATCAATCACTAATTAACAAGTATTGAAACCTGTATTCGTGTTCTTACCTTCTGCGTTCGCACGAACACCGCTAAAACGACTTGACTTTCTTTACCTTGAACGGAACGTCAAGTAATAGGCAGGAGCTGCGCTGCGAACTGCAATTCAAATGCACATGAAAATATAAGTCAGACAGGTTTCTTCACTGGCGTAAAATGAAACCAGTAAGACATACCGCACCACACTACACATGTGCGACGTCACCATACGGACACAAAGATGGCCATACATCATGATTATATTTCGTGAATTACAACCTGAGAAAATAATTTTCGTAAGAAAAATGACGATTCATCATGCATTTATAAGGATATCCAGTTATGACATAACACCTCCGGCAGTCACAAACGGACGGTCTACGTGCGTCCGCACGCATCCTCCTGACTAGAGGTAATAGAACTCATGTACTTGACGTAAATAAACATCTATACAAATGTGACACTCGTCTCGCTCATACCACTGGCATCGTGCAACTTCTGACCGACCAATCTGTCTCGTCGTTTCGACTCCCTCCGCTGTTCATGCGACAGTTGATACCGACCGATAGGATGCTGGGTAATCATCAAGCTCCTTTCGACTCTACGTCGCTCTTGCCTCGTAGAAACGTCGCCGAACCTCTGGCTGCCACGCAGCGCGGCATCCCTGGCAGGCGTGCTCGTCACCGGCTCGCGCTTTTTTTCGTCGCGAACGCGCGTATGCAGCCGGTCGCGTGACGGCGCCGTCGCCGACGTCGACGTCGGTGATGTCGGGCGGACATGCGAACGTCGGGCGGACATGCGAACGTCGGGTCGTCGACCGGGCAGAGATCGGGAACCGATAGCGACTGATCGTTGGCGCCGCCCTTACCGACCCATTTCCTGTCCGCCGCGACGTTCGGAGAGCGTCGACTGTGCAAAATTTCGTCGTCGCCAAATGGCGGCGTGAGCT
This sequence comes from Corticium candelabrum, assembly GCF_963422355.1. Classification (NCBI taxonomy): domain Eukaryota; kingdom Metazoa; phylum Porifera; class Homoscleromorpha; order Homosclerophorida; family Plakinidae; genus Corticium; species Corticium candelabrum. The sequence continues at coordinate 3,512,025 of NC_085085.1, forward strand.
GCCGCATTTCGTTCACGGTAACGGGCAGTGTGAGACTCCGGCGGCTTTCATTGCTGTCGCTCTGCGGCAACAACGGCGGTCGGTCGGCGCCGCCGTCGAGGACGTCCGATTGTGATTGGGTGCGTTGTATGAGAAGATCCGGTAACGGATCGGACGACGGCAAACCGGTGCGCTGATCGTCGAGCCGATCACACTGTATCCGATTCAACAACGTAATCAAATCTAGACACAATCAACCAGTCACGTGATAGTTCCCTATATAGTAACTGACAGTGGCGGATCCAGGAATTTGAAAAGGGGCGAACGCTGTACATATTCAATGAGAGGGATATGTCACACGCGCTAAACAAGTCTAAGTGTACATATTTCTTCAATTAAACGCTCCGACGTTTATTTATTAGCTAGGGTTTCAACTAGGCGTTTAAACGAGGCCGCGTTTAATCAAGGGCGGCGTATAATCGAAGCAATACGGTACTGTACTTGAAAATTTAGGTAACCGCGTAGATTATTGTTTATGGAAACGAATGTGTGTAGCATAGGAAGGGTCATGCAGCAAAAGGGGTTGGTATCTATGGAAACCATGAAAACCTTCAGGATCTGCCACTGTAACGTATATCACAGACCGTCTGTTGATGGTGCCGGCATCAAACCACGGCTCGCCACTTCCGTGCTGACTCTCGCATCATCCTTCTTCTTTCTCCCACTCTTCCGAATCTTCTTCACCTCGTCTTCCCACTTCCTGCCGCGCGGACTCGACGGCAGACACGTCGTCAGCTCGCCGTCCGTCACCGCGTCGCCGCTCGCCGACCTCGTCGGCGCCGACTTCGTCGCCTTCAGATCGAGATGCGCCTGTTGAAAGTTGCGCGTCTTGACTTTCAACGCGTTCGACTGCTCCGACTGCATCGATAGCGATGACGACGGACGTTCGCTTTGGTATCCTCTGTCCGGCGACGCGCTCGATTCGTTCTCGTAGATTTCGCCTGCAAAAGCGTAGAGAGTGAGGAAAAATTCGATGTTGCCTGCATGTGCATGTCGGGGCCGTACGCGTTATCTGTGCTGTGGGTTTGATCAGGACGGTCTGGTTTACGAGAAGAGTTGATGAAATGTCGAGTTGTAATGGAACGGGACAGTTATCCTAAAAAATATTAATTAAAATTTTAATTGAGAGTTAAACGAAAACTACTTGACACTAAACTCTTGTGTAAAAGCCGCCGCTTAGATGCACTCAGAAATTTTGTACAGACATCATGACGTCATATTGTCTCCATGTTGACTACACCTAAGTTAATAGCATGTGCACATACTGTTTGAATAACATTAGATTCTTTTCACAAATCAACTGTTCCATGCTTATGTTGCAACCATCACTCTGCAACACAGGCAGGCACAAGAAGGATATCCACGAATGCGAGTTCTAAAATAATGCCCTGACTTTTTGTGACTCAGAGTGCCTTCATTCAAACTTGCCAAAATGATACAATAGAGGGAAGGAAACTGTCTCTTGAATGCAAGGCGGTTAAAGAATACTGTCACACGACAACCTCCATTACCACTCAGTATAATCAGACCAATCATCTGTACACCACATCTGCAGCATGGGTATACCACAATGACATGAACAAAGCAAGTGACCCCCAGTCTGTTGAAAATACTAGCCGTGGCTACTATTCGAGTGCAGCATGTGTAAAGACTTAAGTTTCAGGATTTTTTGCAGCCATCTATGCTTGCAGGCAATCACGACAATCTGGAAGACAGGTTTATACCAAGACACAAGCAGAATAGCCACAAATTCGAGTTCTATAATGCCCAGTCTTTTCGTGAATGAGTGACTCTGTATGAGAGTGCACTGCACAGATGGTGCATTCGTTCAAACATTCCAAAATGATACAGGGAAAGAAACTCTCATGAATGCACGGTGGCTAAAGAAGAAAAGGTGCGTCACAACCCCATTATCACTCAGGTAGACATCCATGTGTATACCAGGTGTGCACCCTTGTGTATACAACATCGACAAAGAAAGGCAAATGACCCACCCTTAGTCTGTCTGTTGTAAATTCTAGCCATGGCTACTATTCGAGTGTAGCTTTGAGTGGCTCTTATTCAAGGGCGGCTTTTATACAAGACTTTACAAAAGTTAAAAATTGATTAATTAATCAAGTAATTAATTGAATGCCAAATAGCTTTCAGATATCGTCAGTTATCTGTCAGTAAACTCGACTCTCCCCCTGTTCTGCCCTTCCCGCAAAAACAGACTGGCAGAACAAACTAGAATGACTACGGTCAACCAGTCCGTCCATCTGTCTCTGTGTCTGTCTGGCATCCTGTTCTGTCACTGTTTATCATACCAGGTGAACAACGTGGCAGTCGATATCCAATCCTCTCTGAGTCATCACGCCACTCAGAACGTCTAGAATCGTTTTCTTTTTGTTTACTTTGACTGTTATGTGAACATCATCAGCAAACAGTGCTCTAACAAGAAATGATGATGTCAATCACAGGTGCATCACCACAAACGTGTAAGAACAGGAGCAATACACTGTACTTGAAAGTCAATCCTGCGCTCTGAAGACGAACTTCTTTGTTGTGAAGGCATGAAACAGGAGCTTCATATGGGACGATCTAAATGTAATGGGGTTCAATCACAGCATCGTAAGAAAATGAGACAAATAAGTGGACACAAAGAGAGACAAGTAGGCAGGCCTGTACAGTACCTACGGCATGCACACACACACACACACACACACACACACACACACACACACACACACACACACACACACACACACACACACACACACACAAGAAAGACAAACAAACAGACCAACAGGCAAGCAAGGAGTTAAGGAGACAAACAGGCAGACAGTGATCCACTAATCTGTAGTATTAAGAAATGTGAGTGTGGAAGGCTTATTGACAAGCAACGGTTTCATCTCTTAGCCTGCAAATCAGGCGGTGGGCCTATATGGTCGAACAAATCGCTAGCTAGTGTGTGGAGTGACTGCATATGTGCCTTACGTATGATCAACTTATAGAGCCAGGTGACCTCTACATCAGATCAAATTGTCATCCTGACAGTTGGGTGTGTCTTTGGCACATCCATGGAAAGAGAGAGCATCCCCTGAGGTTGATGGATTTACGCTGCATCAAAAGGGAAACTCACAGATCCTAAAATACAATAACGAAACAGATGCCTTTGGCAATATTTCTGACTGCACTCCGCTAGTCTTTGAGCATTTGGCTGTTTGAAGTGGCGAGCTCACCTGTTTCTTCAGGACTTGTATGATATACCCGTAGACGAAAATGGACAGAAAATGGCAGAGATTTAAAAGTTTTCTGGAGATGGTGCTTCTCAGATTCTCTTCAGCGTTGCAATGCTAGAGCAATTGCAAGAAATCTCAATAGACTCTCTAGTCGTTGACATGTAGAGTTTGACTTGTATTCTGAGCACTTGTTAGCTAGATAGCAGGGATCTCGCTACAGTGTGGCAGGCCACTCCAGTAGAAGTGCGCCACGCTCAGATACGGTAGATAAGAGTCCAAAGTCTTACAGCTAAGGAATGCTTAAGAATTACATACTACTGAAACACAAACAATACTATGGTACTTAGTTTCCGTGACAATTGCCACAAATCTAAAATCTTACAACATAACGCGGGATGATAACCTCATTCCAAATGTACGCACAAGTGCTGATTGCAGTCTAGTCCCGGATGACTTCCCAGTGACCTGGAAACTTCTTCGAGAAGTAGCACCTAGAATCTACTCTAGACTAGTCATGGCTTCATGCAAAGGAACAACAGTGGTCCACGTCACGTCAATCAACATCTGACCAGACAGACTTTCTTCCATGCACAAGCTACGAAAATTGCTAAGAAGTGCTTACTGGCGATCAATGTTGATTTCCTTGCCACAGCACTTGAATGTATGTTACATGCAGTAGCTACAATGCAAAGTCTACCTCACTTGAGATCGGTTCAAGTGCACACGTCCGACTGTAAAGAGCAGACTGCATGCGCCGTGGACCCGCCCATCCATTCACACTCCCAAATCTCTTGCGATAACCCTGGATAGTTTAGTGTTTTGTATGTGGACTTGATGGTCGCTAGACATTCTTTCGGTCTATAATGTGTAAATGTTTTAGTGTTGATTTACGAGAATATACTACCATAGACAGACAGACAGACAGATAGACAGACAAACAGACAGACAAACAATGGGAAAGGATGAGAATGGACACACCAACATTGCTGAGTTCAAGATTCAATAGAAAAAGCTATTTTTTCCGCACAGTTACAATGTCGTAACACAAGTGTGATTATCACAAAACCTGCAATTATTTCATCAAGACCAAAGGCTATTGTCAGAGACTTTGATGACTGTCAATATGTTGTAAAATAAAGTTTGTCGTTGGAAACTTTTGTTGTACAGTACACCCTGGATTATCCGGACTACTCCGGAGACAGGTTAGAAGTCCGGATAAACTAGTGTCAGAATAATCAAAATTTGATAAATATCAACTAATTTTCCTCCACTGTACAAGACTACACTCTGTTTCCAACTTACTGTACATTCATGTCACTAGCAGAGTCATCAACAGCTGCCTATTTATTAGATTAGTACGTTCTCTGTTATGTATTCGCTCATTTGTGAAAGGCTGTACCTACTCACTGTTCGCGCTGACTTTGCACTTTGAAAATCTGTAATAACTTCTGCACAATAGGGCAATAGGGCAGACAGTGACGATCTTGGTATCGTTCGAAACCGCAAGTTCCCGGATTTTCTATAGCTAGGGTAACGACGACGTATGCATTACACAGGCGGATTGATAAGGCTTTTGCATATCAAGAGTCGTTGGGGTTCTTAACTCATTAGAAGGTTTGGTCTTACAACAAGAATGCTGCTAATAGAGGAAGTAGCCAATTAACAAGGTCACTAAACGGTTTGCTGCTTTGACATCAACTCACAGTTGCTCTTGTTTTCCAAGTAGTTGCTTGATATTTCTGACTCCTCTTCTTGTTCAGTTTCGTCTTGCTAGCCTGCGACTTCCTCTACTGTTACCTAACATCTTTGTATTGTAATATGACCTCTAAATTGTACAGTTAATGGGATATCACTTAACATCTGAGTTTGGTAAACAAATACTGCTGCATCATTAGTCACTTCCCAGCGCAAAGTCAGCGCGAGCAGAGAGTACAGCGTACTAGTATACAAAATAAAATATACTATAGTGCCTTTATCCGGGAACACAGAAAGTTAGGAGACACAGAATTTGTTTGGATAATCGAAAGTCCAGATAATCAAGGTCCGGATAATCAACGTTGTACTGTATTTGAAATATAGGTATTGACAGACAGACAGACAGACAGACAGACAGACAGACAGACAGACAGACAGAAAGACAGTCAGACAGACAGACAGACAAACAGACACAGAGACAGAGAGACTGACAGATTTTGCATTTACTAAATACAGACAAACAAACTAAATACAACTGTACATTAGATTGACAAGAAATCTCAATAGCAGATCTCCAGGACCCTGTTGAACTTACAGGTACATTCCACCACTACCTGTACTAATTATGACAAACAGATAGACAAACACAGACACATATACACACGCACGCATGCACGCACACACACACACACACACACACACACACACACACACACACACACACACACACACACACACACACACACACACACACACACACACACATACACACACACACACAAACACACACACACACACACACACACACACACACACACACACACACACACACACACACACAAACACCAATGACTGCACCTCGCCGTTGCTCTGTATCACAACATCGAGCAACTCAAACTCCAACTTTCTCCTATCAAACAACTTCTGGAACGCCTCCTTCACTGTCCTGCCATGCTTTGCCATCACAATCGTCGACGAGCTGTCCGGCAAGATGACACGAAACATCTGCTCATTTGAACCTCCACTAACATCGGCCAACTGCTTGAACTACCCAGAAACCAATGAACGAACACAACAACACAATACGATGACAGTCATCAATCACCTCATCCAATCGTCCTTCTTCGCTCAGGGCGACTGCAGCACTGTTACGATCTCCAAGATGTCCGTCCAATTCTTCAGCCGACTGTGACTTTACCTTCCTTCGTATGGCCCAAAAGATGCCTCTCCTCTTCTTCTCTTTCTCCTTCTTCTTGCGTTCTTCAGTCTGTGAGCCATAACCGGATGAAATAGACAAGCTCGATTTTGTTTGAGCGGGTTCGTCGGCTCTTTGCGTTCTGCTAGTGCACTGAAATGACGAGGATCTCAGTTTAACGTTGACACTTGCCTACAATTAATCAAAGCACATAAAGGTCTAGCAATGGTTGACTTTGGTTAGAGAATAGTCCCAAAACTAGATTAATTTATTTTAATAATAACCCTTTAGACATTGCCCGTTAATTCCCTGGTAATTCCCTGGTAATTCTCGCCTACATTTCAAGCCCGTCTAATTATCTAACAGTATCTAATTATCTAGCGCATGCGCAAGGCAGTAGTCGCTTAGCTATTATTTGCAATTGCAGCCCCATTATAGAAATAAAATTTACAATTCATACATCTTTAATAATAAGCATATTAACGGCGCCTTCGAATAATATAATTTTTGTAACTATTGATAATAACGTTACAATCATGTAAAGAGTAGAGTCTAAGACCTATCTAAAGTACTGTAGGGTACGTCTAGACTATCAAAGTCTGTTTCAGATTGCGTTTCGACCACAACAAACGAGCATGTTCAAATATCGCCTACAAGTAAAATCAAGAGGCTGGCACCCCCACTCCTCCCTCTTCCGGCAAATCATAGACGCGCCCCTGATTTTCCTCGTCTCGGCGACGGTAACGCACAAAACAACAAAAGCAATTGCAATGAAACTACGTAGCAAGACTCAGAGGGCCTCTCAGGCGAGGCGTAGCTATGGGAAGACGTGGGGCACAGGCCTCCCCAAAATTGGTCTATACCGACATGAACATATACTACGGTTACGGTTGTTTGGGTGTCTAAGCTACTGGATTGATGTTTTTCTAAGTATATATAGTGTATGTGGTATAACAGTGGTTGCAGTGAAATCTAACCGGGATGCTAATGACAGTGGGATCTAAAATGCTCTATACTAGTGCAGTTACATACACGATGGTATATCTATATTTAACCAATTTCGGTGACGACTCTTCAATCACTTTGTTTAGTAAATACATCCATCCATGTTTTTCTGTGTACTATAGGAGTCTTAAGACTATGTAAACGTTTACCTTACAATCGTGTATACGTACATCAATTTAAAGGTAGATACTATTGTCACATTAACATATGATTAACTCATTTTTTTTCTGTAAGTGGTCTCCAGTAGCCAGTAATGTCTTGTTTTTCATTTCTTCTCATTTGTATTTTCATTCTCAGGGTATGCATAAACGCAGCGACTATAGCTTTTGCTGGAAGTTTTCCTCTTTAATTCCTCCAATACCTTATGATTATAAAGTGGCAAAGAACGCCGTTTAAGCAGAACTAACATTGCCCCATGTAAAAACATACATACTTATACATATACGCACATATATGCAATTAGCAGTATAATATTCAAACATAAACTTATGATCTGTGCTCTCACCATCACAGAATGCTCACTACGCTCTTGCAGGACTGTTGCGTCTGCAACCATTTTCGGTTATGTTAGTAGCCATATCGACTTCCACTGCCACTCATGCATCGAATTCAGTACCAAAAAGTGATATCGTATTACGTAGTGGTGCAGAACGTTGAGCGATACGAAGTGTACCCTTTTGCATGATATCTACGAGTGCTTTCCTAGAGAATAGTTTGTTGTCAAATTGAAGATACGTGCGTTAGTGGACAGGACGGTGTCAAATCATGTCTATGCATAGGTGGATGTATTGTAGTATACTGTGGCATGGTCGACAGCTGTGCACTCATGCACATCTGACAATGCAAGGGCTCGTTTGTATGTCGGAGGCACGGAGTTGGAAAAGCTGTTTAAGCTGCAGAATGACCGTGTTCTCATTCCTAACAGACACTAAGGTCCACTTTTTGGTTCCATGTAATTAAGTTATGCAAAATGTCACGTGACTATAACAAAATAAATAAATAAATAATTAATTAACATACATTTGTGTAAATTTAGGATCCTTCCATTTGCATAGTTTAATTAAGCAATACAATTCTAGATATCGTAAGCACAGAATTTTTTTTATGTGGGGAACGACAAATTTAAAGTCAGAATTAGTAGAGCTCCCTGTTAATTAACGCATAAAATCACGTGATCATATAGATACCACACAAATTTTGGAACATTCAATTTGCGCAGATCATAAAGTCTATTATTCTGCTATCGGTGACAGCGACTACCCATAGCTATAAACTAACTTTGCTACAGCACAGCACTAAAGATCAAAACGTCAAAACTAAAAGTGCTAACACACATTCATTAAGCTCTGCTGCACGCTCATTCAGCAATTGCAAATCTTTCGCTCTATTAACGGATGAAAATGTGATAGAGATCACGATTCCTGCAACTTCCACTAGACGAGGTCTGAGCCCTGTATTGTTCAGCACGAACCCAATATTGTGGATCAAGTAAGTGGCCACCTTGTGTGTCTTTCTCTGCAAACAGCAATGGTGTTAACCTTAGAATCAATAAGAATGTTGCAAACCTAACCATTCCAGACTTCTGCGTACCAAGCGTACCTGCCGGAAGCCACCGCTCCAGCAATAAAGGCTCGATCTTCCTGTTACAATTGATAATTCCCTTTGATCATTCCAATTACAATAGGAATACTAAAGTGTAGTTACCCAGCTGAGGGACATAGGTCTGCCGCTGGAAATTTCTTTGCCATAGTATGAACTCTAAAAGAGATAAAAATTAGAATCTTTGCTTTGTAATATATCACCAATACTAACCGAAGGTCCACAACCACGCAGTGTACCACTGAGTCCTTTGTCTGTGAACTGAGTAAAGCTAAGTCCTGATGTCGCAGTCTTATCGAAGTACATCTTGATCAACGGGCATCACCATGCTGCTGTGGCGACTAATTGTACGTCGACTAAGTGTACTCGCGACTAACCCACGCCGAGATACGGTAGACGGCAAATAAACATTCTCGCATTGTCGTTACGTAGATAGTGAACGGATGCTAGCCCAGTGAGAGTCCCTTCGAAAATTAAATCGGGGGCGTCGGAAGTAAAATCACATTGGTTCGTCCTAACGCGCGCTATATAGGCGTTGCCAAACTTATAAGACACTAATTCCATTATCAACTAAAAGCAAAATCCTCACACGTATAACTTACTTTCACATGCATAACCTCTTACTCAGTCTTAAAATTACCAAAGATGCGGAGGCGGTGTTCGCTGCCACTCACAAACTTGTTGCCAATGATATCTAAGTCTAAAGGATCAAGTCTCTCTTTGTGCATATGCAACAGCATAACATGATTTAGCCTAGGCTGCTCCATGGTGCTCCTTAAGTATGTCTTGAGCCGTCTCATAGAAGAAAAGCTACGCTCACTGGTGGCATTGGTTGAAGGCATTGGCACTTGGCCGCTGTCCTCTAAAGCCAAAACTTGGTAAGCAAGGAAACGCATATTTTGTAGAACCCTTCTAAACATGGCCCTGTTCACCGCTTTTTCGTTCTTGTGCTGAGTGCTGAGTAACTCTCCAACATCAAGACCATAGTCCCGGGAATGCATGCCGCACATGGCCTCCCTATTGCCAGTGCCGGTCACATGTTTCTTGAAAGCCGCCATCCCATCCCTCCAGCAAGAAAATCCTTTACTAATGAATGCAACGTCTCTCTTGGTGCTTGCCAAAATCCTTTTTTCATGCTCAGCTGTCATGCAGAAGTGGCAGAAGGCAGCATCCATGTGAACGTCGTAGTGTAGCCAGTCATACTGTTCACACCACTCTACTCTGAAGGATCGTGTCTTTCCCGTCGACCCAAAAGTGCTATTAGGACACTAATGACTTCGCAGGATGAAACTTGGCCGGTAGTACGCCGGATTCACGGATCTGCAGACAGCCATGACGAACGGTAGGTGTGACTATCACGTGGGTCTAGATTGTCTGTACATCGAGGCAAGATTGCTTGTCTTTTATCTAATGTGTTTAACTCTTCATGTTCTTCTTGTCAAGATAGGAACAAAGAAACAAAATGATAAATAATTCATTGCCAAATTTATTTAATCACCTATACCTTGAACCGAAGTTTGTGCCACTATGCAGCTGGCGAAGTTGACTTTCTGAATATTGGTCCATCCCAGGACGGACAAAACCGATCGGTTCCGACGACCCTGTGTATGTTACTACTCTGTATTGTCGTTAGAGGTTCTTGAATACTGTACTGCCCAGATTTAACGGGACTTCTTCCTGCCTTACTGTCACCTCTTTAGCATCACTAACCAAGAACATGTTCTGCTGTTGAGATCTATATTCATTCTCTCTATGCCAAGAATTCGTTCTCCTCGATACGTTCCTCTTTCGAGGTTTTCTTTCTCCATAAAGAGCTAATCAACTTTTTCTAGTCGATTAGGTTATGGGCTTAGTCGGGTGCATGAACCATCAAGCAAGCACGTGCATGCCATGGCAAACACACCATTAAAGACCCATTGCAATGACAACAGCTCATACATACAGCCCAGATATACTACTACACTGTAAACCAGTTGACTTGTGTGACGTTACTGGTCTGCCAAAGCGGTAAATTCCAAACGAGAAATTTTTATTTGTTTCCAAAATTACTTTAATTTTTTGTAAGACCGTCGCCAAGAATCCTACAGGCTCGTATATACAGACTTCCTGCTATTTGGCAATAGCAAACTAAACCACTACAGGTCTAGTACCAGATATATGGCAGTGTAGAAACTACTAGTGGTTGGACATCGGACATTGTCCTACTAAATAATGAAAATGGCTAGTTGCATCAGACTCATCACCACTAAAACATTTTAGTCAATGTTAGCGGACCAATCTATGGACGGTGCTAAAATTGTGGCCTCAAATCGGTCTCCGGAGAACTTAATATATTGATACTGATATTAGCAAATTGACCAAGTTGAAACTTGAAAAACTGGTACACATAGACCCTTAGATCAATTATTTTAAAATGCTCTATACATTGTTTACTGTTTATATGCAGCTCTTAGACTTGTGTTGCACTGACTTTATCAAATTTCGACACGAGATCAACGAATTGAACATCATAAATGTATATGGTATTTACGCATTCATGCTGTACATGCTGATTGCTATTACCCGCTGATGTCTGTGTATTTCAAACACGTGCACTTAGCATCTAGCTAGTCGAGTAACTCACATGATCTGAACTCTGCACACATTCCATAGCACTTTTCCCCCCTCCCCCCTACAATTCCAGTTCTAGAACTAGTATTAGAACGCACCCATACTTAGCAAATATTATATTTAAATCTATACATATATATATATATATATATATATATATATATATATATATATATTACTATGTGATACCTACTATCAAAATTAACCTGCTTCAGATTGCGGTTCGCTTATAGAACAGACGCGCATTTCAAACCACGCCTACAAGTATCAATACGCTGGCGCTCCTTTCAGGCAAATCCTAGAACCAATTCTGATTTCCTTCGTCTCGGCGACAAAAAACAAACTCACTTTCAATTGGAACTTCGTAGGCAGAACACAAAGGCGTAGCTATGGGTGGACCTGGGGGCACAGGCCTCCCCAAATTTGGTTTATACAACATCAATATCTAATACTGTTACGGTTGCTTGGGTGTACAGTATATGCTACTGGATAATTGATGTTTTCATAGCTACGTATAGCGCGTGTTGCATAACAGTAAATTGCACTGGGAGAGGGAGCTAGAATGTTCTATACAATATGCACGATATGTCAACCGATTTCGGTGACGCTCTTCAATCAATGTGTATACTAAATACATCCATTCATGTTTTTCTGTGTGTTTTAGAGGAGTGTTAGAACTATATGAACGTTTACCTTACAATCGTATATACGTACATCAATTAAGCTAGATACTATTGTCACATTAACTAACATATAGTTAAGTCTTTCTTTCTGTGAGTGGTCACCAGTAGCTAGTAATGTCTTGTTTTATATTTCTTCTCATCAGCTCTATTTTTGCCTAAATACAGCCACTCTAGCTTTTGCTTGGAATTTCCCTCTCTTAATTAACTCCTCCAATACGTTGTGATTATAAAATGGCAATTAATACCGTTTTAGCAGAACAAACATCGCTCCCTGTAAATACATACATACTTACACATATACACACATTTATGTAATTAGCAGTATAATATTCAAACATAAACTTAGGATTTATGCCCCCCATCACAGAATTCTGGCTTCGCCCTTGCAGGGCTGTTGCGTCTGCAACTATTTTCGTTTATGTTAGTAGCCATATCTGCTTCCACTGCCACTTATGCATCGAATTCAGTAAATAAAAAGAAATATTGTATTGCGTACTGGTGCAGAACGTTGAGCGATATGAAATGTACCCTTGTGCATGATAGCTACGAGTGCTTTCTAGAGAATAGTTCTGTTATATTGAAGATACGTGCGTTAGTAGGCAGGACTGTGTCAAATCATGTCCATGCATAGATGAATGTATTGTAGTGTGGCATGGTCGACAGCTGTGCAGTCGTGCACATCTGACAATGCAACGGCTCGTTAGCATGTCGGAGGCACGCTGTTGGAAAAGCTGCATGAGCTGCACGTATCAGAATAACCGTGTTCTCATTCCTGACAGATACTAAGGTCCACAATTTGGTTCAATGTAATTAGGTTATGCCAAATTTCACGTGACTATAATAAATAAATAATTAATTAATTAACAACAATTGTCTAAGTTTAGAATATTTCAATTTGCGCAGTTTAATTAAGCAATATAATTCTAGATAACATAAGCACAGAATTCTTTCTAAGTGGATAACCACAAATTTAAAGTGAGAATTAGTAGGACTCTCTGTTAATTAGTGCGTGAAATCACGTAATCATATAGATACCACACAAATTTCGGAGCATTCAATTTGCGCAGGTCATAAAGTTTAGTATTCTGCTATCAGCGAAAGCGAACACCCATAGCTAGAAACTAACATTTTTTGCTACAGCACAGCACTACAGATCAAAACGTCAAAACTGAAAGTGCTAACACACAGTCATTGAGCCCTGCTGCACGCTCATTCAGCAATTGCAAATCTTTCGCTCTATTAACGGATGAAAATGTGATAGAGACCACGATTCCTGCAACTTCCACTAGACGAGGTCTGAGCATAATATCGTTCAGCACGAACCCAATATTGTGGATCAAGTAAGTGGCCACCTTGTGTGTCTTTCTCTGCAAAAAGCAATGGTGTTAACCTTATACTCAATAAAAATGTTACAAACCTAACCATTCCAGACTTCTCCGTACCAAGCGCAGCTGGACACCGCTCCAGCAACAAAGGCTTTATCTTCCTGTTACAATTAATAATTTCCTTTCATCATTATATTTACAATAGAAATGCTAAAGTGTAGTTACCCAGGTGAGGGACATAGGTCTGCCGCTGGAAATTTCTATGCCATAGTATGAACTCTAAAAGAGATAAAAATTAGAATCTTTGCTTTGTAATATATCACCAATACTAACCGAAGAACAACCACGCAGTGTACCACTGAGTCCTTTGTCTATGAACTGAGTAAAACTAAGTCCTGATGTCGCAGTCTTATCGAAGTACATCTTGATCAACGACGTCTTACCTAAAACATTAAATAGAATCATTAAAAGCGCGTATCCAGATGGGGTTCAGGGGGTTACAATCCCCTTTTCCATTAAGCTTAGTTCAGCACCAAGAAAAGGAGTGCATAGCCTCGTATACCCAGACGTATATCAAGATAATTGGGGTATGTGATGGCGGATAGCCTTGCACACCTAATCTGGTCAGATTGCACAAACATTGTTTAGATTTTACTACCACAGATGGACTCTTTGAACTTCTCTCAATAATTAATTTTTTAATTAACATATAATATTTCTATTTAGTAGTATTTTATTATGTATATATTTGTTTGTTTGTTTGTGTGCATACTCTATATGTACTTGCACCAAATTTCTGTGTGTGACAACAACAAAACAATAACAAAATGCATAATAGACCATTTTTGTATACGTAACAGCCATTCTATAGATTTGTATAGCTAAGTTAATTCCACAAGTGATTGCATTATTTCACATACGTGTGTATAGTCACCCTCATTCCAACAAATTAGTAGTCAACTTTCAGTAATAAATAATTTTATTAGAAGAGAGAAGACTATGATCTAGTCAATCATTTAGTTAATTAGTGCTCTAGGACTCCTACTGGATCAACACCCTCTTATTAAACTTTCCTGACTTGCGGGCCTGCATTATTAATTAAATAACGCGGTGATGGAAAGTTTTGGTGTTGCATTATATGACCGTTGAATTAAATGCTCAACTTACTTGTGTAGTCTCTGTATCCAGTCAGCATCACTTCCCCGTATCCTACATTGCTTGCTTCTATGGCCTGAAATACGTCATACGCCAGACGCTTATTTGCATTTCCTGGGTCTAGACTGGTGATGTGTGCAGTCGATCTATCACCCTTCTGCATGTTGTTGTTACCAGTATAGTCATCACGACTCGAGTAGATGAGATTCCAGCCACCACCAAATGAATCCATGTCACAATATATCTGAAATTCATCACCAGGTGTCTACAACAAATAGACGCCACATCACTCGAGTCAAACAAAACATTCTAGAAAAATGTATACATGGCTAGGATTGATCCAGCGAATAGAAGAGTTGGCTGTTTGTCCATGTAGTAACATATAGTCTCGAATGCTTTTGCATGTTTGTCCTGCATCGTCCCTGCTAGACCCATCCTTTCCATAGGCATCTCTATGGCAAAGCCTGTAGACAAATTTTGGTATATATACCAAGTAATTCAAACAGAATCTGACCAAATATCATATCTGTGGACATGCGTTCGTGCTTGAGCATGCTCATACGTTCACACCATACAAACTCAAATTATTCAAAAGTGCGCATGCGCTACACAAAAGTTGACCTTGTTGCTATCGATGTCAGATTGTCTTGTAGTTGTTTTAGTGCGTTGTCCTGATTACTAAACCTTAGAGAAAAAGCTAGTTAATGACATGAAATAGTCGATCAACTGTATAGAGTGAAGAGACTGACATGTTTACTAGAGAAGTGATATTTGTTACAAGTTCTTGAACTAATTTGTCATCATTTGGTTGTCCCATAATTATAGTTAGCAAGTCTGAGCCGTGTTGAGCTAAAGCTGTTATGTTGTTTCTGAAATCCGTCAAGGTCTGATTGTTCCTTAGTTGCTCAGCCAATTTCGCACCTTGTTGAGCCATGATGTAAGGCAATGCATTAGGACTGACACCCTGTTGTAAGACAAACAACCATAACAAACAGTATAACACATAAAGGAGTAGGAATGAATATACAGAACACAGTAATTGTTTGCTCATATAGTCTAAGTGTCCAATTCAGCTGACCGAGATGGATCAGTACTAACTATGCAGCTCTAACTGCGAATACAGCAACAATGCTAGCAGACTTACGCTGCATGAGCCTTGTACAGATGGTGCAGCCAGCAGGAAAGCGGCCACAGCCGTGAAGAAATAGCAACTTGTCACCATGTGCATGACGGTTGCTAACTGGATCAAGGAAGTCACAGAGTGGAGTGAATACGTAACGTCTGCTAGTCTGCCGAGTCCTAGAAAACAGAACAGCAATTCCAGGTAACGTCAACAACTCGAGGTAAAGCTTCTCGGCTCTGAACAAACCGGATCGAGTCGACAGTTGAGAGTTATGAAGTATAGCAGTGAATTGACCTTCTTATATAGTCATCTGACGCCTTCAAACTACAATCTCTAATTTATTGATTGTGGCTATACCTAGAGACAATGCAGCATGCAGCAAATGATTTATGTGCAAGGTCTACTGAATCCGTCTTTTGTCAGTCTTCTCAGTCCTCTAAGATTTCGGAAATGTATATTCAGAAAGCGTTATTTAATACAACAATTTGATGTCCACGTGGTCGCGTCTAGCCCACTTTCTGAGACTGACATGATGCTCGTTGATAGCAAACTCGGCTTGCTCCCTTCAGAAGTTGGTGTCCGACGTACTGATCTCAATGTGTTGTAACGCATACAACAGTTTACTAAAATTTCGGTGTCTCCTCTGTATCTCTGCGAAGCTGACAAAGTTAGTTTTCATTCCTTTGACCCTTCCAAATATGCGTTTATCAATTTCTTGATGTATACAAAGAACTGTTCTAACAACGTTGCGTATACACAAGTAATTTATTATTTTTAGCTATTCCATGGCGCAATAATCACGAGTTTTCTCCAGACACGGAGAAAGCCTTGTAGTTGTGACCCCGGAACAATGATAAGGATTCTGGATGCCAATAGCACTTATATAGCGTAATGAAACAGTATTGTTTGGGTACGTTGTGTAGAGTGACCACATGGCGCCAATTACGTTTAAAGCATTGCAAACTTCACTGCGTCCATGGAAACGAGTTTTGGTAGAAGTATGACGCATATGTTACACGGTGTTTGTAAAATGGGGAGAAACACTACAGTTAGACTGTTAGTTTGTTGTGTTAGTATATATTGTGTACATGTGTGTATGACCTTTGTACTAGCTGTGTTAATTGGTATGCAAGTAATATAATGTGAGGCGAATAATCGTACCAAATATGTCACGTATGTATAACTTCTGTACTGTGCTGGTATGCGAGTAATGTAATGTGAGGCGAATAATCGTATCAAATATGTCATACTGTATTGTATTAGAATGCGTATATCTATAGTAATGCATGGGAATGAATTTTTTATTGATATCCTGCTGTAGTGTGTTGGTATGCAAGTAATGTAATGTGAGGCGACTGATTGTATCAAATATATTACTCTGTATTGTGTAAGTGATCTACTGTAATGCAAATGATAATTTTTATAGATATCCTTACTGTACTGTGTTGGTATGCAAGTTCTGCATGTTTAATGTAATGTGAATGATTCTTTTTGTGGATATCCTACTGTACTTTGTTGGTATTGTTATGCAAGTAATCTATTGCAAGAGAAGCAACTATTTAAGTTTAACTAGTTAAGTTAACTTAATCTACCCTACTCTTTTGCAGGAACGGATCCACTATGGTGTACCGAGGGTACCTGCTCCCCTGCACACCAAGCTTTTCGCTTTTAAACTTTCAAACTAAACTTTGTCGTTTGCTTTCATATGACAATCTACTGGTTAGCATTAGCCTCGCCCCAGACGCAGTGTGGATTGCAGCCCCGAATGCGCTTCCATCAGCACTACGTCTGGTATGGTACCGCACCCTGCGGTCAACGTTAATCATGTTCCTAGAGACATGATTAGTGTCAGTTACAAGTGTACTTTGTCGGCGTAGTAGTAGAAGCATTGCAGTAGAAGCATATGACGCATTGCAGCTTCAACTGAGAACCTGTGTACGCGTTCAAAGACGTATGATGCACTACAAGTGCCATTTCTGATCTTCCATTTCCCGCTACGCTCTCTAACGTAGCTGCAATCTCTTACTAACGCTTGACCGAGGCCTGAAATCGCAATATCGACAAGTACAGAGACTAGAACTGCAATCCACACTGCGTCTGGGGCGAGGCTAGGTTAGCGTCTTGTCGGCGAGAAACATCCGGGTGAACTACTGCATACACAGAGCAGATGGACATAAGAACTAACACTTCAAGCTTGTGGCTTCTGAAAAAAGGTGAAACCTTATAATCACGATTTCCTAAAGTTAAGAGAATGGAGACATGTGCATGAACATGTAGTTAGACAGACCTAATTAACCATAGATGTATTAGACAGTATGCTGTGGCATGGGCGTCAGTTGTACAGTCGTATCTGACGATGCAAGAGCTCGTTTGCATGGTGGCACAGTGTTGAACGTAACAGAATCGTGTTCACATTGCTGCCAGGCCTGAGCAGTTCCCGATTGGTTCGACATAATTAATGCAAAGTCATGTGACTATAATTTTAACGCAAAATTTGAATTGCTTAATTTGTGCGATAGAATTCTAGCCACAGAAATTTTCTTTCAGAAGGAAAGCAAAATTTTAAGGGGTGTGACTTAGTATGGCTCCCTGTTCAATGTCCATGTGTGCAATATTCAAATTTCTAAAAAAATACTTTACCGTTTATTTTTAGCATACGTAACGCTTTTGTTTGAATATTTTGCAGTTGGAAAAGAGCTAATTGCCGCAGCAGAGTCTCGATTGCATTTATATGCAGCGTGTAAATAAAATTGGAAAATGCCGGAAGACCATGCATGATCCGGAAGACCATGTCTACTGTCTAGTTCTTCGTTTATCATGACTGCTCCATATTTGCAATCTCTTTACGCAACCACCTGCAAATTATGAGAGTGAAAGTTTCACGATTGTGCTGCGCTAGCGATTTATCTAGAGCCTCATGAATGTATGCACCCGTTTCGTGCATGCTTGAATTACTGTAGTAAGTATTCCCGGACATACGGTTTAATATACGCTGTTCATCATCAATTTTCTCACTGGAAAGCAATCCCATGCATTGCTAATCACTGTGCAAAAGAAAACAATTACTAATAATGATCACCGAGGCTTGTACCATCGGTGCTTTCATTTACTAGACATACTCTGTATAGCAGACAATACACGATAGAGTAATAGACAAAACAAAACTACTTACTAACTGGTCAGCCAGTGCAGCAATACTCTTATCCAGCATTTCCAAACTTTTATGAGTCTATTAGCGGATAAAGATGTGAAAGAGACCGTAATTTCTGCTGCTCCCGCTAGACGAAGACTGACGGTGGTACGATTCAGCATGACTCCAGTCTTTTGGAGCAAGTAAGTGTCCACCTTCTGAATTTATCTCTGTAAACAACAGATGGCGTCAACCGCCTAGCAACGCGATGCAAATTTACGTTCTACACTTTACCATTCCAAACTTCCTTCTCCCAAGAGCAGCCCGAAGACATCGCTCCAGCAACGAAAGCGCCATCGTCCTGTCGAAAGGAATCACTTTATCAGTAATAGTTATATACCAAATCTGTTTCAGCATTAGTTAATGTCTGGAACGTTTATGAAATTATACGGGCATCATTCAAACAGTCGCTTTATTATTCATGCCGGTAATTGCACCTATTGTCAATCATTCATTTTCTAATTGCATAGGTGCTGTAATTCGATTCACAACGTTTAGTGTAACAGGAACTCTAATTATCCCTCTAATTTGACTGTTGCCATTTTCAGTTAAACTGTTTTCAAAAGTCGGCTGCTTTATGTAAATCTCAGTTTTATTAGCTAGTGTTAGAGATGTTGGCAAATTAATCTCAGTTCTAGAAGTCAGTGCTCCTTTTCCATCCGTCTGGCATGCTTCAGTTTGCTCTGTTATTGATAACAGACTGTATTAATTAATGCCGTGACCGTACCAGTTTCTGTGCTCATGCAGCCATGCCTGCAGTCATGCTGTAGCAACACAAGGACAATAAGCTGTTGTAACTTAGCAGCAAGTGGATCAACTGCTTCAAAATGTTGATGTATGCTGGCAATTATATGAATACTGGAAAAGACTTAAGTGTATACGTACTTACCCAGCTGAGAGCAATAGGTTTGCCACTGGAAATTTCTGTGCCGTAGTAAGATTTCTATACAGAAATAATTTGTATATGAAACAGAAACTTGGTCTTTTCTTCGTGCAAACGAAATGCCACAACCAATTCTTGTACGAGTGATTCCTCCTTCTATGAGCCGACTGAAACTAACTCCTGATGTTGCAGTTTTATTGAAATACATCTTGATCAACGAAGTTTTATCTATAACACCAAAGTATGTACTGCTACGCAGACATTATAGTGATATATACACTATATATAGACTGTGCTAAATTAATCAGTCATAATTTTGTTCAACTTACGTCTGTAGTCTCTGTATCCAGTCAGCATCACTTCCTCGTATCCTATACTGCTTGCTTCTATGGCTTTAAATACGTCATATGCCAGACGCTTATTAGCATTTCCTGAGTCTAGACTAGTGATGTGTGCAGTTGATCTATCTCCTTTTTTCATGTTGTTGTGACCACTAGAGTCGTCTCGACTCGAGTAGATAAGATTCCACCCACCACCAAATCAATTCATGTCACAATAAATTTGAAATTCACCACCAGGCGTCTACACGAAAATTAATTATATGACATGACTTGAGTCAAACAACAATCTAAGAATATATGCGTACATGGCTAGGGTTAATCCAACGAACGGAAGAGATAGCACTTTGTTGAAAGTAATTTCGAATGCTTTTGCATGTTTGTCCAGCAGCGTCTTTGCTAGATCCATCTTTTCCATACTTATCTCTTTGGCAAAGCCTGTGGAAAATTTTTTATATATTACATCATCGGATTAATTTTAATTAAACGTTATTTACACAGGCGCGAATGCTCAAACTGACCTTTTTGTTATTGAAATTAAATTGTTTTGCAAATTCTTCAATGCCTCATCTCTCTCACCAAATCTGAATTTTGAAAACAAAAATTTGATAAAACTCAAATATATAAATATATATATATATATATATATATATATATATATATATATATCCTTCTAGAAAAATCTGACATTTCAGATAGAAGTTTGATACTTGCTATGAGCTCGGAAACGATTTTGTCCTCTTCATTTGGTTGTATTCTAACTAGATTCAGCAACGCAAAGCCATGTTGACCTATAGCCGTTAGGTTGCTTTTGATCTCCGTCAAAGTTTTGTCACGTTGTTGATGATCCCTTAGCTGTGCTACCAACTTTGCACTTTGCTGTGCCATTATGAAAGGCAAAGCACTAGAACTGAAAATCTATCGTAAGACAAACAACTAGAGTAAACAGCACATCACAAGAAACAATAGAGGCTATATATAAAGAAAATGAGTCTTCACTCCAAACCTCTAGTTATCTAACTAAAGTATTACGTTTTTTTCTATATCATCTATGCATTCAACTCACGCTGCACGGTCTTTCTGCAGAAGCCACAGCTAGCAAGAAAACGGCTATCGCCGTGAAGACACAGCATCTTGTCACCATGACAGTTCCTTCACTATGAAATCACAAAGTTACGCGTTTGCTATACTATCACCATCTGACACGGTAGTATAGAACAAATACAACAGAAAATCTGTTCCAAACAAACCTGAACGAGTAGTTTGCTAACGTGCAGCTGCCGAAGTTATAAAGTAACAGCCAGCTGACTTTGATATATAGAGTCAGTTGACGACTGTAAACTACGGTCATAGTAGTTGCGTGCAATGCAACAGGTTGCTATGCACACAATCTAGATGCCAATGCAACACCGAGATACGATAGACGGCAAATAAACATTCTCGCATTGCCGTTACGTAGATAGTGAACGGATGCTATAGTAGTACCTACGATTGAGAACGCCAACTGAATTCCTTATATAGTCAGACAAAGGCCAAAATTACCATTCCGTTCATTACCTGAAAACGCTTCCATCTAGTGTGTGCCAATCTAACACGCGGAAGATAAATTAGAACGGATCGACTGTGTGGAAAACACGGGTTGTGGACAGAGGATTCATGGCTCGAGACGTAGCTACATGTACAAAGAAACACAGCGAAAGTCCCGGATCTGATCTCAGTCATAGTCTCGGTCACTCGTAAGTCTCGTTCGATCTCTGCCATGCCAATAGCGTCATAGTCCTACTGGATGGCACGTCAGCATCTGTCGTAAAGTTGCTACCTTGTAGAACTTGAAAACTGATTGCTCCTAGTCTCGCGGTCACAGAGTATCATATCTCGGTCACTGCTTGCCATCTCGTTTCTACAACTCCGTTTGAGACGCAAGTCATCTCTGTCGATAGGCTACCTAATTTTGGTTTTGTCTTGTCAACCTCTACTCTCGCAGACAACGAAGAAGACTGATGACTCGCGGGACATAATCTCGGTCTCGAGCTCTCTTCAGACGCAGATCTGCACGAGGCGTTCTTTTTGGCTAATTTCATAGTCATCACCGCTGGCTACAATACCTACGGGGTGATGTTAGTGCTCATCGTACTGTTGCTACGGCAGAACGTGAAATCTGAGAGACAATTACTAGGACATCCGGGATCATATCTCGGTCAGTCGCTTTTATCGCGTTTCTGCAAGACGAATTGAGACGTTTGTTATGTCTGTTAAAAGGTTCGCTTTGGATGTTTATGCCACTGAACAGCCGGTTTTGTCTTCACAGTTTTTACTGTTGCAGGGCGGTGAGAAAGGTGATGGCGTATGAGACATAATCTCGGTCGCGGTATGAGCACACTCCTTGGGTTCTACAGTTTTCAGGTAAGTGATCTTACCTTCATTGGGCATTAATCGTACATACGGTCACAGTCGACTAAGGCTGATTGGAAATGTTTTGTAGTGAATTTGTAGAACACTACAAGTAGAGTGTAGCAAATATTAGTTGTTTTGTCTGAACTGTTTTTGACACTAAGATAACATTTAATTAGTACATCTGGTTTAATGCTAATTAGCAGATTTTGTGAGTGATAAATTGATCGTCATGGAGTTATACCTTAAATCCATTTTTGGTACAAGCTGATCAATACCACAAGATGCCTTTTCAGTAGGCAGGACTCGATCTGCAGAAACTGTGTACTACGATCTTGTTGATTGTAAGATTTAGTTACATCAGTTATTATCAACAACACTGCATGCTTGATTATACAGAAGGGTTAGTTGGATATCTTCACTGGACTAATTATGGCAACAAGTCACTATTTTCATAAGTTCTCAGCATCTATAGCTTTTGTAAGGATAAATTTACACAGCAGTTTGTGTGCAATTCTGTTTCATAAAATCATCAATCATCTCATCCAAGATAAAGAATCATTATATCTGCCAGTGAAGGATTTAAGAACAGGTAGTAATACTCTCTGGTTAACTGCCAACAAAATGTGGAAAAAACTCAGAGTCATTACACTGCAGTCTAGATACCATGTTTGAAGTGCTAATAATAGTAAGTTAGACTGACACATTTGTGACAATATAGCTCTAGAACAACAGTAAACTAAAAATCACACAATACAATTAACCTACTCAACCTCTCAAAATCACGTGACCGAGATTATGTCCAGTAGGCCATCAACATGCATTCTCGATCACCACCCTGCAACAGTAAAAACCGAAAGACAAAACCGGATATCCATTGGTAGAAACCTCTAAAGGGAACCTTTAAACAGACAAGACTAACGTCTCAATTCTTCTTGTAGAAACGCGATGAAAGCGACTATGATTCCGAATGTCCGAGTATTTGTCTTTCAGGTTTCACGTCCAGCCTTAGCAACAGTACGATGAGCACTAGCATCAGCCCGTAGGTATTGTGGTCGGAGGTGATGACTATAATATGAGCTAAAAGTACGCCTCAGATCTGCGTCTGAAGAAAGAGAATCACTCGAGATCAGGTGACAGAGATTATGTTCCGCCAGTCATCCGTCTTCTTCAATATCTGCGAACAAGTAGAGGTTGACAAGACAAAACCAACAATTTGGTGAATGGAAGCCATTTAGTGAGCCTATCGACAGAGATGACTTGCAACTCAAACGGAGTTGTAGAAACGAGATGGCAAGCACTGACAGAGATATGATACTCTGTAACCGAGAAGTGCAATCAGTTTTCAAGTTGTACATGCAGCAGCAACGTTACGACGGATGCTGACGTGACCTGCTCTATCTATAGTTGCAATCCAGTAGGGCTATGACGCTAGTGTAGCAGCTAGGTCTGTTTAGCATAGAACGAGTGACCGAGATTAGATCCGTGACTCTACTGTGTGCGCAGAGCAGATGGACATAGAAGAAACTTCAAGCCTGGGGCTTCTGAAAGAAGGTGAGACTTTATAATCACGATTCCTGAAGTTGAGCTAGAGCATGCAGACATGTGTATGGACGTGTAGCTTTGTATGCCGTTATAACTGACTGGCATTAATTAATTAATGTTAATAAAACGACCGTTAAGTGAAAAAGACAATTAGCAAAGTTTACCTGTTTTTTCATCTAGTGCCTGTCTCTGGAAGGAGTTGAGAAAGTAATTCATTCTTGATTAGTAACCCAGGGTCTTAGTTGGCTGAATAATACTAACTCAAAGTCTTTATAGAGTCTTTTTGCAGAAATACGGTATCCACGTTGTCACTTTAATACCACTTTTTATTGAAATATCAATTCCAGTGCTATTCAGTGTCCAAACTACTACAGACTAATAATGCCTACCGAGGTTTGCCTACCACCGGTGTTGTCGTTTCATTTACATTTTTAAATGGCAAGTTTAAACTACGAACCAATAGTCATCAATTGAAGCCCTTTGACTCCATCAGCGGATGAAGATGTGAAAGAGATCGCGACTTGCGCAACTTCCGCTAGAGCGAGACTGACCGCTGTATGATTCAGCACGATCCCAGTCTTGTGGAGCAAGTAAATGTCCACCATCTTCATCAATCTCTGTAAACAAAAGTAGTGTCAACCGTACAGCAACATAGTAGGAGTTTTTAGAAGTGCTAAGGACTTACCATTCCAGATTTCTTTATACCAGGAACAGCTGGAAGACATCGCTCCAGCAACGAAAGCATAGTTTTCCTATCAAAAATTATCTATTTTATATAGTTAATTACACTAATATTTAATACCATTAGTTACCCAGCTGAGAGCAATAGGTTTGCCGCTGCTTATTTCTGTGCCGTAGTAAGAATACTAGAGAAATAGTAACTAGAAATACTATAAGTGGTAATGTTGCAAGCAACAAACCGAAGTGCCACAGCCACTTCTTGAACCACCCATTCCTCTTGCTATAAACTGACTGAAGGTAAGTCCTGATGTTGAAATTTTGTGGAAGTACATCTTGATCAACGGCCTCTTAACTATAAACAACACCGAATAAGACTCTGTATTAATTAATACGGTGATGCAAACATTTTATTCAAAAATAATATTATAGATATCAATGCTCAACTTACATCTGTAGTCTCTGTATCCAGTCAGCATCACTTCTTCGTATCCTCCACTGCTTTGCTCTATGTCTTTAAATACGTCGTACGCCAGACGCTTGTTTGCATTTCCTGGGTCGAGGCTAGTGATGTGTGCAGTGTACTTATTCCCTTTTTGCATGTTGTTGTCACCAGTAGAATCATCACGACTCGAATATATGAGACTCCACCCACCACCAAATGATACCATGTCACAGTAAATCTGAAATTCACGACCAGGCACCTACAAACACAACGTTACAACAGTAAAGCTGCGACACGGCCTGACACATTTTGTGTACATACTTGGGTAGGGTTAATCCATCGAACAGAAGAGAAAACTCTATGTCCAGTGCGTCTCATCAGGGCACGAATGCTGTGACATGATATTCCAGCAGTATCTCGGCGTAACCCATCTCCTCCGTACCAATCTTTTTGGCAAAGTCTGCGGAAAGATTCGCATATGTCGCCTGCGCTCTGTCAAGTAATACAAATAGGTGATTGATTGCTCTAGATATGCATTTGTAGTAACTACTGTGTAGAAAGTACATTGTAAGCTATCATATTCAAATATCGTAGCATACATGCTAGACAGCTAGCCAACTCACACTGTTTGAGCTTCGCACAGATCCCACAGCCAGCAGCAAAGTCAATGCTGTGGCTACGATATGTTTTTCTGTTGCCATGACTGCAGTTTGAACTCTACGATCGAACAACTACACTCTAGACAAGTATTGAGAATGGATAAAAGGATGTAACTTGAATCGTAGTCTGTTAATATATACGAAACAGTAATAGAGTATGAAATCGCTAGAGATAAAATCGACCAGCTCTCTTGCTCGTTGAAAGATTGATCAAGATGACAATGTCGTTATGAAGTAGCAGCGAGCAGAGTTACTTATATACTGTATACCACGCTAGCAACCACATCCTCGCATTGTCGTTACCTAGATAATAAACGGATGCTCATAGTTCCTACGTTTGCGAATGCCAATTAAAGTCAGACAACGGCTAGACAAATTACCATACCGTTCATTGTCCTGACGACGCGTACGTAAGCGCATGTAGCAATCCAACATGCGGAAGATAAGTTAGAACGGAAAACACGACTGCGGATTCATGTCGCGATCAAGGAACACCCGTGCACGTTGTCCTCTAGCTAGCATTGCTAGTTACGACGTAAACAAAAACGCGCATGCGTACAGACGCATTGCTGATATTCACTTCGCCTTCGTACTTTCATGTGTCTTTGTTTCGTTGCTTATCTTGTTTGATATTATATGCATGCAGGCAGCCGTTTGGTTCGATTTTTCTTCCCAATCATCTCACTAGAGATAATCGACGACGCACTCACAGCTAGTTGAGAGACTTCTAACTCTGCACGCTCGTTAATTAAAGACCTTGCTAAGCCGGTATTCCATACGTCACGAGTTCTTAGAGCTATAAAAGCAATTATAAGCAGTATGGGATACGAAGAAGTCATGCTACACTTAGTAAAGAGAAGTGTACAGTGCTACAAATGTATGTTAAGAATTTATATTAATGAATTTATAAATTTAAATATAAAGTTTTGCACAAAAGTGTCTGCAACACTTTAACACTAAAGCATTGTTTTATCTGGTAAACTATGCGAAAAGCAAATTGAAAATTGAATATTTCGGCTAACGAAATCGTCCAAATATTTCAGACAATAAACTTATTAGAGATGGAATTCCATATACTCGGTGTCTATTAGTCTAAAATATTTTGTTCAAATCGAATATTGCAACACGTGCCTGCATCTGTAGCTCAAAGTTGCTGCGCGAGGTGGACTCGCTTACCCAGACGGTTTGGGTTTGTAAGACGCGCTGCGGGAGGTCTGGCCACGCGAGACTTAGTTTGCAAATGGCTTCGTCTACATTCGACTTATTCTGCGCACAGTAGGAAACTAGAATGGTTTCTGTTGTTTCAAGGAAAGGAAGCTCACTGGTGGGTTTCTCTCACGTGCTCTACCGCTCTTTCCTCGTCATAATATTCTGTAAGACTAAGACAGAGTGTATGCATGTTCGTTGTAGTGATGTTGTAATGTGAGTGCAGAATTCGTGCCATCGACAGGTTTGGCTGCAGCTACTGCAGAATTCGGGAGCGTTTGTGTACGTTGCCCGCGCGTGCTGGTGACGGGCGCGGCGGGTTTCATTGGTTTTCACGTCAGTCGCACGTTAGCAGCACGTCAACAAGTGACGGTTGTCGGAATCGACAACTTCAACGACTACTACGACGTTGGGTTGAAACGAGAGCGTGCGTACGAGTTGAGCAAAGACGGCGTGCGGATGTTTCACGCTGATGTGTGCGATGAGGCGTTTCTGGGTGAACTGATACGGGACTTCAACATTAGTTGTGTCATTCATCTTGCCGCTCAGGCTGGCGTGCGCTACTCTGTTAAGGAGCCGCATTTGTATTCAGCCAATAATATCGATTGCTTTGTTAATCTCCTGGAGATTGTGTCTCAATTTCGAGGTGTCTATTTAATTTATGCTTCCACATCCAGTGTTTATGGACCTCTCTCGAAAGTGCCTTTTTCGATTGCTCAACTTCTTAAACGACCTGGGAATGTGTATTCGATGACAAAGCAGGCGAATGAGAGACTGGCTGCTGTTTATTGTAATGTGACAGGAATGAGACATGTCGGTCTTCGGTTTTTTACTGTTTATGGAGCATGGGGACGGCCGGACATGGCTGCATACAAGTTTGCAGACAAGATACTGAATGGAGAAAGGGTTCCAGTGTTTCACACAAAGTAAGGTCAACTGCATGTCACATTTCATTTTGTTTGATCAGGGCTGCAGGTGGTCCTCCAGTGTGGAGCCACATAAATTTACACTCTAGAGTCTTTGGTGACTGTATTACACAGAAACCAATTTATGCGTATGGTACTGTCCGTGCAGCTCTTATTGACTTCTGTGGAATATAAAATCACCTAAGAAATGTGAAGCCTATATTCGCATTCGTCTGCCCCTGAGGCTACGAGGCTAAGAAAAATTGGTACCAGAGATTAAGTCTTGGAGCCTCCTGGAGCCAACAGACAATTATTTGGAGCTAGTTTAGGCTCTGTTGCCAGTTTAGGCTCTGTTGCCAGTTTAGGCTCTGTTGCCATGGTAACAACAACCCTGATTGTATTTGGTACAGGTCACTTTGTTTAGCAATTGGTCCGGCTGTATTATCCATATGATTTAGTCTGTGCGGCATGTCTAGAATAGAAATCGTGTATTTGTAAACACTGTTTCAGCTATCTATCTGCACAATCTGATCTGTGGGTTACATTTATTGTTGTGTCTGTTTATGCGAGTTAAATTTTTGAATTTCTTTATTTTTAGAATAATATATAAAAAATATAAAACCTTAAATAAAAGTTAATTGTTAAATGCGAGTTGCTAAAAACTCTGAATTTTTACAAAATCCATTCTAACTAATTTGATATCAATAATTTGACAGCATGACTGCTGTTTGCACATAGCATGCATTTAACAGTTTCATACGAAATTGATGTCTTCAACGTGATTTTTTGCAATTTCAGTGGGTCGGAGACGGTTGAGCGTGACTTCACATATGTGACTGATGTGGTGGACGGAATCACAGCAGCAATGAGTTACAGACCACGGCGATGCGGCGAAGTTTTCAATCTCGGTCGTGGCCAGCCTGAGCCTCTTACTTCTCTTGTTCCATTACTTGAAAGAATTCTTGGCATAAAGGCTGTTGTTGTGAGTGTTTTGTGTAGTTGGATGTGAGATATGGTTTCATGTCAGTTTGTGTAGAATGAGTTACCTCTTCCACCGACAGAATTGCTACAAACGTATGCCGACATTAGTCACTCTAAACAGGTGCTTGGCTACGACCCAAAAATCAGTCTTGAACAAGGTTTGTAGGTAACATGAAGTATTACTCTAACTACTCAAGTAGGTTTCATAGACGGCATATAAGACGACCCGACATATTGGCAAATCAGGCACACATTCAGCATTCAGTTTTGCGTGGTGTTTGGTTAATATTAATAGACATCTCAACTACAATTAAGTGGCTGTCATAATTAGTATCAGCAAACATCATCCTATGAAAATTCTTGTCAATAAGGTTTGTAAGTTCAGTTCTAAGCGGATGGTTTCTAACAAAGTTTTTTAGATTCATAGTTACTTTAATTAATCTCGAACACTCTATGCTTGATTGCTGCTAAACATCCGGGAACCACATCAGGAAAATAACTGACACACTTCTTATGGACGTTAGTGCCCAGGCATGTCGGGCCTAATGGTAGATCTGCGCCTGCAAATTGCTGGTTATCAGAGGTTTGTGAGGTTGATGCTACGTGTATCTTGTTTTAGGCAGGATGGCTGGATCACTGAGCTTGCTATCCAACATACTGTATTTTGCATGTTGTGAGCAGTGTTAGTACCTTGTTACACACACTCATCATATTACAGGTTTACAGAGACTTATCAGATTTCTATATGCTCCTGGTCTAGAGTCAGGGGTATTGCTATTTGTTTCTTTTACATGGTCAGAATTGAGATTTTTCTGGGATTAATTGGAGCGATAAAACTACTTGTGTTAGGTACTGTATTGATGTCTCTGATGTTACGGTATAATGAGTGCGATGGGTTTTCATGGAGCTAAGTGCTTGTTTGGTCTATGTGTCAGCACTTACTGATGTCTGTTGGTCTGTTTGTCTGTCTGTTTGTCTGTCTGTCTGTCTTCCTGTCTGTCTTCCTGTCTGTCTGTCTGTCTGTCTGTCTTCCTGTCTGTCTGTCTGTCTGTCTGTTTGCACGTGTGTGTGTGTGTGTGTGTGTGTGTGTGTGTGTGTGTGTGTGTGTGTGTCATACAATACGACGTGTTTATGTGTTAGGTTACTTAACCTTTATTGCGTTGGTGCCTCCAGATTCAATGATGTACAAAGGTCTTAGTAACTTAGTTTTATTAAGTCAAGTCTCTATCTTGTTTGTGTCTTGTGTGGTATATCTTGATGCTAGTGTGTTGCATTCTGTTGCAGGCATTAAGCTTTTTGTTGACTGGCTGTTGGAGTATCGTAAGTCTAGACAAATGGAGATGCAAACTTCCATTCCATCTAGATCTCATAAATACTGGACTGGACTTGTTGAAGAACAAATGCTGCGTAAGTTACGTCAAAAGGAAGAAGCCGTGGCAAAGAGAGTCAGGAAGCTGAAACTGCATGTCAGTGACATCCGTCAAAGGTATTTGCATATAGATAATCTTTTGATTACCATAAATCAATTTGGTAGAGAACCGTACAGTTGTGTGTGTGTGTGTGTGTGTGTGTGTGTGTGCACATGTGTGTGTGCACATGTGTGTGTGTGTGTGTGTGTGTGTGTGTGTGTGTGTGTGTGTGAGTGTGTGTGTGTGTGTGTGTGTGTGTGTGTGTGTGTGTGTGTGTGATGTGTGTGGTGTGATAGCTCAGTTGGTTAGAGAGTCATCTTATGGAGTGTTTACATCCGGGGCCTTGAAGGGGCGCAAGTTCAAGTCACAGTGATGGCGAGCTAGGGCATAATTTCTTTAAGCAAGAAACTAACACACATTTGCTTCTCTCGACTCAGGAGTATAAATCAGTACCTGGTCATTGACTGTGGTCGTAAGCGGCCATTGGCTGTGCCATGACATCAGCCACTGGGGGTCCTATTGAGACTTTGGGTGCTCACACCACAGTTGGCTTCACAAGTCGGTGCTCCTGCGAGTGCCTGGCCCGGCTCCAGGAGTTTGCTAGCGCTGGCCCAGAGTTCCCTGAGTAGCGCACAGGGCCCAGCTAAACAGCTGGAGGCGTGACCTCTGAGAGGCAGCTCCTGACATTTAGGATTTTTTAGGTGTGTGTGTGCGTGCAGTATATATAGGTGCATTTGTGTTTTTGTTTGCTGGCTAGTTAGTGCTTTAGTTATTATTATAAATATATAACAATTCGTTTCTTAGGTTTATTCAACATGCTAATAAGAATAAGATTTCATTGCCCATAATTGTAAAGTCAGATTTCATCTTCTATGAAGGCAAGATTGTCTACCTATTTCATGTTATTGCGATATACTCTATATCTCATTTGTAGGTATGACCTCACCAGGCTATGATTTAGTGAAATATCCTGAAATGAATAGTAATACTGAGGTGTCTAGACGACTGACTGCTTGTGCTACACGAACTAACTTAATGAGAGTGTTGTTATGTGTAGATGTTGATGAAATTATGTCAAGAGTTGGATAGATGTGTTGCATTTACTACCGATGGCACACTAAAGACAAGAGTCGTGTCCATAGAAGCAATGATTGGTTCATCAAGGAGTGATGACTCTGGGCTTGGGCTTTATATTGCTGGTCAGTCAGCCCAATTTCAATGTTGCTCTGTACCTGTGGTGCATTATCTATGAGTAGATATTGATGTGTGTGCGGCTGACCTACATTCTTGTTCTAAAACTGCTCGCTGTGTCTCAGAAGGTAATACAACATAAACTGTGTCTATAACTTGTCTATGACAAGTGCTGTATTATGTATGGTTGCAGATCCTGGGAAGTATGCTTGCATTTGCCCTGCTGATCATTGGGGTGACGAT
The DNA here is from genome assembly GCF_963422355.1 of Corticium candelabrum. Classification (NCBI taxonomy): domain Eukaryota; kingdom Metazoa; phylum Porifera; class Homoscleromorpha; order Homosclerophorida; family Plakinidae; genus Corticium; species Corticium candelabrum. The sequence goes on from NC_085085.1 coordinate 3,543,739, forward strand.
TGTGTTTCTCGGTATTATCTATTGCAGCATGAACAAGTTATTAGTAATGCTATTTTGTAAGGATATTTTGTGAATTGTTAGGCTTACTAGCGACATTCAATATCAAAAGAACATATCGGAAGTCAGTGAGAATGTTGAGGAATGGGAACGATTGAAGAGAAATGCAGAATTTGTATTTTTTGAGGTAGGTCTGTGTGAGTGAAAATTTGTGTATTGAGTGTCTTATTGAAACTCATTTTACGTGAAAAAACTAGTCAGTACCATTTGATAGTTTCTTGACAATTTGTTGCCACGTTGGTTGATGGTCTAGTTTGCAGATTTGACATGTATCAGAAAGTGAGGTAGCACTCTCTATATAGGGATGCGACTATTTTAAAATGGCCACCCATGTAAAAGTATCCAAACATGTGCTATCCAGATTTCTTATAACTCAGCAAAACATCTCAGAGCCACATAACGGTCGACTGTGACGGTCTGAATGGTATCCAGACTACTAATGCTGACACTAGACGTCTCAGAAGCCATAATCGGCAAGTAAAAAACGCGATTTGTTCTTTCACATTTGCTTTTGTCAGCCAGGCTAGCACCTCACTCGAAGCAGCTACAACGACGAGAGTCATACTAAACGATTCATTCTTGTCCGAGGAATTGCACTGACCCAACATCTAGAACTGTGCAAAGTCCACCCAGTATCATGTCGGCTGTTGCTTCGCAATTCTACACGAGCTTCCACAATGCCATGTTGTTTCCGGTCATGTGTGTACATTTTAGCCTACATTTAATTACATACCTATTATTAGCTGGTGGAAACTACCGTTTGGGACCTTATAATTAGCTGCCATGCCACTTTCACAGTGTGCTTACAGTTGCGTGTATTTGAATGTTGAAATGTATGACTATGCTCAACGGGGTGCTGTCCATGAGCTTGTACTGTATGCTTGGACTGTAGAGATGTGTGGGAGTTGTTTATTGATGCAATCAATGTTGTTCCGTACATCTGCCAGCTGCTATGTAGCTAATCGAGTGTAAAGAAAGATGGCAGTTGTTTATTGATGCATCAGAGTTGTTTATTGATGCAATCAATCAATGTTGCTCGGATGCCGCACTCTCTGATGCGACGATTTTAAAATAGCTGCTCATACAACAGTATCCAAACACATGCTATCCAGATTTCTTTAAGAAATAAAAAATATATGAGAAAATGATGGGTATGTAGGGATGGGCATGTAGGGATGGGTATGTAGGGATGGGTATGTACTTAATCATGCTCATCTCCTACATCCCAATCTTTTTACCTAAATGTTATTAAAACGCAGCAGTTGTGTGTGACTCTCACAGGACTGGATTGTGATGTAGGAGATGAGCATGAATAAGTACATACCCATCCCTACATACCCATCATTTTTCTCAAAATATTTTTATATGCTAATGGCTCTAGTGCATGAGATTGTGCTCTAATAATTTATAGATGTATAGACACATAGACAAATAGGTCCAGTGGACTGACAAACGTTACTAGTAATGCAATTTTAACCATAATTTATATTGTTTATTCTAACTTTTGCTAAGGGTTGATAACAGAAAGGACATCTATTTGTGTATACTTATTAGGGCATTAATTTATATTGCTTCATCGTGTCTTCCATCACCTGATTTTTGGGTTCTTGCGTGGCCAGTGTTTTATAGCACAGTGGAAAGGGCTTGCTATATACATATGTGCATGTACACACGTACACACACACACACACACACACACACACACACACACACACACACACAGACACACACACACACACACACACACACACACACACACACACACACACAGACACAGACACAGACACAGACACAGACACACACACAGACACAGACACACACACAGACACACACACACACACAGACACACACACACACACACAGACACACACACACACACACACAGACACACACAGACACACACACACACACACACAGACACACACACACACACACACACACACACACACACACACACACACACACATGCACACACGCACACACATGCACACACACACACACACACACACACACACACACACGGTTACATACAGCCACATATTGTATGTACATAGATAATTTGTATGGTGGTTTTGTGACTTGGCCACTTATTGATCTTAATGATATTGTTTATGTATGCATCAATCTGTAGTGTGGTAACATTATCTGTAGGGCGTGGATTCTCCAGGTGGTGATTATCTGTTCGCTGATCAATACAAGGGTGACAATGAGGCTTTGAAACAGAAATGCATGGAAAATAGATACTGCTTAGGTAAAAGTTATCTTTAAATTGAAATGTAGTCTGTTGTTGCACTAGCTTGTTGCTGAATATGCAGGCTTTACTACTAATGGCATGTTGAAGTCATCAGTGCAATGGGGAACTGAGTGGACTGCTACACCTACATCAGAGGGTGAAGGTCTTTTCATTCTTGGTAAATCATTTTTGGGATTTCGAACAAAATGCATTATTATAAATTAACGATTTTTTTATAGATATTGACTATTGCTCATGGAACGGTAATGATTGCCCACAGCTAGCACATTGTGAACGTTTGGGAGCAGGTAATTATAGCTGTGTGTGCGAACCGGGTCTTGTTATGTCTACCGTGCAAAACAGTGGTCGAAAGTCTTGTCTTCCACTCGAAACAGCAACTATGAGTAGCTACTTTAGCCATAGAGAATGCTGCGATCAAGAAGGTGGAGAACAGTGTGACATTCCAGATGAGTGAAATTACTAACAATGTAGCAAACTACTGAAATTGAAAGATATGATTTGTTAAAATATTGGAACTCTGAAGATTGTATTTAGATTTATACAGAAGCAATAAAGAAGACTTGAGTTTACTAATTAATATATATCAACGCAGAGATATTTATCACTTAGTCTGTTTTTGCTATGCGTGCAGTGCAGTGTCAGAGAGACTTAACTGTTACTGACAGTGTTTCCACTGGAAAATTTCAATTAGTAGCCATTTGGCTAGAAAAGTTGGTTCATTTGTAGCCAAGCACCTTATTTCAGAGCCAAGGAATAATCACACAAACATTAAACAGCTAACTATCTAAAAGACAACAGTTACTATTGATTCATGTACAGGCAGGCAACATTTGTTAATTGTCACAAATTAGTCTGACACAAGTCATTTTCAAAGGAACATGACTTTGATAAGACTATGTCCACAAACTAAACTACAAACTAGACTACAAGAGGTCAGCACCATATCCTTCTTGGCTTTTTATACCAAAATTTTAAAACCTGTCAAAATCAAAGTCTTGAAGTTTCTGCACTTTAGTGTTCAGCATCATCAAAGTTCAGCATCATTGAGGTCATCATTGTCATCATCATCCATTGTCATAGTTTCTACCATCAGTCTCTTTCCATTTTACTTCCACACTGTCATTTCCAGAACCTCATTTCTAGTTCGACACTTGCAGAAGCCGCAAAGAGAGTGCCCAGCCATGAATAGAGAATGCGCAATAGATTAGCCTTCTAGTCCTTGCTAATTCTTAGCAAGCTGTAGCAACTGTGCTTCAAAGATACGGATACAGGCGTGCACGGTACACTGTAACAGCTAGACAACTTTGCAATGATGAATTGGCATTTGGCTATTGTCGATCGGCCAGCGGAAACACTGCCTAACAATTTAGTCTTAATGGTTACCTTTAGATGCTTTTGGTGTAGATGGTTTACTGAAAACAGGTTTTATGTTAGTGCTGCACGAAGGCCATCATACCCTTTATTACTAGTCCTGCATTTAGTGTAACTTTATTCAGTAGAATTTACATGCTAAAGGCATATTTGTCTGAGAGAGACTTGCTGTATGGTTTGTGGTGTTATGAATATAGCTATACTATTTCCTACTATAGCCAAAACATTTCTGATCTACTCTGCTCTTTCAGTCATTACATAAAAATCAGTAGGATGCAGTTACCCTACCAGAAATTCCAATGGTCATCAAAATCTGGATTTAGTGTTCTGTACAACAGCTTGGCATTTTATACTGTTCCAGTCTTATGGACAAGTTTTGTTATCGTTGAGAGTAGATGGCTCATTGATGATGATACTGTTGAGGCAATGGTTTTAATGTGTTTAGGCTGTGGAATATACTGCACACACACACACACACACACACACACACACACACACACACACACACACACACACACACACACACACACACACACACACACACAAACAAACAGCATATGTGTAATAGAAAATGGAGTACTGTTAGATATGTGTGGTACTTGTTATATATGTTTTATTGTATTTTTAATTCATACATACATACAGCAGCAACAACAAGAATCATTTCAGATTGTTTGCAACCCTCAGGCTATAACTGTTTACGGCATGCATGCAGTGCTTTTGACATTTACCGACACTCTTTTCACATGTCCAAGTTTCTGTTTGTTCTAAACATTTAGTTGGTGATTAGTCACTTAGTGGATGGTGACGATTGATTTTGAGATAGAGGAGGGCAAACTATCGGTTGTAGCTGTGTCGAACATGGCATATCTTGATTATACATGCTGTAGGGAGGAGGTTGATCAGAGTTGGGACGAACAAATTGAGGGCACGGCCTGTCTTCAGAATAGAGGTTGTAATCAAGAGGTGCAGTATCGCCAGGACTTTGAATCAGAACAGCTGTTGACTGCGTTGGTAGAATCTCATCTAATGGTGCTGATGGTGTCAGTGGAATCTGACTGAACAGTGCTGACTGTGCTTGTGGATTAGCCATCAATTCGAATTGTGGGTTTGTGTTACTGATTGAAGAGCTTTCATTTGTCAGAGGAGTATAGGTGGCGTAGCGGTGTTTTCGACACCATAAGATAGAGCAGACAGCAGTGGCGATGAGCACTCCCACTAGAGCAACGCTGACACCCACAGCAATTGCTACAACGTTAACTAAAAACAAAACCTTGACTATTGTAAAGAGTTTAGGTAACAATCATCATAATGAACTGATCAAACCTGAATCGGACGAAGATGTGGAATCTGCTGTATGGCTCACTACAACGAAATCTGAGTCAAATTTGGGTTTTGCAGTTCACATGCAAGTGAGGCAGGTCATACCACAAACAACGCCCACTTGTCTCCCGTGAACGCATTCTTCACCTCCCCAAGTAGTAAAATAGCATCGTGACAATGATTCTTCATATCCAGTACAACTGACAGAATTAAGCCAAACGGGTGGAGTGGGTGAAAGATTGTTGAAGTATGCTGGTGTGTGTAGCTTGTCTGCCTTTTCAAAGCCAAGTTGATGGCACACCACGTTTGCATCATCTTCATCCCAAAAATTGTCGCACACAGAGCCCCATCTGCCACTAGAAACAAAGCAATTTGTATGCAGAGACTGCACATTAAAGTTATGGTAATATACACTTCCTTATTAAATTGCTTACTTGTGAAGTATTTCAACTCGACCTTCATTGAATGAACTGCCCCCAACGAGCCGAACATCTCCTTCCACATATCTAGGTTGAAAAGTAGGCTGGTCTGGTGTTGTGTGTTGCCATGACTGTGGCCTACTAGTGGTTGATTGAAGAGTAGACTGTGCTGCTGTTGTGAACCATAACCATTGTGGTGCTGTAGGCTGCTTTGTAGTTCTCAGTCCCAACCGTTGTGCTGTTGTAGGCTTTTCTGTTGTTGTTAGCTGTGGCCACTGTGCCGTAGTAGGCTTTTCTGTTGTTGTGTGCCACCATGGTGTGGTAGTGGTTGGTTTAGTACTGGATTGTGCTTGTGTTGTTTTCCACCACCACCGTGGTGTACCAGTAGTTGATGTGGTTGTAGGCTGTGCTTGTGTTGTTCTCCACCACCATCGTGGTGTACCAGTAGTTGATGTGGTTGTACGCTGTGCTTGTGTTGTTCTCCACCACCACCGTGGTGTACCAGTAGTTGATTTGGTAGTAGGCTGTGCTTGTGTTGTTCTCCACCACCATCGTGGTGTACCAGTAGTTGATGTGGTTGTAGGTTGTGCTTGTGTTGTTCTCCACCACCACCGTGGTGTACCAGTAGTTGATTTCGTAGTAGGCTGTGCTTGTGTTGTTCTCCACCACCATCGTGGTGTACCAGTAGTTGATGTGGTTGTAGGTTGTGCTTGTGTTGTTCTCCACCACCACCGTGGTGTACCAGTAGTTGATTTGGTAGTAGGCTGTGCTTGTGTTGTTCTCCACCACCATCGTGGTGTACCAGTAGTTGATGTGGTTGTAGGTTGTGCTTGCGTTGTTCTCCACCACCATCGTGGTGTACCAGTAGTTGATTTGGTAGTAGGCTGTGCTTGTGTTGTTCTCCACCACCATCGTGGTGTACCAGTAGTTGATGTGGTTGTAGGCTGTGCTTGTGTTGTTCTCCACCACCATCGTGGTGTACCAGTAGTTGATGTGGTTGTAGGTTGTGCTTGTGTTGTTCTCCACCACCACCGTGGTGTACCAGTAGTTGATTTGGTAGTAGGCTGTGCTTGTGTTGTTCTCCACCACCATCGTGGTGTACCAGTAGTTGATGTGGTTGTAGGTTGTGCTTGCGTTGTTCTCCACCACCATCGTGGTGTACCAGTAGTTGATTTGGTAGTAGGCTGTGCTTGTGTTGTTCTCCACCACCATCGTGGTGTACCAGTAGTTGATGTGGTTGTAGGCTGTGCTTGTGTTGTTCTCCACCACCACCGTGGTGTACCAGTAGTTGATTTGGTAGTAGGCTGTGCTTGTGTTGTTCTCCACCACCATCGTGGTGTACCAGTAGTTGATGTGGTTGTAGGTTGTGCTTGTGTTGTTCTCCACCACCACCGTGGTGTACCAGTAGTTGATTTGGTAGTAGGCTGTGCTTGTGTTGTTCTCCACCACCACCGTGGTGTACCAGTAGTTGATGTGGTTGTAGGTTGTGCTTGTGTTGTTCTCCACCACCACCGTGGTGTACCAGTAGTTGATGTGGTTGTAGGCTGTGCTTGTGTTGTTCTCCACCACCACCGTGGTGTACCAGTAGTTGATGTGGTTGTAGGCTGTGCTTGTGTTGTTCTCCACCACCACCGTGGTGTACCAGTAGTTGATGTGGTTGTAGGCTGTGCTTGTGTTGTTCTCCACCACCATCGTGGTGTACCAGTAGTTGATGTGGTTGTGGGCTGTGCTTGTGTTGTTCTCCACCACCATTGTGGTGTACCAGTAGTTGATGTGGTTGTAGGCTGTGCTTGTGTTGTTCTCCACCATCACCGTGGTGTACCAGTAGTTGATGTGGTTGTAGGCTGTGCTTGTGTTGTTCTCCACCACCACCGTGGTGTACCAGTAGTTGATGTGGTTGTAGGCTGTGCTTGTGTTGTTCTCCACCACCACTGTGGTGTACCAGTAGTTGATGTGGTTGTAGGCTGTGCTTGTGTTGTTCTCCACCACCACCGTGGTGTACCAGTAGTTGATGTGGTTGTAGGTTTTGCTTGTGTTGTTCTCCACCACCACCGTGGTGTAGCAGTAGTTGATGTGGTTGTAGGCTGTGCTTGTGTTGTTCTCCACCACCATCGTGGTGTACCAGTAGTTGATGTGGTTGTAGGCTGTGCTTGTGTTGTTCTCCACCACCACCGTGGTGTACCAGTAGTTGATGTGGTCGTAGGCTGTGCTTGTGTTGTTCTCCACCACCACCGTGGTGTACCAGTAGTTGATGTGGTTGTAGGCTGTGCTTGTGTTGTTCTCCACCACCATCGTGGTGTACCAGTAGTTGATGTGGTTGTAGGCTGTGCTTGTGTTGTTCTCCACCACCATTGTGGTGTACCGGTAGTTGATGTGGTTGTAGGCTGTGCTTGTGTTGTTCTCCACCACCACCGTGGTGTACCAGTAGTTGATGTGGTTGTAGGCTGTGCTTGTGTTGTTCTCCACCACCACCGTGGTGTACCAGTAGTTGATGTGGTTGTAGGCTGTGCTTGTGTTGTTCTCCACCATCACTGTGGTGTACCTGTAGTTGATGTGGTTGTAGGCTGTGCTTGTGTTGTTCTCCACCACCACCGTGGTGTACCGGTAGTTGATGTGGTTGTAGGCTGTGCTTGTGTTGTTCTCCACCACCATCGTGGTGTACCAGTAGTTGATGTGGTTGTAGGCTGTGCTTGTGTTGTTCTCCACCACCACCGTGGTGTACCAGTAGTTGATGTGGTTGTAGGTTTTGCTTGTGTTGTTCTCCACCACCACCGTGGTGTAGCAGTAGTTGATGTGGTAGTAGGCTGTGCTTGTGTTGTTTTCCACCACCACTGTGGTGTACCTGTAGTTGATTCAGTAGTAGGCTCTTTTGTAGTTGTATGCCACCACCACGATGGTGTAGTGGACTGTTCTGTTTTTGTAAACCACCACCATGGTCTTCTTGTCGATCGAGCTGTAAACCTTCTTTTACGTAATTCTTTACCATTTGATCGAAAACTAGGTGGAACTGTAAGCGATGTATTTGCAAACGTCAGTTCTTTTTCTATAAGAGTCACATACAGAGAAGGACAATTCATTAGTTTTAGTGCCAAGGGTGAGTCACTAAGAACTGGCTGGAAGCTTTAAATATCTCTACTGTAGCATTTCTACATTTTGTTTGTTACAAAGTCTCCAAACTATAAGTCAACAGTTTAGTTTCTTTATTTATTAACGAATCAAGATGAGAACGGCATAAGAGAATGACGTTCTTCTATGTGTACGAGAGTACTGGCAACACAGTTTCTGTATAGCAAACCCGCTCAGGTGCATGAGTTTGGAATGCGCAGATAGACTGTGCAAAGCAAACTCACTCGATGTTTGGCCAGTGTGCTATCTGTTGTTTTGCTACTGCAGTTGTACATACGTACAAGCAGTATTGAAATGGAACTACTATTAAGATATGCAGGCAGCATCTGGCATTGCATAGGCGTAAAACCGGGAGCCAAAGGAAGCATAGCCTCCAATCAATTTCCTGCCTCACTGCATATTCTCAAACGCAATGCAGCATAATATGTTGCACAAGATTGTTATGTTTCGCTTCTTAAACTTCTGAAACAACCTATGCAACGCTTATGCATTGACTAGTCTATTCCCAGACAGTATCCTTCGCGAAATTTTGACGTTTGGCGTGATGTTATGGCATCTACTTGTAGACAGAAAGTTTGTCTTTGAAAATTGTGTTTATGAATTTGTAGTTTTTACAAGGATCTTACCGCATTCAACTCCAGCATCTTGACTGTGGTTGCAATTGTGGGTGTGGCTATTCCATTTGGAAGATTTGCAGTCTTGCAGTTTGGTCTCACTGCCAAGACACTGAACATTGGTCATCTTTATGGTACCTGATCCCTGCCCATAGTATGCAGATGTACGAGCAGCTACAGCACGAGAGTATCCCAACTGACGACAAACAACAGCTGCATCGTCCATATCCCACTCATCATCACAAACAGTTCCCCACATTCCACCATCATAGATCTCCACTCTTCCTGCATATTCAACACTGCTTTGAAGGCGAATTATTTGAGCTTCTAGACAAATGAAGAAAATTAGAGAAACAGCTAGAGATAGAGATCAACAACACGTGATGATAATCCACGTACACGGTAATTGTTTGAATTTGACAGAGCCCAAATTGTAGCCCCAAGGGCAAGCGACTTTGGTCCACAGATGTTGACATTAATGTAACTTTTCAATTATTGATATTAAATATCGTATATTTTTGATGCATAAATTTGTACTAGAAGAACTGCTGTAGAATATAGAATAGTCTAATACATCTATGCCACTATGCTAGCTGCTACCAACTGAAGAAATGATCTTACTCAGTCCCTCAAAAATGTTTCTGTTGATTTCTTGTCAGAGGTAATAATTGACAGAAAAGCTTTAATATTTTTATCCAGGCAGTGCCTTGCTATGTGTTATTGAAACCAGGCTCTGCCTTTGCAAAGTGTGGAGCAAGGCTTGCAGTAAAGCAGCAGTGCCAAGTTTGCTCATTTCAGTTGCAAGAGTGTGCAGTCCAGTCAACAGTTTGAAAGTCTTGATGGTACAAGAAGTCCATCAAGGATTTCATCGAATGGGTATGGTATGAACTGTCAGTCTTTGGATTACTACTCTTGGTCAATTAATCAGCTTATGTGGAAATAACCTGCACATCTTTTATCATAATTCTCCTGCCAACAGGAGTTTAAGTACATGATATTTCTCTACACGCCAGTCAAGCTCTGAAACCTTGTTGTCAATCTGGGGCCACAATTTGACCCTACCCTATTACCATGGAAACAGCAACCCTGGGTTACGTACGTACAATATTATAACAATAGTATAATATGTCTCGCAGCATGCAGAATAACACAAAAGTAACTGAATGGTAAAACATCTGAGAGCTGCATGCGCGAGCATGTAACTACAAGAAGGTAATTTTGGCACTGAATCGTGGTGATATGGATCAAGTCACTGCGGAGAAGGCAAACAGCAAGATTTAACCAAGATGTTCCTACTTGTTTGGTCGAGGTCGAGTCTGGTGTGTTCGAGCTCATGCGTAGGGAGTTAATTGCGTAGGCTGATATACCGAGCTATCGCCATGAGTCGCTCCGTACGTTTCGCTAACTGGCAATAACTATTCAGCACAAATACTAAAGATCGCTTTTATCTAAACGTGAAGTTGAACGAAAGCCGTTGTCTGCAGGGGGAGCCTAGAGCGTGAAAATATAAAAAAGTTATCATGCATGCAACCATTCACGCCCTTGTGACATTCTGAATGCAAACAAAACGTAAGACTGCGCTCGTGAACGTGCCTGCATCAGCTGCTGATTTAGACCTGTTAGAGTGTGTTGAGTTTCGGTGCGTGCACACAAAACATGCATATCTATATTAGTTAGCTATAGTTACCTGTCGCTTGTCTCAGGCTTTGACTGCATGTGCAGAAAGATAGGAGACAGAACACTAGCGAGCAGAGACAACGGAAATCCATGTTTGCCAACTCCCGGATAAAGAAACTGATATATTAACTGCTCTATCTTTAGACTTTAGATCTATATGTAGTTGTAATAGAAGCTATAGCTACGTCCATAGAAACAGTGGCGTTGCCATGACTTGCACAAGAATTTCGCTTGCATGTCTACGTAGAATGAGACTTTTGCACTCTCACAATCGACAGAATGAATTTTGCGTGGGGTTACCGAGTGGAGAGAGGATTCCGAGGCCACTTGGTTTATACTCACTGTTCTTTAATATCCACCTATCCTACTAAGGCTATAGACCAGAATTTGTACGAGTATATCATACCTTGCAGAAGTTTTCACGCGCCAGTCTCTCTCTGCTTACGTTCATGAATGATGGAAACTGCAATCCTATGAATCAGCTCTCTAGACATA